>NC_050517.1:15696230-15783368 GCF_002922805.2 Oryzias melastigma
CACGATGAGAAAAATGCCATGCTAAAAACACACACACACACAAAAAACAGTTTTTAGATATTATATTTGGGCGAATCTTTAACTTAATAAAATCAGATCAAAATATGGAGAGTTTATCCCACATTGCAGTTGGTTCTGATATGTGTTAAAGAATTCTTTGAAAATTAAATACTAAATAATTTAAATTTACCCAATAAATGGTTTCTCTAGTGACACTTCCTCCCTCTTTGATATCCTTAGGACTTATTAGCTGGTATCTGGGAAAAAAAGGAGTAATCAATTTAATAAACTTTGTAACGAGCTTTGCATTGATGGTGCTGCCACGCCCACATCCAACCCTGTTACTGCAACAGGTGAAGGTGCTGATGGAGATGGGGATGATGGGGTCTGCCAGCCTGGTGAAGCGCGCGCACGCACGCACCCCCTCCCTGTCTTCCGCACTGATGTTTCGTCAGTTCATTGGCTGTTGACGCAGCGTTCTCCAGAAGGTGTCCGTCACCGTTTGCAGGGAGGAGGACGCGCGTCGCGGCCTGCCTCTGCGTCTGCCATCTGTGCGCCCCTCCCTCCCTCCCTCTCTCTCCATCCCTCCCTCTCTGGCTCTCAGCATCTCAGGGAGGCAGAAACCCGACGCTCCTGATCGCCGCTGTCGCCGCTTTTGAATGAACAATCGCGGCGTTTCGCCATGTGCTGCTGAATGCGGCAGCAGTCGGTGACGCTTCACGGGCGAGCGTGCGTCAAAGCGCTGGATTCGGAAGGCATTTCTCGCTCTTCAGCTGGAATTTTCCAAGGGCACCAGCATGCGGCAGAGATGATCTGCCGGATGAAGTGAGCAGGTCACAGGGGGAGGGCTGTGCAGTCACCGACTTCCCAGAGTTGTCTGTTTTTTAAAGCGTTTCTGGGGATGATGCCACGTCACGAGGTGATGGGATCCACGAAAAGCCGCAGCTCCTCCGATTCCGTCCGCCTGTTTTGGGCGATGATCCTCTGAAAGAAACTGTTGATGTTCAGCC
Source organism: Oryzias melastigma (assembly GCF_002922805.2). Lineage (NCBI taxonomy): Eukaryota > Metazoa > Chordata > Actinopteri > Beloniformes > Adrianichthyidae > Oryzias > Oryzias melastigma. Next base: position 15,697,241 of record NC_050517.1, read on the forward strand.
TTCGCTGTGCGCGCGGCCGGATCGCAACATCCACCTAGATTTTCTGGATTGCGTAAAATGATACCTGGATCTGCCGCATCAATGCTACCGTCTGCAGAAGCTGCGAAACTCTACCAGACCAATTACGTCCGCAACTCCCGAGTCATCGGACTTCTCTGGGCCATTTTTACTATCCTGTTCGGCATCGTGAACGTGACCATCTTCTCGCAGCCCTATTGGATCGGGGATGGCGTGGACACGCCGCAGGCCGGCTACTTCGGCCTCTTCCACTATTGCATCGGGGACGGACACTCCAGAGACCTGGCCTGCCAGGGCAGCTTCACCGAGTTCTCCGCCATCCCCTCCGGTGCGTTCAAGGCCGCCTCCTTCTTCATTGGAATGTCTATGATGCTGGTGGTCACCTGCATCGGCTGCTTCAGCCTCTTCTTCCTCCTCAGCACCTCCACCGTCTACAAGATCTGTGGCTGGATGCAAGCAGCCTCAGGTAGAGTCACATTTTTGACATTTTCTGTAAACATGTGGTGTATAAAATGTTTAAAGCATCTAAAAAACAACTTTATTACAAAAAAACTTAATCTGACAGAGAAATAAAAAGAGAATAACGAATCTAGCTCATTACAGCAAAGAAAGTGTGTATTCTGAAGGCACACAAACTGCCTTTTAGCATTCTCTGAGTGTATGGTGAATTGTTTAATATGTATTTATTCCAAATTGCCATTAAAACATCCCTCTGAAGTAATAAACGTCAGTCTGAATGCACAGGAAGTTGTCCCTAGAGCAGACAGCGCTGTCCATGGTGCTGAAATGTGGCTGCACTCGGGAGGATTCATTACTACCAAACCCTGTCACTCAGCTGGAAAGGTTAAACATGTATTGAGATTGTACTAGTCACTGAAATTAAAGTTGAAAATGGTGTTAATGTTATTAAAAAGCACATTAGAGATCTGCTCAGCGTCATTTTGCGTCACTGTTGTTTTATAAGATGGATACGAGAAACATTTATTTGTTCAATAAAACTGTTACATTCAGTCATTTGTTGAACGCTTTTACTTGATGCATTTTGTGGTTAAGTATCTTGCCTTGGGACACAGTTTCTGTCAAGACTTGGATTTAAAAACCCTCAACTGATTGGCGGATGGAGGCTCAGCCCAGAACAACATCCCACATTATCAGAGATTGAAGAATATTTGCCGCTCCAATGATACTCTGGCCACACTTACATTATTGTGTCATGTCAATTGCAGGATTGAAACTGCAGCTGCCTCTGCCAAACATGCTTTTAGTGTATGCCGTGGGTCATATTTCGTCAATAACATTTAGATTCAACTCCTATTGTACGCAAAAGGGATTCTCCTGCTCCATTCTGTGTGTTTTTCATCACGTAAAAAATCAGTCAGACTTTCAGCAATCTTGGTATCAAAACGTTCAACTTGTTCAGGAAATTAATGTATAGTTTTTGAAATATTCAAGAAAATATGCCCCATAGAAAATGAATGAGAAGTCTTCAAATTTCAAAATTTTAATATCAACAAGTCTTTAAATATATTCATGGGTTATGTTTTAGTCATAGTAATATTTACAATTTTATAAAATAATAATTTTTAGCAACATACTAATGTTTTTGGCTAATTTGTTATCTACTGTGTTTTTTAAGGCTAATTTAGTGTTTAGCTTCTATTTTAGCAACAGGCTAACATTTTTGACTAATTTATTTCACTGAAAATGTTAGGCTATTTTGAAATTAAGCTAGTATTTAAGAAATGTGTTAGTTTTTTTTTCTAATTTGCCCTCTACTGAGGTCTCTTATGCTAATTTGGAGTTTAGCTAATATGCGAGCATCATGCTAACGTTTTTGGCTAATTTGTTATCGACTGAGGTTTTTTTTAGGCTAATTTAGAGTTTAGCTGCTAAATTTAGCAACAGGCTAACGTTTTTGACTAATTTATTTTGAGAAATTTAAGGCTATTTTGGTCTTTAGCTAGTATTTCAACAATGTGCTAGCTTTTTTGGCCAATTTGGCATCTACTATGGTTTTTTTAAGCTAATTTGGAGTTTAACTAGTATTTGAGCAATGTGCTAGCTTTTTGGCTAATTTGTTATCTACTAAGGCGTTTATAGGCTAATTTGGAGCTAAGCTAATATTTGAGCAACATGCTAATGTTTTTGGCTAATTTGAGACTTCCATCCATCCATCTATATTTTATTATCATTTTATCCTGTGTAGCAACTTGAGGTTCATCGAGTAGGCTAGGTTTCACATCTTATAACTATTTTTGGAGTTTAAGTCTTTTAAAAGCTTTTTAGGTTCATTTAAGTCTCACCATGACTACTGGTTAAAAAATGCCACAAAAGAACCAAAAAGTTTGTCAATACTTTATATTTGTGTCTTTTCCTCACAACATTTAGTGTAGTGTTGCTTCATGATTGAAACCAGATCTTACTTGTGACTCAGTTTTTGATAAAATCTACAAGTGTTTAAGAAACACTTAGGAATACTGTCTTTCAAGATATCCACATATGTATGCAGTAGTGTGCAAAACCCTGCAAATGCTTTAACATCAAAGCCAGAAATGCTCCTATACTGATAAAAACTTAATTTCGGCTGCACGACTGCGTCATACTTAAGTTGGTTGCATAATATGACTTGCATGCAGCTAAAATGTAACGCAATCCGAGCTATCGTCATCAGCAGATTACAAAATAAGCTTTATCTCATCCACGGACATCAGATATTTGCACGTCAACGTTGGTGTGTTGGGGAATGAAGGGGTCAGCGGTTAAACTGCCAGCACCACTCTGGCAGGGGCCGAGACTGTGGGAACATGTTTTCCAGGATGAGCACACGCCCTGCATCAGTTGAGGAGCGCCAACGCTGCCAAACATCAGTCCTCTCAGCTGCATCTGTGGTCAAAGCAGTCAGCTCGCTGTTTGTAGCAAACATAAAGGGGAATTGTTTGGACCAGCTCCAGCTGAGGGTGTTATGTTGGGCCGAATTAACGCAATAAGCCAAACTAATGAGGAGTCCGCCGGGCTTTGTGCTTCTGCTGCTAAGAGATGAAAGGGAAAGTGAAGAAGAGAGACCTTGGTTGCTGCAATCTGGTGCAGGGACGCCTAATGAACACGCCTGGCTGATTAACACTTAACACTTGCTTAGCTGACAATTCACATCACTGCCTTTGCTAAATAGCTCCACAACTGACAGGTGCTTTACAGATCAACCGCCTGCCTTCAGCACACAGAGACAGACATAAAAAATAGTTTTTATGTTTCTTCCCTTTGTCTTTTTTTTCCTTTTGATGCAAAATTTCAGTTTGATTCAGAAAATGTGATGTCATTTAAACTAACAGAGAGGAAAATTGACTTTGGCCAAAGCAAAGCTTCTCAACACCCATCCAGCTACCCGAACGCTTAGAGGACAAAAGTGTCAGAGTCAGTATTCAGAGCACTGCTCTCTGCTCCACAACATTAATCTGTCTCTCTGCTTCAGCAACCATCATTACGGGACTTTCTTTTTTTTCTCTGAAAGAAAGGTGACATTTTTTAGATTATTTTCAAAAATGGGCTGCACATGCACAACATACTGAACACTTGAGGGTACGGCGCAGAAAGATAAAACAACTCAGCTCCCCTTATTGGGGGAAAGGACTGTTAAAGAGGAGGAAAAAAATGTTTTAATTAGAAAATTTAGCATCATTTCAAACTTGTGAGATATATGACTTCCCAGAATGCAATAGGAGTAGTATTACTCCATATTTGTGTACATTTTTAGTAAGCATTTACATTATAGTGATTCTCCCACTCCTTTCCGGACGTTTTTTGGCACGTAAAAACTCAATCACACTTGGTATCAAAACATTCAGCTCGTTCTGGGCATCTCTACTAGTATTTTCCGTTCTCATAAACTTAGTAATACATTTTTTTTGAAATATTAGGCAAAATGTACCACATAGGAAATTAATGGAAAACGTCTTAAATTTTCTACATTTTAAGTAGAATCGGAACAAGCCTTAATATTTCATCTTTTATAGTAATTTTCCAAAAAAAGGAGTTTAGCTAATATTTTTGCAACAAGCTAATGTTTTTGGCTAATTCATTATAAACTGGGGTTTTAGGTTAATTTAGAGTTTAGCTTTTATTTTAGCGATAGCCTAACATTTTTGATTATTTTAGTTCACTGAGAAAATTTTAGGCTATTTTGGAGTTAAGCTAGTAAGCCAACTGCTAACGTTTTTGGCTATTTTGGCATATACTAGATTTTTTTAATGCTAATTTGCAGTTTTGCTGAGGAACATTAGGCTATTTTGATGATTAGCAAGTATTTAAGCAACAAGCTAGCTTTTTTTTTGGCTAATTTAGCATCTACTAAGTTTTTTTGGAGTTTAAATTATATTTAAGCAACACACTAAATATGTTTGCAAAATTGGCATGCAGTGGGGATTTTTAAGCAATTTTACTACAAATTTTTCAGAAATTTAGGTAAATTCTTTCAAAGTTCTTTAACAAAATTTCCAGTCTTTTAGCAAATTTTCCATTTTGCAAATAGCTTTTGCATTTTCAGCAAATCCCTTCAGCAATTAAAGTAAATTACGTCACTATTTTCAGCAAAAAGCTTGGGCACGTTTACATAATGTTCTATTAAAAGGTGCAAAAAACTCTACAATTTGCTTTAATTTGTTTGAAATCTAACTAATTTCTCCCAGCGACTTTCCAAAGTTTCTGCTGCACATGTAAAGACCTCCTCTAATGGAGGAGCTTGTTCATGATGAAGTCCAGGTTGAAGCTGCTGAAAGTTTGATGAGCTGGCCAACCTTCAGGACACCGCCAAGGTCTCTGAATGTTTCTGACTGAGTGCAGAAAGTGCTCATGCCTCCACCCTGCCCTTGATGGACTTGTATCTTTCTTTCCGAGTTATTTCGGTGCCGTTGCACGAGTTCATGACATGCAGATTATTCCGCTGAAACAAGCACAGGAAGATTTATGATGTGCACTTACCGTGATGTGGTCTCCTTTCCCCGTGCAAAAAAAAGTTATTTTCTTTTTTGGTAGTTCTGTAAAACATCAGTTTGTTATAGCTGACACCAAAAATATTAATATTTGTGAGGTTGCAGACTTTGGGCCCCTAAAAGATTCAATTTGATTAAATTAGTTAAACTATATTGCGTATAAAATGTAGGAAAGGTAAGAATCAGAATAGCCAATTTATTAAAGATGCATAGAGGCTACCTTAAGGTGAGGTTTCTATTTTTTCATCTGATTTGTCTGAGTTTGCATATCCAGAAATAAAAAAATAAATAAATAAAAAGTTGCTTTTAATTAAATAAGCAAAAAAACATGTTAGAACAGCCTCCAGAAACATCGTCTGCTTGTCCTTTCATGTGTTTATTATTCTAGGATGAGATGCACTTTACTCATCCTGCATGCTTCATATTGTACACAGTCCAGTGCTTTTTGGAGTATCAGCTTCTTTTGGAAATTAGGAGCTTCCCAGAAAATAATTAACCCTTAAACACCTGAGGCGTCACCAAAAAAAGCACAAAATCTTTAACACACTGTAACTTTTCAATGTCATTCCAGTCGATTGTGAAGGAGAAAAGCGGCTCGTACGAGCCGCTTTTCTCCTTCACAATCGACTGGAATGACATTGATCGTGTTAACAGTTGAAAACTTAGTGAATCAAAGAACATGAAAGAGCTCCGGTGTTAAAGGGTTAATAATAAAAGAAGGTGTGGTAAATAAATAAATTAAAATGAGCAGATGAACTATAGAGACCAAAAGCAGGAAAAAAAAAAAATAAAAGCATTGCATTTTTGCATATATATCACTAAGTTTATTAGATGCAACTTCTTCTAAAGATTTAAATGTTTCATTCTGGCCTAAAAGCTGTAAATAAGGATCAGAAGAAGCAGGCGACAGAACGCAAAGAGAAGAGGTCAGCAGGGAAGCAGCAGAAAGCCGGTCAGATAACAGATGTCGAGAAGGTAGATTGATCCTGTAAGTCATTTTTTTCTGCCCTTTTCTTTCCACGCACTATATCATTATCTCTGTTTTTTCCCCGTTCTCACTAATGGCCCTTTAGCTCAATTGAGAGGCGTGTTCTGAGAGGAGCTTTTAAAGCCTCTTTGAGGCGCAGGGTGGAGGAGCTCAGCGTGAGAGGAGCAGACATGCAGCAAAACCAGAGCTGGTCCAGCTTTGTTATTAATGGTGCAAATGAGCACTTTGGGGCGGGTACCTATCAGGCCTTTTGAAAAACACTGAAGAAGAGTTGTTTCTGGTGTTTTAGGGTCTCTTTTGCCGCCCTGAAAAGGACTCTATGATCCTTTTTGACCGTTTTTGCTGAAAAAAATGACCAAAAATCTCTTTTAAGCTAACTCTAAAGTCTTCTTGTGGCTGATTCTTCTTTTATCAGTTTCTAATCAATGATTTTGACCTCATAATTAAGTAGTTTTTTTTTAAACATGTATGTAAAAGTTAGGTTTTTAAGCTACTTATTTACTAATTATTTAAAGTACAAACACTTGCCTTAAAGGGATCATATTAATAAAAAAAAATATTTAATGATAGTAGGACTTCTGTGTCATAAACTTCTCTAATATCAATCATTTTTCAAGTTTTTTTCACATTACTGATACATTGCTTAACGTCAAGATCCTTAAAATTACAAGATTGTCACCCCTTAATGCCTGACTTAATTACATTAAAAATATATATTCTTGAGTTTTTTTTTATTATTTTATTGATTAAGAGGAGTCCCAGATTTAGTATGTTGCAAATTAGCAGCATATGGCGTGAAGGAGGTTAAAATGATGCCAAATGTAGACGATTTAACCCAATAAGAGCCCCCTCGACCTTTACATTTAATCATAGAATCTCAAAGAAACTTTAAGGTTTCTAACTGACATTTTTTACTTTTCCAGTCTTTATTTTCAGATGACATTTTATGCTCATTTTACTGTATTTAAATTACATACTTAGAAAAAAACCCAAGTTAAGTTGTTTTTAACCGAACTCCGAGACTAAAAAGGGACTAACTTTAGCTTGGGTTATCTTATTTCAGAAAAAAAAAAGGGGTTAAAATGAAACCACTATAAGCCAAGACAAGTAGTCTTGCTCTAAAAAGTTACCCAAAAATAAATCCAAATAGGAATAACCCAAGTGTAAGGATATTTGTTTGTATGCACACTGTTTCGGTTGATTTTACATTCAGTCTTTGCTAAAACCAAATATATTAAACCAGTTTTTTCCCCTATCAAGTTTGTAGTTAGTGCAAAGAGTTTTACAAATGTACCTACACGGATTCATTCAGTGCTCTTGTCTTTGAGTTTCTTCTGAATATCTATTCAGTAACATCGACCTGTCAGGGGACTGCAGATGGAAATTAGCCTGCGGCTAAAGTTTAGCATTTGATTTTAAATGTTCATTCATATGCAGTGTCCTTTTCTTAAATAAACATGTTTTTATGGCTGTGGAATATAAACTCCCAAACAAATCTAGACCAAAAGACCAATGTGTTGATGCCTTTCAGGAATGGAATGACCACAGTCACGATTGTTAACAAATACAGAAACCTTTTCGCTGTTCTCACTGTCTTATAAGAATGGGATGTGCAGTCATCAGACAGTGATGGAAGCTCCTGTTTTCTTCAGTCTTTTTGTTAGTAAACCAAACTTTGTGTCAGCTTTAGAACTGCTGGTTGCTCTCATAGTGGAAACCGTCTGCTTAGATGTGATCTGATGTTGTGTATCGCTCCTGCTGTCAAAGACACACAAAGAACAGGGAGTCATGTCTCTCTGCAGAAACATCACGATGAATAACCGCCAGAGCTGACATGTGTAACTCAGCCAAACAGCACAAGTGAGAGCTGTCTCCAGGTTCTACAGACCTCTGAGTTCTGATCAGGAGATCACTTTTATTTTATAGACTTAATGGTAGAATGTTTTAATCAAGTGGGGAAATTATGAAAGGTCATGACTTTTGGTGGGAAATAGAAAACATTTTTTTATATAAATGTTTATGGTTTATGAAAAGAACACTTAATATAATAAGGAGACACAGAAAAGCTGGTGCTTCATTACCTTTCTGGTCAGGATTTTTACTTTTTTTAGGTTAACAAAAAAAAGGTTGACTAACAAAGTAAAATAATCAATTTAGTTAAATTTGGATGTTCAAAATAATAAACCCTGTAAAGTCTGCTACATTAAAGAATAGACAGAACTTATAATTTTGGGGGAATTAACATATTTTTAAACTTTTAATGAAATCCAAAAAACATTGCAATGAGTTATAAGGAGATATAAATTGTATCAAATAGTGATTTGATATTTTTTTGTTTACAACAATTGTTGTTTAAGATGTAAAAATATTGGCAGAAGTTTGCATGAAAAAAGCCCCTTATTTACCCACAGTCTCAAATTTGATCCACATATTTTTAACGCAGTTTAACTATATTATTAAAAAATAATTAGCGACAAATTTAACTTTTTTATCAAAACAGTGAGTGGCCATTTAAAAAAAACAAACAGCAACAGATAAGTTATTTTCTCCATAAAGTTTTGTAAATCAGCAATAAAAAAGTTTTTCAGATTTCACGGAAGCAGCCATTTTGAAATGAGCAGGAAAGTGACTTCTACTGCCCCTAGTGGACTAGTAATGCACTACAAGACATACACCATGAACCAAGTTTCAAACAATGGGTTTTTATGGAAAGTTTGGATCATGTCAATAAGATAGAGGTCACAGAAATCCATGTATCAAATATGATACACATGTAATATGTTATTCATAATGTAATTTCACTGCACAAATGAGTCATTTATTTTAATAAGATTGTTTCTCTTATTTTAGGGTTTTATTTTGCATTAATACACTTCAATGTATTGGTTTTAATGATGTATGTATTTTTGATGAGGTTATGTATGTATTTTTTGATTTTGTGTATTGTATTCTTTTAATGCGGACCCCAGGAAGAGTATTCTTACCTTTGGTTAAGACTAATGGGGCTCCTTAAATAAATAAATAAAAGATACACACATTGGGTTAATAGAAGTATAGTCTGCTTCCTAAAAACTAAACAGTTTCCAGAAAAGTTTCATTTATTATTTGAAAAAAAGCCTTAAGAATAGCTAAGATCTCTCCATTTATTATCTTAAACTAATTTTGTATTTTCTTCAGAGGCTAAATAGAATTTTCTGTGAGATATATCTCCAGAAACACAGTACTGCTGGAGACCAACCATTGTTAGGATGACCTAAAATATCACAAAAGTCCTAAATGTTGAAGTATTACTGTTTTTCTTTGAACTTCTTGGACTATATTTTCAAATCTTTAAGAACATTTTGTCATAATGACAGTTATTTTTGAGATAATTTATTTTTTGATGAATTGAATTGCTTGAAAACTTAAAATAATGCATGTTTTGAACCACAGGTGTTCTTTGATTGGGCCTTGATATAATTTTAAGAATTATTACTGCTCATACACATAAAAAAATCCATTCTAGATCTAGAATATACAGAACATAATGATGTCCATATGTTCACATGACATATGTTACACACAAGTCTGACTGACGTCAGTCAGAAATGGGTCTTTAGGGTTTCTCACTAGTTTTTACACCAGTAGGTGGTATTATGGACCCATAACCAGATGACGCTCCTGTCTTTTGGTTTGTCTGTCTTAAGCTCATAGATCATTGTTAGCATGTGTTGTCAGCGTCAATGTGAGCTGCTGGTAAAAGCGTTCTCACAGCTTTGTCTGTTGTTACTTTAGTGAACGGAGCTGTTTGTAATGCTCCACACGTTTTGGCGTCATGGCGGTTACACCTCTTTAGCCCCGCTATGGCATAACGTGAGCAAGTACTGGAATAATTACCCTATGAGGAGATCATGTGGAGCTGCACAGCAGTGAGGAGGTTCGTTACAGCTCTGGTTGAACTCCCAGCTGAGTTCTTTCTGTGTGGAGTTTGCATGTTCTCTCCGTTCATGTGTGGGTTTTCTACGAGCTCTCCAACTTCCTCCCACAGTCCAAAAATATGTGGGAACAGAAAAAAATGGATGGTTGCTGGCATTAGGAACAGTAAAGACCGACCTCAGCTGCACCTGTGGAGCAGTGGCTGCATCCTAAAACAGAGAAAACATAATGGGTTTGTCCAGAGCTCATTGTTAACCTTTCAAATCAGGGATGTGGAGACTACAATGTTGAAAAAATACAATATGATATTTTATAACACCAAAAATCACAAACAAGCCCACTAAGAAAATGTAGAGACATAAATGTAGATCATTCTCACAGCTTTTACCAAAGTTGGTCCCTTTCAGATGATATTCATCACTTTATCCAGGATCCTGGGCTTCAATATACCAAATAGCTTAATTCTGTATCTGAGCAATATATCAGAAAATCAATTTAAAAATGACTAACTTTTAGTCAAAATGTTTGCAGCCGCAAACAAGAAAACAATCAAAAGACGATATAACAACTAGTCAACACAGCAGGAATGGGAAAAAATGATGAAGGACATTGTGATGAAGAGACTGAGACGTTGAATTTTTTTAAGTTAGGGAGCAGGTACAGGCAAAAGTCAAGTCAAAGGTAGTCAGTACTCTGGAGAGGGTTCCCTCTGGTGGTCGGAGGAGGACATGGCAGGTTGTTTGTAATATACTGTATGTGATGGACCTGCTGATCATAAGATAAGAAGTCCAGAAGAACTTTGTCAAAAAAAGGTTGGAGAAATAGACTATCTACACGACTTGTACATGGAGAATGTTACAAAAACCTGTAGAACCAAGACAATCCAATTTATTTTGCTTTTTTTTCTTACTGTCCTGTATTTCACTTATATCTTTCAACAATATATATTTAAAATTTATAACAAGAAGCAATCATTGGGCTAAATTTGGAAATAGCATTTATTGTTTTATTACTTAGTATGAGCCAACTGAAAGATTTTTCCTTGTTTGCTTATTAGCAAATATAAATTTATTTAGTTTGTTTTGTTGTTTTCTAATGCACAAATGTCAAACCGACACTAAACTATCCCCCAAAAATCAACGTTTTCATTGTATCCCTAAAACCCAAGAAAAATCAATGTTGTGTGCTCATTCCTTTGATGCAAGTGGATCATTTTGTCTTTTTTCATGCTTTTTAGCTTGTTAATTTTATACTTTTACACATGCATGGAAATGACTTCTTTATGATTTCCCCATTAAAATTTTCTACAAGTTTTTGTAACTAAAAGGCACTTAGGTAAATCATTCAGTAGACACTTGTGGGCGAATGCAGCTCCCAGTCCTGTGTGCCCTCAGAGAGGATGGAGGAACGGGATCTGAGGACACCATCACACTCATTGCATATGCAAGTGTGGAAATTATCATGCACGGCATGCACTTTTCATGTTAATTTAGTGTGCAGCAGGGCAAGGTTGTCTTAAGCACTGTTATCTAAATTCTAAACACCAATAAAGCCAGAAACAGGTCATAAACCCCAAAACACTCAATGATCATAAAATTTAAACTTTGACAAAACCTCAATTAATTTTGATATTTATAGTAGTGTTATTTTCATATTAAGATATCTAAAAAGGTCATTAAAAATAGAAAAATAAAACCCAATTTTCTTTTATGACATGACATTGTTGACACATTTAACAGTATCTTTATTTTAAAATTTGCTCTCTAACATCATTTAATTTTTAATTTTTTAATCAAAATGAAATGCAAATTAATTCATGTTTGGCTCAAATATTTCTGGAGTTGTGAGTTGATTTTTTTTTTTATCACAGGAAAGGCAGAGGTTGCGTTTGATCGCTGCTGCCCTTGCCAGTCTTTATCCTTCACGTAGGTGCAGGTCACATCTGTGCGGTTACATAAGCCCTCCACTCGTGTCTGACCCCTCCCTGCCCCAGCATGATGCAGCGTGGTTCTTTTCTGCCACCCTGCGATCCGAACCACCACATTCCCACCTGCTTATTTGGGTTCTGTTCTGCTTACAGATCTCACAGGGTTGATGGATGAAGAAAATTGATCAATAAACGCTAACAATTATTCCTATGACTACATATAAAAGCTCTAATAAAATATCTCTATCATTTCTGGCAATGTAGAGAAAATGAAAAAATATGCATTCAATTTGCCCCAAATATGGTCAAATGTTTGGTGAAACCTTCCAACAATCTGCAGCTTTAAGCATGTTGACTTGGGAAGTTTTTCTGCTGACCTTTAAAAAGTTTTTAGCAAACCTTAGTGAGCAGATCTGAGCTGGTGGTGTCAGCCAGCTCTGCTTGAACTGCTCCGTGAGCTCTGGGCATGAGCTTGTTGTTCCGAAAACATGTTGTCAGATTGCAATACCGAGCGAGCCTGGAAGCTTCTCGCTCTGCTCAAGTTTGGCCAGCAACTAAAACAAAAATAGATTTGGACCAGGAGTAGCTGTTGGAGTCATTTCCAAAAGTTTCTCTTGCTCCACTTCTCACCAAATTTATAACACTTTGGAATCTCATTTTTTAGATAACACTCTTAAATCTGCAATCCGCCTTTTCATCTTCCTCGTGTCACATAAAACCTTAATTGCTTTGCATTTCCCATCTAGATTTTTTATCTGGTTGCCATTAGAGCTTGGTTTTTGAATAGTTGTCTCATTATTTTTAATCACCACGTTTCTTTGTTCCCCTTCCACCTCATAAACCTGGGCTGTGGCTTACGCTGTGACACATTTTCACACTCCATTTATTCCTAATACATTCATAATACACCTCTAATTGCCCCATTTATCCAAATGTAATTGTGGCATATTATTGTCATGGTTTCGAGCCATCTTTCTGGATGCTCATCCACTCATCACTGGAACCAGGAAGAAAACTGTAACTCTGGACTCCAGGGGAGGAGGATGATCCTGCAGACCAACCACAGGAAACACAGGATTAATCAGAGACATTCTGTGCTTTCCTCATTTCTCTGTGAGGCTTCAGAATCTACATGAACTTTCTGAAAGATTGGTCAGATAAAACAGAATAAAAAAAATAAAAAAATAAGAAGTTCAATGAACTATTAATCCAACCCTGTTTGCTGTCAAACTAAAGAAATATAAGACATTTATATGCATGTCAGCCCTCAGAACATACTAATAGCACATTAATTAAAAACAATCATCTGCCAGTGGGGTCTTATTAAATCAAGAGGTGTTCTTGACATTTAAAAAATAGATTTAATAGAATTTTTTGGAATTTATTTACATAGCAATTAATGAACTAAACCACTGAATTAATTTATATTCCTACAATCCAACCTGATATGTGTGAGGCAGGTTGTTAAATGAATCAAATCTATTTGTATGTCTGCATTCCTTCACTACACACTATCTAGAGCGTTCCCCATTTTCTAGAGCTGTCCGAATCAACAATTCCAAAATTCAGTGCACTTGAAATTTCCCAGAAGTCTTTGCAAACTAGCATACATCGATGCTCGCTACATTAGCGAATTGTTCAAACACAATGCATTGTTTTTGAACATTTTTTTTGGAAAAAAAATGTGTTTAAAGTAATTTTTGAATAAACCCTCCACATTTTTATCATCAGAACGCAGCGGAGACACAAACAGACGTAGTGAAATGTTTGTATTAATTTGATTTTCACTTTGTGAAATCAGTGATGACATTTTTTAAAAAAGAAAAAAAGAAAAGTAGTGAGCGTGGTGTCCGAATTGGTCTAAAATTCCAGGTTACTAGATATTTTTTATAGTAGTAAGGGATTAGGGTGGGAATTCAGACATAGCCTGAAAGTACATCAATTAAAATAAAACAGGCATTCAGTGGGGATTTATTAAATCTTGACATTTGAAAACTAGATTTAATATAATCTTTTAGGAGTTTGTTTAATTAATTGACTGAGTAAATGAATCGATTTATATTCTTACGCTCCAACTTGATATGTGTGAGGCTAATTGTTTAATTGAATCAAATCAAATCCACGTCCTTGAACGTAGTGGCTAATAATTAGCATTAGCTAGCTAGGTTTTCCTCTCTTTATCTTTGTTGTTGACCCATTTCTGTAAAAAATATAAATAATTATCTGATTTTGTAATTTTTTCTGTTTAGGGTTAATGAAAAAAAGGGCTCCATCTTTGGAAAGAACTTTGACCTTTGAAGAAACGGGACTAGCCTAGTTTAGGAGGCAGTAGGAAACGGTCACAAGAATCTAAAACTTTTGTTCTATTTTTAAACAAAACAATGACTGACTGTCAGCCACTTGAATGGGTTTTCCAAAACTTTACAAAGCTTCAGATTCAGTGGTTGTACACAGAAATGCCTAGAAAAAGAATATGAAGTGGAGATGCAGAAGAAATCTTGTTAAATGTCCACATTTTGGGAGCCATAGTGGTAAACTCAACACCTTCTATATTTGAGCTAGTTTTCATATTTCAGCTGAAATCCAAAGAAGTCCATACAGTTAATATGCCTGCCTGTCATTGTTTATATGTGGTTTATATAAAAGCAGCATAAGACAGCCCTGCTCAGGATGTGTCGGTTTAATCCCATTTGTCACTGCTGTTTACATACAGAGTGGAAAATTTGATCCACAAAGGAATGTGTGAGATGACAAATAGGATTCCTTTTTTTATGCTTTTACATGCTTCTTTTTTTTTTTATAAGAGTGCGATTGATGGAAAGCAATGAATAAAATCTCTGGTTTCTGTCTGACACGTAGCTCATTGGCAAACACGGCGGATGCACTCGGCCGGGCAGCTGTGTTGACAGTGTTGGAGCAAAACAGATTACAGGCACACAAATCCAATCAAGCTCTGGATGTGAATGGAGGTGACCATGGACCTCCGCGCACTTCCATGAACTGCAGTTAACATGCAGAGATTATACAAAGCAATATCACTTTTTCCGTATAGATGGGATTAACTAACCCCTTTTGGAAAATGAGCCAATGTGCCTCTGCCAAAATGCTGTTTTATGCCATCTGCTGGTCCGACTTTCCTGCAGCTCTGTTTGCGCCGCATCTGCCCTACCTACAGTCTCTTACATAAGCTGCTGTTTGCCAGCAAGCGTCTCTCACTTCAGCTTCCCAATTATCCCGACGTTCCCGGACGACAGAGAGACACACCAGCGTGAAGGTGTGTGCTTGTGGGGGGAGAAGGCAGGAGCGTCGCTGAGAATAGCTCTGCTGGGGGGCTCCGGCATATGGTGCCTCTGACGTTCAGTGCAGTGATGGGTGCTTGCTGGCAGCCACACAGAGGACATGAGCCTGGCTCCACACGAGCACACAGTGTGTCTCCACCTTCCTTGCTTTGCCTCATAATCAGCCTCTCCACTCCTATCCACTGCTCTCCTTCAGCTCCTCTGGGGGGGATGGAGAAAGAGAAGAGCTGAACGGATTGGATGAAGAAAAAAAAAATCCCCCTTTAGGGAGCTTGGACTGACAGGTGCATTCTGTCAGGAGGGCTATAGGAGGACGCAAAGTACAGCATTCATTGTTAATGTATAAGTAAGTGCTGAGCATAATTTGTCACGCATAGTCAGAAGATGGGAGTTTTCACACTTTTTTCCAGAGAAATTTTTTGCTTTTACAGTGAAACTGAAACAAATCCCGTCTCACTAGCAGCTCAGAGAAACTCTGCTTTGACTTAATCTTATGGCTATCATTAATTAAAAAAAGTGGGTCACTTACTTTTTCCTTCAACTTTCTATTTATTAAGTAAGCACATAATCCTTAAAGCCTTAGATTTTTCAGCACACACCTATAATCTGTGAAGTATATGTAGTCATGGATATCTCTCAATAATGCATTTTTTTTCAAAGGGAATTTTTATGTAATTGTTTTAGGATCTTAAGTCTTTTTAGGGTTAATAGCTTTAATACTTTTATACACAGATTGTGTTTGTCAAGCTGAATCAAGGAAATGTTGGCAGTCTATTTAGCTTTTTTTTTTTTTTGGTATACTGGATATAGGCTGTAGAACAAGGGTGGGTAAACTATGACCCGGGTGTCATACGGGGCCTGCTAAACCATTTAACCTTATAACACTGTCATTGGCAGCATCACCAAGGCCTTTGAGGAGCCAAGGAGGACATTTACATTTTTTGCATTGTTTTTTTGCAAATTTAGAGAGAAAGAAACAGACATTTTGTTGTAAATAGTTTGATACTGGACAAATTTCAACTCTTAACTATCAAAACCTGTTGTTCATGTTCATTTGCACAGTTTTTCTAACTAAAAACTCTAAAAATCACATTAGATTATTTGTTTTTTTTTTACATTTTAGATTGTTATAATACTATAATGAAACACATTAAATTGTAAAATAATGATAGATACTGAAAATTTAATGACTTCTGGAAAAAGGGGTAAAAGCACACATTTGTAGGAGATTCTTTGACCTTTTCATACTCAAAAATAGTAGAAAAGTCCAGGCGGACATTTTGAGGTTTAGGTGTTAAAGGGTTATCTGGCCCACCACACTAAATCATTTTGATAATCCATAATAATGTTATATAATTCTCTTTAATGTTTGTGTCTTCCCTTAAATGGGGCACCACAAATGAACTAATTTGTCTGTAGGTGCAGAAAGTTATTTTACATTCATGTTGTGTTGGAAGATTTGTTGTTTTTTTCACGTTCATGTGTGTTTTTGGCGTTTTTTCCAATCATTTCAACAAAACAAACACAGTGTGTTTTTTTTCCTTGTAAGAAATATAAAAATAGAAATAAAACATGAACAAAACTACTGTTTTTAAAATAAAAAAAGCATGTTTTTGTCTGGATTCCATGGTTTTTCTTTCTCATATGAGGATGCTCACCAAAATACTTCAAACATCTGATCCGGCCCATCTGTAAAGTTTTAGAACCTTTTATGGGCTATAGCCAAAAAGTTTGCCCACCTCTGCTGTATTCCATTGATTTTATATGAAAACTGGACTGAGTCATTTTTCGTTTTCCTTTTGTCGCTAATACAAGTCATCGTTTTTCAAATGTCTTTCTGCCACAGATTATAGTAGCTGCACTCTGCTAGGATGAGTCTATCTGATTTGCATTGGACTTCTGTCACAGAGCATAGAGGGTTCGCGTGCTCCTCTTAGCACAAGCTGCTTCTGGAAACTAGTGGCATATGTGACACCTTCTGCTGATGAAGCCAGAGCATCTCATGGAGACGTTCACCAGAGAGACGGGCTTTAGAGAAGATAGGACTTAACTCCGACTACCTTTTCTTTACAGAGTATGTGAGCCTCCATACTTTGAAGTTGCATCATTACTTTTTATTTTCCAACCTATGATGAGAGGTATAACCAAGTATTACATAAAAGTATTGGATAAAAACAAAAAGAGGGAGTAAATGCACAGTAAGTCAATTGAAACAACCAAACAGCTCCATGTAGAGCCACAAATATTCATTATCCGGACATTTTCTCTCCTGTCGTCTGCAGCGTTAATCTCCTCTTCAAAGTTATCCGATCTTCTATTTGTCACACACTTAGCAATGCAAGCAAAGCTAAGAAAATCAATAGAGTGGAAAATATAAATAGCAGCTGAGCGGCACTTCATCATGGCCTGCTTCTAAGCCTGTGTAAGCAGAGGAAATTTAAACATACATGCTGCAGCAGATAGATGAAGCAGACTGACAGTCATCCTGCAGAACATCCTTCAGCTGGTCTGTGAAGTCTGATGACATCCTGGAAAAGAACAATCTGTCTTGGGTTGAACGTTATTGACTCGACATCAATCAAATCAAGAAAATGATTTAAAATTCTTTACTATTTGGAGTATAAATATTTAAGAAATCAAGAATTATTTTCTTGTGCAGTAAATAACATAATGCCATTTATTTGCATGAGTAGAAACTAGAAAAAGTATTTTCATCTCATGTATAGAAAATGTATGTTGAAAAAGATTGATTGACACAAGAAAACCAAAAGAACAAAAACAGGGGAAGAAGATTGACGATTAGGAGGAAGAGACGTGACTGAAACAATGTGGGAGGAGCTCTTTTCATCTTCTTCTTCTTTGTTTTTCGGCTGCTTTCTTCATCCGCCTCCATCTAATCCTGTTTTGTGCATCCAGCCAGCCACACTCGTGTCCTCCTTGACCACATCCATGAACTTCCTATTTAGTTTCACTATAGGTTTTTTTCCAACCTCAGCATCTTTCACCAACATCCTCCTGTTCCTCCTCTAAAACCTTCTCCAAAACATCTATAGAAGCTTTTCCTCTGATGCAGGAGTCTGCAACTTTTAAGGTTTCTTACTCGTCAAAACCCATTGAGAGCTGCACAGTCCAACTTCACCATTTAGAAAAATACACTTCATTCATGTTTTGTGGCCTTTGTATTTCCTTTTACTTTTGACGACAGTTCTTACAAGTTCTTTTCAAAATAAAGTACACCCTGTGTCAAAAAACAGAGTCACCTGCTGAATTAGAAATTTAAGAAAGCCAAGTCAAATAGTTTTTTTTCTATTAGGCGCTTCTGACTTGAACATATTTACATGCAAGCAAGTACGAAAACTAAAGAAAATTCATGTTGGCTACACGTAATACATTATTTTACGTAATACATTATGTATTTTAAGTGTGCTCAAGGTTAAATGTCGTTGTTGGTTGCATGGTATTGACCTAACCATAACCATGACCATAACCTTTCCTACGGGGTCGCGCAGTCCAAAAAAAAGTTCAACATCGGCCGCACGTATCTAGAAAATTACAAGCAAATCACTTGCTTTCTATTATGATAACGGTAACATTTCATAATAAGATTCCTTAACAAGCTTTATCAAAACATTAACAAACATATTAATGTGTTTAGAAGGTGTTAGTAAGACATTTATTAGCACAATAAACCTAATAAAGTTTATTCAAATATTTAGTAATATTCATTAACATCTAAAATGAGACCATTGTATACAAAGGTCATATTAATAAACTGCTTATAAGCTTAACAAATGTTCAACTATCTTTGTCAAAGTTATATTGAGTGTTTTGTGACAGCTCATCTTAAGTATTACCATGATAACTTTAGTGAGCCTTCTTCCCTTTTCTTAGTGTACAATCCAAATATTAAAAAAAAAATAATTAAATAAACAGCAATAAACCACTCCAAAAGTAATTTAAACCTTAAACCATATTTTTTCTCAGTTATCTGACATGTTAAAACACAAACATTATGACCTAATTAACCATAACTCCAAACCTATTATTCATTCAAATGGATTGCATTTTTTCTCAAAGCCAAGGAGCCACATTGGAAGGTTCAAGGTAGATCACAGTGTCATCTGCAAACATCATGATCCACAGAGATTCCTTTCTAACCTCATCAGTCAGTCTGTCATCACCACAGCTAACTAGAAGGAGCTCAAAGCTGACTTTTGTTGCACCTGGAGCTCCTCTGTCACACCTACAGAACATCTTAGAGTTCTTTTGCACGTCCTGAACATATTTCCCTGCCACTCCAGACTTCCTTATACAAACCACAGCTCCTCTTTCTGAATTCTGTCATAGACTCTCTCCAGATCTCCAGCAGCATCCTTAAAGTAGATACTAGATCTGTGTTAGCATGAAACCATACTGTTCCTCACGTCTGACCCTAGCTTAGCTTCCACTACTGTTTTTCATTACTTCATGGTAAGGTAATTTTACTTGAATAGCACATTTCATGTAGAAAGACAATTCAAAATGCTTTGGTTTCCCTGTTTCTTAAGCCCCAGAACATGTCTCCTCCTTTCTTCAGACATCCTCTCACTCTCTAAAACTATACTTCCACCGAACACTCCCATACCTCCACAGGTAAGATGTCGGGACCAACAGCCTCTCCTTCAACCATCCTGATCTCTCTTCCTCACAACAGGCTCCTCCTCTCCTTTGTACTCTCTAAAAGTCGTCTCATTCATCAGCTCCTCAAAGTCCTCCTTCCATCTTTCCATCAGGCTTGTGACCCTAACCTGCTTCAGTTTTACATTAGATGCCCACACTTACCTGGAAAGGAAAGCTCCAAATAGTGCCCCCTTGTGGCTGCCTTTGTAATGAAAACAGTCATTCCTCTAGCTGTATGTCCTTCCAAGATGACCTCTATGTTAAAAGACAGTTTTCGTGTGATTTCTGCTCCTTTAATTTCTTAAAATGTAAAAAAAGGTTTTAAATAAAACATTGCAAAAACTGATTTAATAATAAAAAAAATTCTGTTTTTAATATTGATATTGTTGCTCATTTTTTGTCTCAGTCTTCATTGTTATCACCATGACTGGAGCGTCGTTGAGGCGCGAGCTGCTCGGCTCTGTCACATCTGTCTTACTCGCTTTCTCCCACGGTTACTTCTCTTAATTATTGATGCACCTCAGGAGCATTAAAGACTGCAGTGTAACTAACAAACTGCAGCGCTCGTGCTCTGCAATGCATGCATGATGGAAGTTTGCGTGTGAGAATACAGCCTAATCTCGCTCATCCTTGAGAGATTATGGAGGAAAGTGAAGTGGAGCAGCAAACGCTTGTATTTTTTAACACAACATTTAGGGCTTACTTTGCTATGTTTCAAAATTAACCTAAAAGTGGAGTTTAGTGAGAAAAGCAGTTAAATGCTTGTGGTAAAAAGAAGTAAAAAGTGTTGTATTATTAATGTGCAATGCGCTCCGAGTAGATATGCAGTCAGCTTCTTTTCTCAGGTCTTCTGCTGCTTTGCTGCAGCCCCACCTCAGAGAAGAATCTCATTCCAAAGCAGGATGAGAGAAATTTTCTCCCTTCGGGCAAAAAAAAAAAAAAAAGGCGAAGCTTGTGGTCTCTTGGTTCTCCGGTGCTGCAACGTTACCTCTGACAGGAACTTCTTTTAAAGTGAAAATGAGCCAAAGCCAAGCAGAACATGAGAGGCACTCCGAATGAGAAGCTGCAGGTTAAAGGTTAATATTTGCATAGTTTAAATAGCAAAAGGAAGAAATCGTGTAAATCCTTAAGACTGAGCCGTGAGGAGAACAGTGGAGTTTTTTAAGGACATCAAAGGAGTCACTATATATTTTTCACTGCTGTGCTTGAATCCAAATTAACTGCTGGTTTTTCACTCTTCTTCAAAAAATCTGAAGCTAATTATATTCAGAGATATATATGAAAATGCACATAAACTCAAGAAACACCATTTGAATTGGAAATCTTCAATTCTCCACCTTCCTATCTTCTTTCGTTCTACCTCCTGACAGTATTTTTTTTCCTCTTTGCATCCTCATCCTCCCATCGGTAGGTGTGTGTCTGGTGCTGGGCTGCATGATCTACCCCGACGGCTGGGATAGCGACGAGGTCAGGCGGATGTGCGGAGAGCAGACAGACAAATACAGCCTGGGGGCCTGCTCCATGCGCTGGGCTTACATCCTGGCAATCATGGGGATCCTGGACGCCCTCATCCTCTCCTTCCTCGCCTTCGTCCTGGGGAACAGGCAGGACGGACTCATGACGGAAGAGCTGCTGGCTGAGAGCAAGGGTGAGGGGAATTTCACTATCCATCCATCATTTTTGGGGGCTGCTGGACTAACCCAGCTACTGTTACACCCTGAACAGGTCAAGAGTTGACTTCAACAAAAAATAACATTTTCTTCATGTTTTTGTTGCAGCAGCTCACAAAAATCAGCAAAATTTCAGATTTATAACCAGAATTTTAGGCTTAACATCCAAAAGAAATTTCTGTAAAATCGCACTAAACTTATCATGAAGGACAATGAAGAAAAGTGCTCTGATTGGTGATTATTTAGGGTCCAAAAAATAGAATTAAAAAAGCTTAATAATATGCTAAAGTGTACTGCATATGTCCTAATGTTTTTCCTGTAAATAAAAACAGTCATTCATGTTGATAATTGAAGGCCAAAACCTCATAAAGCTTGTGCTAAATTAAAACTCTTGATTGTAAAGTAATGATTTAGACTGTCTGCAAACAATCTATGAATTCAAATACTGTGATTTTTTTATGTCAATAAATATTCAATCATAGAACAGTATTTGAATTGTACACTAGATATTTAGGAAAACGTGTCCCTCTTTGTAGTATTTGTACTTTTACTGTTATGGTTAATATCTAATGTGTCACTTACTAAATTATTATTTTTGAATACATCTTTAATACTACTCTCAAAATACTACTAAAAACAACAAGAAAAAAATCTCATATTAAAGAAGAATAATTCTTTCCAAGATCAAGATTCAAGAAGAATCTCTTAATGTATTTATGCAGTCATGTGACTTTTAGCAGACTAAAAATAAAATGCACGCTCATCAGGAAAGCAGCAAAGCTCCACTCTGGGAACATAATCAGTCATTGCTCTTCACTGGGGAGAAGAAGGAGCCTTTTAGGCAACTTGAAAAAGTCTTGCAAAATAACATCTCACTTTTTAGGAAAACTGTCTTTTTCATTTAAAATTCATTAGAAAGATTTTTTTCTTCAAAATCCTCCTTTGACTAAAAATGTGTTTTTCAAGCTTCTAACGTTCAGATTATCTGTATGTCTTTATCTTAGACTTTGGATTATGCCAGTTAGAATCCAAAATAAGACATTTTTTTTAACAAACTGTAAAATTACTGTAACTATGAAAATATTGGACACATTTTTATGAGAGATAATTTGGACTTAGTTGCTCAAACGTATCTATACTCTTGCACAAGTACTGTTATAGTCACTTATAAAAATATTTTACTCCTACGTACAAAAAATATACTCCTATGAGTTCTATTATCCTTTTACACTTGTATATATGTGTTGTTAAATATAACAGTGTAAGGCTACAGTGGTAATAATGTCCATTTCTGGCATGGTACCGTCAGTGTATGAGTATATTTGCGTTTGTGCATGAGTATAGTACTATCTAAAGGTGACAGTGGTAGTAGTAGTATCTATGTAAGTTCATGGTCGTGTTTGTGCAAGAACTTCTCCATGACCATAAACTATTAAAAATGTAGTATTTCAACATTTAAATAACTTAGATAGGACGCAGAACAGTATTACTAGAACAAAAGAGAACTACATGTGTCCTAATTTCCTCTATGGAATTACAATAAGGAGAGTGGAACTGAATACTAAATAGAGCAAAGAAAAAAAGCTCTAGGATATGAGATAAAATATGTAAAAATAACTAAAAGTGTAATTGTAATTATACACATATTTGTATTTGATTAAAAATTGTATATACTCGTTCATTTCTACAAGCAGTTTTTACTGTCTTCATAAATGTTATCTCTGCTGCCATCTGCTGGTGGTTATTTGAAGTGTTTGTACTTCATATAAAATTGGAGATTTTAGACCGAAATGTTTTACTAAACATGTTTGAACATTTTCTATGTGTTTGTGTTCTTACAGAGGGAGGGAATGCCTAAACAAGTTCTTCGGTGAGTATACTGACAAAAGTAAACCTTGAGGTAAATGTTTGTAAAAAGAATTTAGTGTAGTTTTGGATACTTTTACAAGTCAATAATTTGAAGAAATAGACAAAGGAAATATCTATAAGTTTTAGATATTTTTGCTAATGCCCAAAGTGTAGTATATATTCAAACTAAGAATAGAAAATATCTAACTTAGTATTTACATCTGTCAGTTTATGTCAAAAATAATGAGCAACTTACAAGTATTAAAAGAAATTGAAATTTATTCCAGCAGATCTATGAGTTTAAATAACTAAGAGAAAATATTGTGTAAATGTAAAAGTTTTGTATGTGGACATTCACTGGACAGAATTGCCATATGTCAATAAACTGTAAAAATGTCTTAAAAAATTGTTTTCTACATTTTTTTTTTTCAGATTTCTGGGTTCAGATGTGTCCATTTACATGACGCCCCGCAGCGTTCAACACCACCTTATGAGGGGAAAGCACTATGGGTTCACAAGGAGGAGAAAATACTCTGTCTACATCTACCTGCAGAAATCCAAATATAATCTGCCTTTGCATCAAACCCAGGATTGCTACATCTGACTCCAGCATTTAGATGGGCCCAGCACACCTCCAACCACACGTGTCCCCTGAGCCAAACCTTTGCGCAGCACTGAATACTGAATAGACCATGGCAGGAGAGGAGACTGTTATCCTGTTTAGAGGAAGAGGACACGGAAGATCCACAGCCTGCCTGAGAACACACGGACACCCACACATATGCAGAAACCAGATGAGGACTTGGACTGGACTTTTAAGTCTCACAAGTGAAGCTTGACTCTAGACTCGACAACTTCAGACTCGGTTTTGCAATTTTTATGACTTTTGAACAATTTTCCCATTTTTATTTTAAGTTTTACCTCAAGAACATCACTACAAGATATAAAAGAGGTATTTTTCAATGTTTTTTTCCTAGTTTTGGGGATAGAAAAACACAATCTGCCAGCTAATGTGTTGCCACTAGATGTCATAATGTGGCAAAATTACCATAATATTCATTTTTTATTATTATTTTTAAGACTTGAGACTTTAAGTTACAGCTAAAACTTGAGACTTGTCTTGGATTTGTGACCAAAGACTTCAAACTTGACTTGGACTTCCATAAAAGGACTTGTGAGCAGTAACACAACCCTGTACAAATAAGCAACAATTCAATAATAAACAGTTGTAATTACAAGTATCACATTTCACCACTTAGCTGTATGTGTTACCATTAGAATGCATAACACGATTTGTTTGTAAAAAAAAAAAAAAATGTAAATGTGAATCCATTGTGTTTAGGTTAAAGAATAACCCTCAAAGCTGGAGTTTATTCTTGTATTTATATTCCACTTTGTCCCCCTTATTGTACTAGAAGAAAATATTTAAGACTGTTTTATAACACTATCAACATTAACTTGTATTACAAAGTATGTACAGTGAATATTTAAAACGATGTAGGAATTTTAATCAACTCAGCACCCTGCTAGCTAACTTTGCACAGTGCTTCATTTTCAGAGGAGACCTGCTGTTTTGTAGTTTGTGTGACCTCACTGTGATGGTGGCTGTCGGGTTTGACTGCTGCAGGGCTGCTGTGTGTGCGAGTGATGGGACGAGTGCATGCACATGAGTGCGAGGTGTGAACATAAGTTTGTCAGGTCGGTGAGCAGACGTGCCAGCCTCTCACATCGCTGTCCAGTCTGTGTCTGTCTTTGTCTCCAGCCTGGCTGTTCTGTTTCTATCTTCTTCGATTGCTTTTCTGTGTTTCGTTGGGACGTACAGGGTACAGCAGGAGTGTGGAGACGGTGAGTCAGTGAGGCGTGTCCCACCTTAACCTGTGGATCTGTACCTGAGTAAAAACAAATTCTGTAGATATTGATTAGAGATCATATCAAGGTGGGGATCAGCTTAGACCAATTAAAATGTTTCCTTGGAGAATATATAAATACTTAATAAAGGTTTTCACTGTAATCGACTGTTGTGAAGTTTTTTTTTTTAGGCAATTGACAATCATCACCAAGAGAAAAAAGGATTTTTTTTACAGGATTTTTTGCAATTTTTCTGCAGAATGTAATTTTTCATTTTTTAACCCATTAATCCCAACAATATGGGAGCACATTTTATGCAGCTGGATGGATCAGTTGACTGCATGCAGGACTAATGCATGAGATGTATTTACCAGTGTTGGTCTTTAGGCAAGACCCTTCATGCTACTGCCTAACTGTGTAGCCTGGATTTCCCTGTGCCGGTCCCCAGCCAGGAGAAAATATAGGATGGGGTCAGGAAGGGGATCTGGTATAAGATTATTTGCCAAACCAAATGTGCAGATCAGTGAAAATTGTTTTGACCCCGGATAGAATATGCCGAAAGGTCTACAAAAACAACACGAAAGCATATTTTATACCCCATCAAAAGTTTTTGATGAAATGCAACAACTTTGAAAATAAATCAAAACCCCTTCATAAATTGTTCAGATTGAAGGGCCAAAATGTCCATGTTTTTCCTCCTAGAGTTTGAAATCAAATGATCACATTTTTTTATTTAATCAGATTTAATCGGGCCTACAGAGCATTTCTATCAAAATAGTACATCTGAACAACTGAGAAATACTGTAACTTTTTAGAATTGTATTTTATTAACATCTGATTAAAGACAAACTGAACTTATTTATATGGCATGTATATTTTCAGTGTGATCGCAGTTTTAGATTTTTGTATAACAGTGAAACAAGGACTTTTTTTAACACTTGTCTTTCTCTTTACAGACAATTTCAATTTCTCAGAAATCCTGCTAATTTTTAGCAAGTAGTTTAGGATTTTCATTACTTTAGGCATTTGTGTTTCAAATGTATTTTTTTTTAACAAAATTTATTGATCCAGCAAAAGTTATGCCAAAAAGAACATATAATCTCGAGGGTGAAGTTGAACAAAATCAATACAAATGTTTTCCTTTAATCATATGTTTAATGTTTGATTTGCTGTTGTGCAGATCAGGGCAGAGTAGTGTGGACTTTCAGTTTCATTATACGTTAAGCTCCCAAAGTCCTTTATTGCACAATCACACTTTATTACATTTAAAAGCGAAACAAGACATTGTACATTTGAAGAAAAAAAAAGAAAAAAAAATTAAAACTTGAAATAAATCTTGAAAATAAAAAAGTAGTGAAAACTTTAATTAAAAATAAAAAAAACTACAAATGTAAAAATTACTGATTGAAAAAAAAAATAGTAACAGCTACTGTTTTGAATTTTCTTTTTATTCTACTGAATCTTCACCTTCAATCCTCAGTTTTACAGTTTCAGTTCTGATTTTTGAGTTTTCACTGCTGAGCTGAGCCTAATTTTACATGGGGGCGGGGCTTTGAGCTCATTGGCTACCCGAAAATGCATCCCATGATTCTCCAATTGTCGTAGGTCAATTGTAAACATTCTAACTGAAAAACAAATAATACATAAATAAATTTGAATTCTCCCGCGCTGCTTGAGTGAAAGGGTGTGAACTTCTAACATGCTCACTTCGGACTGGTGACAGTAGTTCCTCTAAAAACACGACTTAAATCGACTTGAACCAATCAATCTTACAGGTTATAAAATGGTGGCAGATGAAAAGGAGGCCACGTGATATGTTTTGACTCATTTCCTGAGGGCTGGAGGTAGGGCATTTTCTATGTGACTTCAACACATTGTTTTGTCCAGTAAATGATACATGTCAATGATTGCTCCATGCCAAAGAAGCCCAAATCCAGGCCTCGAGGGCCAGCTTCCCGTGGGTTTTGCCTTATCTGCTGCTAATTTCCAGGATCAGGTGTATTTAGCCAATAAGAAGCTTCAATGGCAGGTTGGTTGGAAAACATGTAGGACACCGGCCCTTGAGGCCTGGATTTGGATACCCCTGCTCAACATCAATCTTCCACCCACCCACGACTAAATTTACTGCAGTGCCACCCTGCAGAAACTATATCCTTGTAAACACACATAATCAAAATTAAAAGACAAATGGTGACGCTTTTAAAAAAGCCCAAATTATTAACCGTCTTTATTAATCCAATAATGATATTAGCAAGTTTGTTGCAGACGCGTTTTTCTAAAAATAACCGCGTCTTTGACATGTGCTGTGCCTTTAAGAGTGGCAGGTGGGAGGAGCCAAATTCAAATTATTTGGCTCCGCCCCTACCCCCCTTGTCATCGCGGAAACAGAAACTAACATCAACAAAACAAAATGGGGGCCGTGCTGGACACACCTGCGACGTGTCCTCTCTGTAACGAGTCAACCCGCGACCCGGTGGTGCTGAAATGCAGCCACCGCTTCTGCCAGCGATGCATCGGAGATCTGTGGAGCGTCACCCCCAACGGGCCGTTCCACTGTCCGGAGTGGAGGTGCAAAACGGTCTACCAGAGCCTCCCGTTTGACAGCAGCCTCATCCGGCCGCCCACTCCTGCCCGCCCGGTGCAGGCACGCGGCTCTGCAGGTACAACAATGCAAAACCTGACATAAAAGCTGCGGCTAAATATAACGGAGTTAGAGCAACATTGGCATACTTAATACTAAAACAAACTCTATTATTTTAGAAAATGTTCATATAAACGTGTTATAACAGTCGAACTCATGAAAATTAACAGTTAGGTGCTTTTATTCAGTCATTGTATCCAAACCGTTCTCGGTGGACTGATTGGTGTCACGAGGAACTTCCGTTTTAAGCCCTTCAAAATCCACAAATATGTTCTGAGTTGGGATTTAAATTTTCTTACAAAGCAGTTTTAGTTCACTTAGACTCATAAGCATGTCGGAATGCACATTGTTCCTCCAAATCCTAAAACATACATATAGTTTTAAACTCACGAGACCTGGACTTTGAACCTTTGCTTTGCCCTTGAAATTATTCGTTATCAATATCATACAGTCATCCTGTGAGCACGCGCTTACACTTTCGTTTGATTAATCACTCTCATTCAATGACACATACATAGTCATCTGCTTTCGATTTTAACATATTCTAGATGAGTTTTCAATTGCAGTTTTACTTAAAAATGTCATATAAGACCTGATATTAAAGTGTTTTATGTAAAAGTTTTAGGAGATGTCCAGTTTTCATTAGATAAATGCTGCAAGTGTCCTCAAAGATGCCATTATGTATGTGCAAACTTAGTCAATTTTAAGAGGATTCAACTAAGGTAGGGGTGTTAAACATGCAGCCCACCAGCTAATGTTTTTAGGATGATCGCTATAAGAAACAGTGTCTGTGGATATCTCACTTAGAATTAATGAAAGACACAGAAGATTTTGAGGTTTATTTAATGTGTATAGTTTAACAAAAACATCAGTAATCATATCTCTATGTTTGAGTTTATATGATTATTATTGAAAGACTTTCCCGGTACAGAGGGCTGTGTCTGTATGACAGCTGCTTCTGTGGTGTTTCTGTGTCTCTGTGGCTGAGCTTGAAGGCTCACTGTGTCGTATTGACCCGAGGGTGAAAAAATAAAATAAGGGGACCTTTTTCTTTTTTTTTAATGATTCGATGAGGCCCTAGCCATCAGCCTCTGCACCCTGCAGCGGCTCTCTTGTCTATATCAAGCGAGTGAGCTCCGCTGTGGGAGTGAAAGCCGCCGATCTGTCCAGAGTGTATCCTGCCTTTGCCCAAAAGTAGCTGGATGAGCTCTGCAGACCTGTGGCTCCAAAGTGTAAAGGGAAAAAGTTCTGGACAATAACGTTCGCTTTTGGTATTCTACCTGCTGATTAAGTCACTGAAAACGTCTTGGCTCAAAGCTGAGTTCCTCATTGGTAATAATAATAATAATAGATCTAATAATAAAAAGTGGTTAGGCAATTAGGTTGTTTGAGGTCCTTTTTTTCCCAACTGCATAAACAAAGCTACAGATAACAAGTCATCCTGAGGTTATTTTGCTGTTATGTTACTGGTCCGGGCCACTTGAGATCAGACGGGTTGAATGTGGACCCAAAATCAAAATGAGTTTGATACCCCTGATCTTAGGGATGGAGATGTTTTATGGAAACATGAACCCTCACTTTATTGTTCGCTTTATCCTTAAGGGACGTCCAATAATGTGGAGCAAACATCATCCGACCAGAGACACAAGAGGCCCTCTCTGACCAGCCGGCTCCTGGGGAAGAGGAAAGCTAGCTCACAGATTCCAGATGAACCTGTCTCTAAGCGATCCGAGTTGGCTTGTGGACCGTCCGGTGACCGGAAGCAGCCCGCTATTAACACATCACAAAAACCCGACGATGCAGCTGGTGTGGGGACGTCTCAGGAAACATGTGGTGGCCCACGTGCACGGTCAGATCAAGGCGACGGACTTCCTGAGAATGAAAGCGTTGGCCCGCGAGACACCTTAAAGAAGACGGCAGAATCGGTGGAGGAGTCGGACACTTCCAGTGAGATAGATGTGTGCGATGCACCTCTTGTGAGTCCAAAGCAGGCTACACATACACCGTCAAAGAAACCTGCAACAGCCAGCAGCTCCGACTGCAGCGGCGGGCCTTCGGGTCAGGGTTTGTCTCGTGTAAACCAAGTTGGCGGGGCATCTCCGGTGTCCCCTAAAAAACCAAAATCTGCTTCAGGATCCCCAATCAACGTCGCCATCTTCCTCCGACCAGAGAACAAACCCAGCACCCCCGTCCCTTGCCACTACTGCCCTAAAGCCAGGTGTCAGCCAGCAGTAAACACTTGTTTGGTGTGTGGGGCCTCCATGTGCCAAGAGCATCTGCGCCCCCACCTGGAATCCCCAGTCTTCCAGAGCCACACTTTGGTGTCTCCAGTAGAGGACATCTCCCTCTGGAAGTGTCAGGAGCACCAGGAAGTAAACCGGATCTACTGTCGCCAGTGTGAAATGTGCGTGTGCACCGTGTGTACGCTCATTGGCTCCCACCGGGACCACGTCTGCATCAGCATCAGGGAGGCAGAGCGCGAGCTCCGGGTGAGTGAACACGCTCACACATCTTGACATGCAGAATCTGTTTCATACGCAGATGTTGTGTGAGGTGGAGTTCTGGAGAGGTTAGAAACAGAAGCACATTCCTGGTTGTTTTACAGCAAGATTTTGCTTCATCTGATCGAAGTAATCAAGAGTCGTAGGTCAAAGAAACTCTTAGTACCAGCCCTATAAGTCTGGAGTACGGTGGCCCTGAAGGGCAAATCACACCAAAGAATCACTCAATTCAAAAACATATTAATGACAATTAAAAAACAAAACAAATAATAAAAACATTATAATTTAGAAATCAAAACAAAATTCCAGAAACCATTACAGAGTTCCTAACAATGAAGTGTTTCGGAAAACAGCATTAGTTTCCAGAAATTAAAATGAAACGTTAAAAGGTGAAACACAATGAGAACTGGTAAAGGTAGTGGACATCACTGATTCTGACATTTGATTTTGGCGTTTTGAATGTGTCTTCAATACCAAAATGTAATGTTTCTCATCATCTGTTTTGCTTTATATGTTTAATATGTGTTTGCATTTGTTGGTGGGATTTGGACTTCAGGACCACTGTACAGGAGTCATCAACCTCCTACTCAAAAGCTGGCAATGACAAATGTTTGTGATTTCTCAGGCAAACTTGAAAGAAGAGATCAAACAACTGCAGGACACCGAAGAGCAAGTGAAGACCAGAGTGAGCCAGCTCGGAGAGAAGAAAGAAACATCCAGAGTGAGTTGAAACCTTTATTCCTACATAGATATTTAGACCACCGTTCTAAAAACAAAAGCTACATGAGAACTGGTCTGAGTGACTCCTCCCCCTTGCGTTCAAAACAGGAAGTACCCTCTGGTTCCATTCTATACAAAATAAGACTTAAGTCAGTGGATTACTCATATTGTTTTTGTGGCTGAAAATGAGTGCCCAGAGTTTCATTCATTTGTTTGTGTGGGGTTCCAACAAGCTCACCCCTGAGAGTGGTTACCATAGAAACTTTGACAACTCGGACCAATCACTGCTTATTGACAATTTCTGGTTCCAAAGTGGGGGGGTCTGTATCACAAAAAAATGGCGACTGAACTGACCTAATTTTGTTGGAACCGAAAATGGATGATGTCACATTTACTCAATCCAGTTCTCATATACAGTCGATGGTTGTAGCTTAGGAATCATATCTATGTGTAAGTAAAGAATTTTAAATGAAAGAGAAACGGTTTAGCTAAAAAGTAATTTTATCTTAGTAGTTTTCTTGATTCAAAAATGACCTCAAAAACACATTTTTGTCAACAAAAAATGTACAAAAGACAAAAAAAAAACTATATTTTGTTTTTTAAAAGCAAAATTTGCCTTTGTATGATTGCAAAAAAAAGTTGTTTTTTCCTGTAGTGCAATCTCCTTATGAAACATCAGGTTGAAAGAAATGTTTCAGGTAATTGTTAACAGTTCCTCTGGAGGAATTTTTAACTGATTTCCTGGCAAAGAATTTCATTTTGTTTTGTCTTTCTGACACTCATCCTTATTGTTTTCAGATTGTTCTAACCGAGGCTCAGGAAAGTGTGAAGCAGCAGTATGGAGCCATTCGGGAGGCTTTGGACCAGGAGGAGCAGTCGGCTCTACAGTGCATCTTCAAGGAGGAGAGAAGGGTTCTGGGGGGCCTTGAAGACAAGCTGTCTTTCCTCCAGAAGACACTGCAATCCATCCAGAACGGCCTGCACACCCTGGAGGGTCTGGCCGACTCCAAAGGAGACAAAGGTGTCAAGGACCAGCTCTTTATCATGGTCAGTTGAAGAACAAATTAAAAAGCATTTTCTATCAGATTCGATCATATAGTTTGATAAATCGGATTTTTTTATTTTACAGGAATACTGCAAAGTTTCTCAAATGTAAGTAATTATTGCTTTGAACACTATTTTTTGTTGTGTAAACACTATGTTTGCATTGAACGTAATCCAGTTTTTATGTTAGGCCAACGTACAGATGCAGTTAGAGGTCCTGCTGTATGATTTGAGCGTCATTTCCAGAGTTTAAATATATAAACTTTGCCAAAACCAATCAGGAACTCAACTTTGGCCCGTAACATGTTAATAATGTTATCAGGAGGTGGAGTCCTGCAGTAGTAGCTTTTTCAAATAAATAAATCTGATCTCTCATCATCATCCATCTCTTCCAAGTATCGACTGTATATGAGACGTATAGATATACAAAGAACTGTGATTTTTTTTTTTTTAACTACTTTGAGGATATGAGCTGAGTGCACTGCCTTTTTAGGGTGAGTGGCGTGGGGAGTTGTGTGGAACTGTTTGAATCTCCGGAGGAAGTTAACATCGACCGTTTGAACTCCCTGAAGACCTGGACAGAGAAACGTCTGGACACGGTCATTATCAACATGCCCGGCAAAGACCGAGACCTCTACAGGCTGCAGTGTAAGACGAGTGCTGCTTTTTGTTGTATCACTAATCGTTTAGAGCTACATGTATACCCAAATGTCGCACTGAGTCTCTTACAAAGATGTTTTGATCTTCTCTACGCTTAGATGGAATAATCCCTGTCCTGGATGAAGATACAGCCCATCCCAAACTGCAGCTGTCCGACAACAACAGGAAAGTGAGCTACAGCGAGACGCAGCAGGTCTACGCAGATCACGAGTCTCGCTTCACCTCCTTCCCACAAGTCCTGGCCTCAGACGCCCTGGAGAAGGGCCGCTGGTACTGGGAGGTGAACGTGCCTGCGGACGACGGCCGCTGGAAGGTGGGGCTGTGCGAGAGCCAGATGGAAAGGAAGGGCCAGAAGGACAGCTCCCGTCTGGGATTCAACAGTCACTCCTGGTGCCTGGCGTATGATAAAAAGAGACTGGAGGCGCTTCACAACAAAGAATCCATCCCCGTGAAGACGGACGACCTGCAAACAATCGGCGTGCTCCTCGACTTTGAGGATGGCAGCTTGTCGTTTTTCAATGCAACACCAGGGGGCAGTCTTGTTTTGTTGCATTCCTATAAGCACAGCTTTTCCAGCCCTCTCCACCCAGCCTTTTCAGTTTCTAAAACCCATCTCGCCATGTGCGACCTGTTCCAGTAGTCAGATATCAGCTCTGCTGTCTCTTTCAGAATAATTGAATGTTTCTATCTTTGCATTTAGTCTTTTAAATGTTGCATTTATCTAGGATGCAGGTTCATATCAGTACAACAATAAGAACATTTTACATTCCAAAATATGATTGTTTTTACTGTAAAAAAAATATGTTTCTAAGTGAAATTTGAGCTGTTCTTATCTCTCCATCTAAAATCCTTTAAGTAATTTCTCAGGTTTTTCTAAAGGATTTCCTAAGATGTCTTTTTATCCAATAAAAAGCTTCAAGCACAAACCAAAGCATGGGTTTCTGCGTTTGGGGGGATTCTCGCCGGAGTTCAAATGGAGGCGCAGGTGTGGGTGATGTTTCCCTTCAACAGGTGCTGGCTTTGAATTCTCCCTGCCCCCACCGCCTCAGACAACAAACGCCGCCTTTGGCTCCAACTTTTTATAGCAACGCACACATCTTCCCCAAAACAGCCCTTCTCCTTGAGAGATCCAAGCCTCATTTATTCTGAGTTGGTCGCAGACGGCGTGACTGAGGGATCAAAGTGGCGTTTAACAGAATTCCTCCTGGACAACCACTTCATGAACAGCTGTCAATGGATCAAACTTAGTACAGCGGAGAATGCGTCACAGTCCGTCACGACTGAATTCAAAGACAATGTTCATTTGTTTCTACAGCAGCTGGGTAAACCCATCAATAAGCCATCGTTCAAAAAAAAAAAAAAAACCTGCTTCCTCCATTGATAGACTTTTTCCTTTGGCTTAATTTCAAACACTCAGAGATTCGAGTACATCTACCCAGGTGCACCGTTCAACCGTGACCACAATTTCACAGTTGAAGCCCCACGATCCAAAGGTAATCACAAAGCTTCTGGGTTCCTTCTCCCTCTCTGCGCGCTGACATACGAAAGCAAGCGAAGACATGTCAGAGAGGAAGAAGCTTAATTAAATTCTGCTCTTCCTTATCATCGTGTGGCCCTTGACCAGCCTAAGCTTTTTTCTAGACTACTTGTATGTTGGCACAGAACAATGCATTAGGTAATAATAGGAGAAAAAAATCGTAATACACCAATGAGACATCTCTAAATGAAAGGTTATTGTTAGGAAAGCTTTGTCTCCTGCACATGGGTTTGTGTTTGGGGGCGGCATTCACTTCCTTAATTGTCATGTCAGAACACAGTAATAAATTACTCCGTTGATGCTTTTTTGTTATGAAGCACAAAAGCCCTTGAATGACAATTTTCATAATCTCAGAGAACAATACTCAGCTAATTTTTACTTTTTCCTCTTAAAGATGCAAAACTAAAATTAGAGCTTTTGTATCACCACTTCACCCCGATGCATCCTCGTGTATCAAGTTTAGGGAATAGTGTTATATAATCTGCTTTTTCCGTGGAGAAAAAAAAAAAAAAAAACTCCTCCTCAGGCGGCATATGAAAAAGTGGTGCACAGAACAGGTCAAAATAGATCCCAGTGCCAAGGCTCAGGCAGCACTCTCTTTCAGACTGCATACTCTTACTCCTCATTACTGTCGGTGAAGTGGAATGGCACGAAATAATCGAGGTCAAATGTTAGACAGCCGAACTTCCATTGAAGCGTTTCCCTTAATGCCACACAAAGTCATTCCTCCACTCTTTTTGTGGCTGCTACTGTAGCGATGTGGCGCTTGATTACTTTGATTTAAACCATCACAAGTGATCTATAAAAGTTTGTTGGTCCAAATGTCCAAATGTTTGTTGGACCCAGACCACTAGCCATGATGTTGTAATGTAAAATGAATCTTGAGTCAATATTCATAGATTGATTTTCGATTATTTGTCATTAGAAATCCCTCTTGATGTCTTTCATTGGAATTAACCTTGATTCTGCAGGAAAGGCTTTGGACTTTGCTGGAAAAATATATAGGAAAACGTGTAAATAATGTCATCAAAATGTGCATGTAAATGTAACAGGGGTGTTAAAACTATGACATCCACAAAGGCAGAGGCTGAGCTGTTTTAATGTGGGTGGCAGAAGAAGCAAACTAAACAGGAACACCCGTGGTCTCTTTTCTTTGTAAAGCAGATTGGAGAAGCTTCCTCCTGGCATTTATCCTGAGAGCACAGCTGTCATACATAAGCCATTATTGATGAGGACTTGAAGTAGCTCCCCGGAAGTGGATGCTTTTTTAGTGATTCTCCTGCTCCTTTACGTTTTCTTCCATACGTTTTTTGACACGTAAAAATGAAATCTCACTTTCTGCAATCTTAGTATCAAAACGTTCAGCACATCCAGAACATTATTGCTTATACTTTTGGTATTCGTGGGTTTTATGCAATTTAAAATATTACACATTTTATGTGGTTTTTCAGCCAATGTTACGTTTTTTGGGGGTTTTTTGGGCTAATTTGGAGTTAAGCTAATATATTAGCAATGTGTTAGCATTTGTGGATAAAATGACATCTACTGAGGTGTTTTAAACTAATTTTTGGTTGAGTAAATATTTTAGGAATGAGCTAGCTTTTTTAGTTGATTTGTCATCTACTAAGCTTTTTATGGGGGGCGGGGGGGCTAATTTGGAGTCAAGCTAATATTTAGCAATGTCCAACGTGTTAGCATTTTTGGCTAATTTGGTATCCATAGACGTCTTTTGGGAAAATTTGAAGTTAAGATAGCATATTAGCAAATTGTTAGCATTTCTGGATAATTTTGCATCTACTGAGGGGTTTTGGGATAATTTAAGATAATATCTTCAGAACATGCTAGCTTTTTTGGTTAATTTGACATATACTGGGATTTTTTTGGGCCTAATTGTGAGTCAAGCTAAGATTTTAGCTACATCCAAAGTGTTAGCATTTTTGGGCAATTTCCCAGCGAACATTTCAATGTGGGCCCCATATGGTTTACCTTTGGGCTGAATTGGTGGGCCTCAGGTGGGTTTGAGTGCAGATTCCATGGTGGCCTCATCTTTTTTTGTCCACTCTGGCTTAGGTAGGGACTCAGTGGTCTGGTTTTCCCTACACTAACAGGCCGCCAGGTGGACAGCGAGCTAACAAGCTGCCTGGCGGACAGCATAGCGAGTTGGTGAGTTCTGCTGCCCTGCGAGCCAGACTACTGAGTGTCCGCTCCAGCCAGTGTGGGCAAAGACAGGTGGGGCCCACCAATTCAACCCAAAGGTAAACCATATGGGGCCCACATTGATATGTTCGCTGGGTCGGCATCTATTGAAGTTTTTTGGGTTAAGCTGAAACTTTTGGGTATTATGCAAATTATTTTTAGCACTTTCAGCAAATTGTTTTAGCAATTTCTTAAATTGCCAAAACATCTTCATCAACAACATTCAGTAGAAAAAAATCCCAATAGCATGATTGCAGGTAATGCACATTTTCTAGTTTTGTATAATTTTTGTGACAAAAATATGATATTAGGTGCAAGATTATCATGTGGACCCACAGGTGCTCCAGCACTTCAACTGTGGGGATGCCTTGTAAAGTCACCACAAGGTGACCTTGATGACACAATAGGGTCACCAACAACATCCAGTGAAATGGATCTCAACCAAAACATAATTGTTAGTTTAAAGCTTTTTATTGTGGTGAATAAATTCTGCAGCTTGGGACTAAAAAAGAAAAGAAAAAGAACAAATCAACACCCACATTGTGGCAAACAGCCTTTCTTTTTGAATAGAATGGTGGTATGAAAAGTCTATTTTATTCTTTCTTTTCAGAGAAAAGAACTGACATCTAATAATGATGGATTATTAAATAAAATCCACACACCAATTGTTGAATTTTTTCTGTGTCCTCTTTAAGAGTAGGGTAATCTTTGTTATTTAAATGATAACTATATGGTTTCAGCTCCAGAGATTGCCAAATATTGCTAAAATCCCTCTGAAAAGGTTTATTTGATTTAATCCAAAAGTGCCAATAAAGCATTAATCAGAATATCTTTGCTTCACCAGCTGCACTTGACATTTGTCATAACTGTGGTGTGAAGCATTATTAGATCAAGACCTTTTCTTGTATGCAAGCATGGCTAAGGGCTGGCACAGCCTGTGCAGACACCTATGTGGTCGTGTTGTCAGTCGGCATGGTAACAGGTGGTGAGCCCGGGGGAGCAAAGACTCTCACATGTCTGACCCAGTCACCTGCCAGGCTTGGTACAGTTCGTGGAAATCAGAGGAGGGAGAAGTAATGTGCCTATTGTTGGTGCACAAATGAAGACTTTTTTTTCCACTTACCCGAGGAAAATCAATCCGCACGACTGTCAGGGGGGCAGAGACACGATGGCGTTAAAACTGTGAGCAATATAGCAGCATCAGTCAGACCCAGACACATTTGTAACTCCAGTATTCTGGACTTTCAGCCACAGACGTGCCGGCACACGATGATAAAAAAAAGCGATGGCATTTGTTTCACGGTCCCTGTTGTCAACCTCAGTGTCAGTGTGTCTCCCCCTTCCCCCACACAGCGCCGCTCTCCTGATCCATCATCACTCAGAATATCAGCAGTATCTTCTGCATTACTTATTTATATGCCTGTCCCAGCACTCCTTTTCTCTCAGCAAGAAGGTTAGAGAACAGGTCAGTGGCAGACAGAGCCTCAGGAGGTGACAGAGTCGGTTTGTAGAGGATTCTCTGGCTCTTCAGAGAGCCTTCCAACCACATACTATTGATGTTTTCATAAAACATTCAGCAGCTTGTGGAAGATTTGAAGAACTCATCTTTAATTTCCACAAATATATTCATAAAAAGCATCTAAAACTTTGCTCCCCAATAATTAACTTCAAAATGTTACATCCTCTTGAATATTTATAGATTATTTCATTGCTCACATTATTATTCCATTTCTTTAATTGAATTTCCTGTTGTTTGAAAAGATTCTCGCTCCTGTAGCATCATTTACATATTTCATCTTTACTCCCATTTAGGTATTAAATCTATGACAGGACGTGTGTCAGACCTCAATGTTTGACCTACAGAGGACTGCAAATAAGAAAAACAACTCTAAAACGACAACAACCCACCTCTAAATGTTATTGGTAAAGTAATGCAGATCACAAATAAGGAACAATTTTTATCTCCCTATATTGAAAGAGTCTCATTAGAACATTTAAAATGCATATTTTTTATACATATCAAAGCTGCAAAATAAGCTTTGGAGCGACTCTAGTTGACATGACATGAAACAGAGGCTATAGGTGGCATAGCAACAAAATCCTATTTTTTTACTTTCTAAAAATATATTGCATAGCTTTTTCTCCATTTTTATTGTCTTTATAATTACATCTAAAATCTTTGTGCTCCACTAAGCAGAGGTGGATCTCCAAAGCAAAAGGTTTTTAGTTTTTTGGCTAAAAATCATAATGAAAAGACCACTGGGAACTCTTTTAGCATAGATCAGAAGGGACTTTAAGGCTTATTATTTATGCGCATGCTGCTTTCGTCTAATGTAGATTTGGAGGATGAACCAAACCAGTTCTGCGTAATACGTCCTTCTTCCTTCCATCCATCCATCTTCAGAACCCATTTAATTCATTTTGGGGTCACGAGGTTGCTGGAGCCTATCCCAGCTTCTAATGGACAAAAGTGGGCTTCACCCTAGTTGTGTCACCAGTCTGTTGTAGGGCCACAACACACAACAACAGCTACCCAGAGACAATTTAGAGTCACCAATTACCTAAGATGTTCACTTTTTGGAGAAGTGCCCAGAGAAAATAACCCACAAGTAGAACATTCAAACTTGAAAGGATCCAGGTGGGATTTTGAACTGAGGACTTCCTTCTGTGAGGCAACAGTGGTAACCACTGGGCCTCAAATACAACTTTATTGATGCAATGAAGGAGAAATTATCTTATTACCATATCTTTATACTCAAAATTAATAGTAACAATACCTATTGTCCAGTGTCATAGAGGGTAATAGCTTTTTTGTCCTACAATCTCTTTTTATCTTTCTTTCTAAAGTCAGAAAAAAGCCTTTTCTCCTTTTGACGTTAACTCCTCAAAGCATTTTAGAAGCTAAAATTATCTTTTTAATCACCTCTACTTTGAAAATACTTGCCAAATACATTTGTGCATGCTAAATGAGACATCTGCATTCATGAATTCCCTCCTGGAACCACTTGTATCTATTTTTGTCTCTTTAAATCAGCACTATTCGTCATCTGAGTTCCATCAGTTTGACTCAATGCCACACTATTCAAAAGTTAAAAACACCATTAAAATTCAGAAAGATTTTCTAATCTAGCTTACATGAATAAACGCTAGCTTTTCCTCTTTTATTGCTTAATAACGGTTAATTATTCCCAACTCTCACATCCAAATTCCCAGTGAGATTCCAGGCAGTGAAAGGTTGGTATCTCTTTGACATCGTTTGTCTGATTACAAATATATTTTCATGTATTTTCACCCTAATAGCTGCATATGAAAAATAGATAATAGAGGAAATTCTCTGTTGTTGTTTCACACTGTGTAAACCTTTACACTGTTGCCCCCCAGGTGTGCTGCAGGTATTGCTTAAAAAAGAAAGGTGGGGGGAAATAAGATCAAAAAGTGATGTGTTTTTAAAGCTTCTCTGACTGGGAGCACAGAAACCTCAGCGATTAGCATATTGTTCTACAAATAGTCTGTTGAACCTGTCATTGAAGGGCATTTTTTTAGCACTTCTTTGCTGTGACGCCCTCCCAGCTCTGTGGAAAAGTAGCAGCTTATTAGCAGACGTGTCAAATTTCCAATGGAGTTAAGAGCTGCACAGAAGCAGATCATTAAAAAGAGTGAATGCCCAATCTGCATCTTCGTGAAGCGCAGTCTATACCTCCAAGAACAACAGCCGGCGTCATAGAAGATTTTACTGCTGGCAATAAAACGAATTAGGTCAAATTTGCAACAATGACTCTCAATTATCACCTGACAGCTTAACTTTTAGAGGTGGGGAGATATTCCATCACTTTCATTCCGGCATTATCCAAATGTCAGCCGGGAACACTTCTGACACAAAGCAGATGCACACACCCTGAGATTCTGTGAATGAGGAAGGGCTTGGCATTTCCACACACAGCACTGGAACTGGTACATGAAGCAACCAGACCAGCGGGAGCCCATCAGATCAGCCGAGTGCAATCAGACCGGGGTTTATTTTATGATGCAGAAGGCAGGGAATGCTCAATGTAATCACCCAACATTTGTATTCCCCCACCCCGAGTCCTTCTCTCAGCTGGCTGGAACACAGCACCACCGCAGATGGAGGTGAAGCTCTGAGCTCTTTTTCCAGGTAATTGTTATGTTGCTGTGTGTGCCTTCAGATGGACATATGCTTTATGTATCATCGCATTATTGCAGTTTTTATGGACACCAATAACACCAGTGCGCACATTGCAGGCAGGGCATCTTCAGTCCAGGCGCCTGAAAAGTTACCTTTCATTATTATGTGGTGGGCTTTTACTGTCTTGGAAATGAGCGCAGCATTATTGCATTTTTCAAAATGAGACTTTTTCTTTTTTTGTGACTCCAATTCTCAACAGAAGCATGCCAATTACCATGAAATCATGACCCATTTCACAATTTTCCCCTCTGTTAGTTCAAACCTGTTGTTGTTTTTTTATTCTCAGGCTTTACTCTGCATCTTTCTGTCACACTTTCTTATTTATCTTGAATTATTTACTCACCTTTTTTAAATTAGGACAGGTTGTGAAATGTGAATGGCATTTAAGTCCCCAGAGTGACTGGCTGGTCACAGTTGAATACATTTCAAGCCTGCATGTCTCCGTGCATGTCTGTAATTTGAGAATGACTAAAAATGACTCCAGTGGGTTTACTAGAAAGGGGAATAAGTAGGCCCTGACTAATGTGAAAGTCTCACATCACACCCGTTTCTTCCTCATTTGGCTTTTGCAGACATGTGAAGCACTGTAACTTCTAGCCTACTTTGTCACAAGCAGAAGGCGAGCTCTAATTAGAGTCCACTGAACTTTCTTAACTTTACTTTCTCTCTACTTTCTCCCACACTGGAAACTGTCAAAATAAAAGAATGTCTAAAACAAACCTCACTTTGGCTTGAAGCTGATGGCTGCAAAGTTATAGGAAGTAAAGTTATTTAAAAACGTCTTTCATAGAAACATAGAACTCACAGTGACATCGTGTTGCAAGGTGATTGGTGCGTATATTTACCATAAACCAAAGCGGTGACAGATAACCTGAAACAATGAACTAAAATCCCCTGCTGCTCTTTACAAACCACCATCTTATTTTAGTTGAACCCTTTGACACCTCGGCCTCAAAATGTCTGTTTGGACTTTTCTGCAAATTTTGACTATGAAAGGGTCAGATAATCTCCTATAAATGTGTGCTTTTGGCCCGTTTCCCAGAATACATTAAATGTTCAATATCTATCATCATTTTACAATTTATTTTGTTTAATAATAGTGTTATAACAATGTAAAATGTAAAAAAAACTCCAAATTGAAATGGGATTTTTAGAGTTTTTAGTGAGTAAAACAGTGCAAATGAACATAAACAGCAGGTTTTGCTTGTTAAAAGTTAAATTTGTATATTTTCAAATGATTTACACCAACATTTCTGTATCTTTCTCTCTAAATGTGCAAAAAATAGTGCAGAAAATGTTAAATATCTACAGGCGTGTTGGAATCTTGCATTATGGGTAACATTGCAGCTCTCCAACAAATATAATTTTTGACTATGTTTGATGATAAATCATCGACTATATGTGAGAACTGGACTGCCTAACTGGGAATATGGCCATGTTGTGAGTCCTTCCGGCTTCTGGGTTTCAATCTGCTCAACTTTAACATTTTATCCACTATGCAATATCAGAACAGAAAATGGACTGTTTGCTATTTCTTAAAACCCTTCAGGTGCTTCGTTATTAAACATTCGCTCTTACCATAATAATTCATTTTAAAGTTCCTCATTTTAATATTAAAAATATATTTGTACGTAAACTTTCCCTAAAGTTCTAATATTTGCACGAGAAGTTGCTTCACTCTCACACACTGATGCTATCCATAGTGTCCCGGCTGCAGGCGGTCATTGCTGGTTGATGTGCTTTAATTGCTGCAGTTTTATTTTGAGACAGTTTCTAAATCTTCCCCCCACCTAGAATATAAATACTTTATGAGGAGCTTGTTTCCCCCTCAAGGTCATGTTGTGCAACTTCAGCTTGACTTGTGTTGACATCCGCCCAAGTCTAAAATGGACTTCTTTGTCTCCAAACAGAGATTCTACTGTTGCACTTGTGAATGAAAAAGACGAGTCATTGGCTGAGTAGTTTATTTGTGTTTGTGGAGACTTGGTACCTGAATGGCTGTCAGGTTTCCCTTCAATGTTGGTGTTTGGACTAAATAATTCTTTTG
This sequence comes from Oryzias melastigma, assembly GCF_002922805.2. NCBI lineage: Eukaryota > Metazoa > Chordata > Actinopteri > Beloniformes > Adrianichthyidae > Oryzias > Oryzias melastigma. The sequence goes on from NC_050517.1 coordinate 15,739,948, forward strand.
ACTGCACAGTGTGTGGCTTTGAAATGTCTGAATAATTTAAACCTATTTTAGGCTTTCTCTTTATAATGTACCTAAAAGATTTAAAATATCGATTTATGTTATTAATATTTCAGCTTCCAATTCAAAGTTTTAGCCTCTTGTTGAGTTTTTGGAACTAAGATTATGCATACATTTGATAAGTTATGTTTACTCGTGACTTAAGTTGTTCCTAAAGATCATATCTCTGTTTTGTTGACACATGTAGAAAACCCACTGTTCATATTTTTCTAATGATGAGGTCATATGTCAATAAAATTAAGCTTAAAATTGCATTTCTGAGTATTTCCTTATTCAACTCATTGTGGATCAGGAGCAGAAGAACATATGTTGTTTAAAAAATGTTGCATTTGTTACATAGGACATATACTCTCATCCCAAAATTACCACACACCTCAGAGACTGATTTCTAAGGAACTCCGGCCGCTCTGCAGAAACTATGTCCTAGAAAACGATGCATGATTTTTTTATTTTGCCTAAAAAAACATGATGATCATAATTAATAAACCACTGGGAACACGTTTACAAGACATCAAAAGAGAATTGGAGTGGGATTTTGAGTAAAATCTAATATTGGAGCATTGAAAAGTCTTGGAACACTTTTGCCTCGTTTCCACGGAACAGTCCAGACCGGAAAAGTCCGCTCCTGGCTGGTTTAGAATGGTCCGGGTAATTCAAGTGAGCATTTCCAAAGAATTGAATATTCTTTGGAAGAGCAGAGCCTAAAAGAGGACAAACTTTCGGCTTGGATCTTGACTCAGGAAAAGCGCTGGTTGAACAGTTGCTGTCGTCTTTATACCTTTCCATCAATCAATGGATTTCATCATGTGACAACAGTAGCTCCGCCCTAACCAGTCCGTTCCATTTTTCTATGGATCTTCAACCAACAGGGAGCAAAAACAGTTTGAATTAGTCTGAGCTAATGAATCCATTTTATAATGGAAATGCTCAAAATACCGTACCGGTTCGGTCCATTCCGGTCTGGATATGATGTTCAAATCAGATGTGGCTTTATTAGTTACTTAATCATCCACATGCATCCTTTTTATATTTTTGATAGAGGTGAGATTTTACAAAAAGCCATTTGGAAAAACGTTAAAGAGCAATACTTTTAGGACATTTGAACTGTTTCCCTTCCAGTTTAAGCCAAAAATGACAGATTTTGCCACTATGTTAAATGTTTCCAGAGAATAATATTGTAAAATAAAGTTCTGTTATTTAAACATTGAAACACTTTATTAAGTTTAAATTATTTTCTAATGTAGTTTAATCCAGATATATGGCATTTGAAGAAACAGCATGAAGGAACTAATCATGGAAAAGCCTACACTGTGCTACTTTGCTTCAAAGGGGATGTTTCATTGACGAGGAGCCGAGTGGAGATGAGGGAGGTGTAAGAGAAGTCATTTGTCCCTCTCTATCCTCAGAGAGCTGTTATATTTTGATCTGACAGCACAGAGACCTCCCGAGTGCCAGCCGGGCTCTGATTTCACATCCTGTTTGAGATGTACTCTGCATCCTCTTCATCCTCATCAATACAGCATGTCAGCAGGATTCAGGACAAATCAATGTGTGCCTTTACACCAGATCGTCTTTGATAAGTCGGAAACTTTATTAGATATCATGGTATTCCATTACGCAGACTGAAGCAACTTTTCCCGCATTTAGAATCTGCAAAGACAGACGCTTTTTCTTGGCAATCCAACAAAAACTGACGTACAAACTGTTTGCTCAAGAGTGACCCTTGACAACAAAACAACTGCTCTCGCAGAGTCAAACTCTCAGCTCTAAGCCTCCAACCTGTTAATTATTTAGCCCAGCAGTTTCAAATCCCTTTATTGCAGGTTCTGAGCTGGACTTTATTTTTCCACATTCTGCTGCACCCCGCGTTCCCCTGTGGACTGCTGCTCAAGCTGTGTCTTGTTAATCCAATTAAATCATAAATTTTTCTTCTTTCTCTTCTAAAGCTCCTCTCAGTGATGTTATGTATTTTCTTTTATTTATTCATTCACATGTTTTCCTGTGTGTAACTGATCTCTGAGAGGACATTTTTCCCTCTTGATGTTTGGCTTTTGGTATTGAAATGATGGATCTGGGATGATGTATGTGCACCTTTTTATTTGTGACCATGCTTGTGGCAGTGTGAAACTCTTTTTTTTAACAATTAAATGTTAGCAATGGGCGGTAATACAAGTCTTTACTGACATTATTGAGCTGAAACGAGACAATGCCTATTTTGCTGGTTTGCCAGCATACTGATTTTTGGGTTTATTATGTATTTATTAACTCTTAAGCTATTTTAATAATTTTATTTTAAGATTCTTTTTCAATTGAATTAAATTTTAATGTCTTCTGCCCTGTTAAAAAATGAATTTCTGTTCATGAAACAGACATTAAAGTTCATCTATCTGTCTATCTATACATAGAAATCTAGTTGAGTTGGTGACTGGATTCTCAAAAGAGACTCAAAGTTCAGATAGTTGAGACATTTTACTCAGTTTAAAATGACTTTTGAAACTGTTTTGCTGCACTATCAGGAAGTAAAACCATGAAAATTATATATATATATATATATATTTTCTGTTTTTTTAAATAAAATTTTCTTCTGTGTGGATGGTACCATATATTTTGTTGTATTTTCATTTGTGTGTTTTTTTTTTTTGGTACCTGTCATGTTTTGTTTTCCGCTTTTGTGTTTTCCCTCTGTCACTACTGTCACATCAGGTTCACGCTGCAAATTATCCACAGTTGTCTTAATTTAAGTAAATCATTCTCAGTGAATCTTTTTTAGGTCATCTGCTTTGTTTATGGTTTTTGTCACACCTTGAGTTTGTTTTTAAGTTTAAATTTCCACCATAATTCTGGTCTCCTGCATCTATAGGACCTTTGCTCCAGGTTCTTGACATTTTCAAAACCAAACAAGTACATCCTATTTGCATTAGAAAAATGAAAAAAAAAATCAATTTCAAATGTTAAAACCCTAAGATTTTTTCTATTAGTAGTTAGTCTTTAAAAAAATAAATACAATTTGCTACAGAAGAACTACCTACTACTTCACACCGTTAGAGTTCCACTCTAATCTTCCTTTGATCTTTTGTAAAAGCATTCCCAGTGGACTTTTCATTATGTACATACCTTTTTTTAGTTAAAATAAAAATAAACTCTTTCTCAGACATAGTTTCTTTATAGCATCAGAACAGCCAAAAATATGAAATAGTTGAATCATAGTCTAAAATGTGCAATATTACCAGTTCACATTTTTGGCTGTGACTAGTTGATTAGTTGTCCTTTTGACGTTACTACTCAGGCTTAAAACAGCCTGATATCAAGGATACAATTGATTTAATGATAAAACGGCTTACCATATACAAATGTTGCTTCCGAGTTTAGGGCAGGACTGTTGGCATACTCTCTGACCCATCTTTCATGGTGTCTCGGTTCATTTCCATCAGACTAAGCTTAGGTTCACTCTGAGTTTCTTCAGTCTAAATAGCCTTCGTGCTTGGAGTAGAACAATTGGACCAAAACAGCCACCGTAGCCGGTCATTACGTGATGTAAACAGAGTAAGAAGGAAGCAACTGATGAGCTGTGGTCAATGTAGAGCAACAATGAGATACAGCGACTCATTGAAATGTGGTTGGATGAATGCAGGCTCATTATAACATTTTTTTAAGTGATACACCCTCGTAATTTCTTAGCCAATGACTGAAGAGATCTTTAGTCATGTGGTTTTGTTTACAAGCTTTGGTTCAGAGCAGAAATGTCCGGTTGACGGCAGTCTGAATACAGACCAAAAGCAAGCTTCAGCACTCAATCCGGACTAAATTAAGCAAATTTAGTCCAGACCAACGGACTTTTCCAGTTTGACTAAACCCTAAATAAAATTTTATAGGGTCTAAAATCCAGACTAGTTTAGTACCATTCATAACAAGTAAGACACTGTTATCTGAATGATAAAAGAACATCATCTGATGAGCATATCATCTGGATGGCAGCATATGCTAATTCAAACCTCATCTATTTTGCTCAGCATTAATGATGCATTCGGAGACGCGCAGTTTGCTGCCGTCATGTGAATAAATGTGCCCTGAAACTTTCACAGATTTGTGCTTTTTAGCTCAGCGCTAATGACAAGACGGATGCTCCATTTCCTTTTTCTCCTTGAGAACATTCCCACATGTTAATTTATGAGCCCACAAGACACTTTCTAACTAACCCCAGTTCATTTTATTTTAATGGGCTCAAGCTCAAAAAAGCAGCCACATTAGTGCTCATACGTAGACATCTTGGCGTAGGTTTGTGATCTGTTTACTGAAATGTTTACCATCATGTGTACCACGCAAGTAATTTCCTTATTTTTATTTTCCCCAGAAGAGTTTTCTCTACATCTTTCACTAATGGAGATAATGTAAAAGCCAAATTACTTGTAATTTGTGTTTTTAAAACAGAAAAATAAACAAATTATATGTAGGAGTCATTCTCTTTACCTTCTCCAACCTCCAGAGATCCTTCATTTTAATCATGTTTACTGACAAGCAACCACAAAATGGATTTAGATTTTCCATTACGTTTCTTTCCTTTTCATCATACTCTTATTTTTGTTCCCCCTGGTTAAAGTTTTACAAGGATGTGTTGCATTAACATCTCGTACTAAGTGGCATTTTGTGGAAAGTTTGGGGTTTTAATGAGATACAAGGGAAATCGATGTTGTGGCTGCATAAAAGTGACCTAATTAAATATTAAACCACCTTCATGTTTCTATGCATGGGCAAGAATGTTTATTTATGTATCAGCAATGAATAATGAAGGAGGAGGGAAAGAAAGAGCCCCCCAGCTGTCACGGTAAATTCAGATCTGGCTAGTTTTCTGCCTTTATGTTGGAAAATTAGCGTCAAAATAGTAAGTGCGGGAAGTCATATATTTATTTTTGAAGGTAAGTAATGCCTTTCTGTCTGAAGAGGTGGAGAACGATCAGCAGACGTGGGTGTTTAAGGAGTCATTTTGAGATTTACTCTTACATTTATTGGATTACAAGCTTCAAAGCAGTTTTTTTTTTTTTTTTAAGCTTCAGTTTTGTTTATACATATATTCAGCTGATGGCACACTCAGCACTAATTTCAATTTCAAACTAGAAATGCATTAGAATTAATATGTTTTTAATGAAGTTATTAGCATTTCTCATGACAGAGACCTGTTGGCACCTTCAATTAAAGCGCCTCATTTTTCATGTTGTTTCATTTTCTCACTCCTGCGACATTTTCTGCTGGGGAAACAATTATGAGTCACACACTAAGTGAAACCTGATTTGAGGAAACTCGCCGCCTCCACAGTCGAAGCTGAGGGATAAAGATGTCCTCAAGTTCAAATTAGACCCGTGTTTGGTTTAATAATTTGTTCCTCCAGTCGGAGGCTTAAATTCACCGCTCGCACAATTGCAGCTGGTATTCCGGTTCCAAGCCCCCCCCAAGGATCAAGCGGGTGTAGAAAAAGGATGGATTTTCTTTTGACTGGAACAAATATAAGCCCAGTCCTAAAAATAGCTCTTGGGTAGAGCACAGGAGATATTACTTTTTTTTTTTTTTAAGAAGAGTTTACCACTATTGGGCAATTTAGAGTTGAATTCACACTTTTTCCTTTTTTCACAACAAAATTTTCATCAGCCCATCATTTTATAGAAAAATGCATCCCTTGGTTTGCCATATCTACAATTTAAATCTCATATTTTTAGCAATTTAAAAGCATTTCCAGTGGTCTTTTAATTACGATTCTGCCATTTTTTTGCATTTTTTAAAAAAAGTGTCATTTTTTGGACATAGTTTCTGTAAAGCGGCAGTAGTTGCCTTTAAGTTGTGGGTGGGGTCAATAGAGGAGCAACCCTGGCCTCCCCTCCTCCTGAGAGCTCTCTGTTTATGCACTCTACTGCTAGCTTACAGCCCCTAACACCCCCAAGCTAAGATTAGCAGTAAAAAAAAATGATGATAAATATTGGAGTTATCCAGGCATAAAGTTCTGAGACAGGTGCCAGCTTAGACGAGGAAAACAAAGACCTCCATGGATCTAGTCGTCTACATCAGGAACCGGCCGATTGAATCCCACATAGAATGTGACTTTTTATCCCCCCTTCTGCAGTCTGAACTATGACGAGAGAGAATAAAATATTTATTGGTCTAATTTTTAAAGTTAAATGTTTTCAGTTAGACTTTTCTGCAGAACGATTACGCCTTGCTTATTTTTGGAATAATCAAAACTTTATGCTAGATTATAAAACCATAGATAAATTGAAGAGTAAAAAATTGTTTTTTATGGCTATGATCAGCTGGCTGTGCAGTTTTTTCTAAGTCAGAGAAAATAGGCGGGCCTGGAAAGAATCTGCCTTTGACTAATACTTGACCTACACCTCTGTGCAGCGATAAACAGCCAAATCGCAGGCACAGATGACTACCGCTTGTTGTGCACTCCACACCTCCTCCCCCTCAACCTTTAAATATTTGCATTGCAGTGTCTCTGACCAGCAGGGTAGCTGCTTTCCCAACACAAATTTGTACGTATACCAGCAATGTTTCATCTTGTAAACAAAGAGATTGCACAAGTCTGGGTCAGTAATTTCCTTTCCAATGGCTGCAAAGTTGCTCTCACCTGGTATTATTGGCTGTGGGCAGTATTGGCTGCCAGTTGTTCCTTTTCAGAGAATCGCTGTTATCATTGATTTTTGTAGTCTTCCTGTTGGGATGAATGCTCCCCTTAAGGTGAGAGAAATATCACATGCCCACTTAGAAAATACCCTGCTGTCTCAAAGCAGCAGAGGATTAGGTGAAGAAATATTATATGGGGAACTCCTAATGAATGTAAGACAACATCATTACCGCTTCCGAGGGACGGGCCGTGTTTTTAAAGACATCCTGGAATCGTCGCTTGCAGAGAATGATGAAACACAGTTGGAGAATTTAAGACGAAGCAGCTGGAAGGCTGTTTAACAAGATTACTGAGGAGGTAGGATGTCTGGCAAGGAGCTGATAACAAGACCTTAATGTCACCACCAACCAGTGAGGTGTAAACTATTTAAAGCAAGTGACCCGAAACTCCTCCTAAAAGATTTGTTGAGTGCTTTTACTCAATGATTCAGTCCAAAAGTGCAACAAATCCCACCTTAAAAGGACTGTCTTTAATCTTCTGGTCATCTTCTGGCTTTGTGATGAGGAGCTCTGCTTTTTAGAGATTACATATAACACCTAGTAACAGAGGATTTCAGAGAAATGTACCGTGGTGCACTTGCTGTTCCTTCCCCACTTTTAACTTGTGACAAATCAGTGACAGAACACACCGGGACGTTCTAAGGCTTCCCGTCTTCATCCGAAATAATTGAACACCTTGTTCCACGCAATCCCTGCTGAAATAAGGGAGGGAAAGAAATCGAGTTTTGCAACATGAGAAGATGATTGGCCGCTGCAGGATGGGGGTGGAAGAAGAGTGGTGTTTATTTGACAGGTCTGGATGTGGGTGAAGACAAAGCACACATGCCTCCCCCATAAGCCCCTTTTCCTAAAGCCCACATTTTGCTGTTTGTTGCATATGTACATTTCTGGATGTACAGCCAATAAATTGTTCACAAAGACTCATTATATTGAATAGAATGAATGAAAAACTGCTCTCCTTTAAATGCTCATCTCCTCCTCTTAAATACCTTTTGTCTCAGTGTCTTTGTACTCAGCCCAAAGCTGCGCATTCATCTCCTGCCTTTCCCATTTCATCAGAATTAACTGGTCTGCCATTTACTTGGAAAATCCAGCTGCTGCCATCCCTGCTCCATCTCGCAAATACTCTGGCATACATCAGAGAGAACTATATTTGGCAATCATAAGAAATATTGGATGCAGTCTGTATTTGAGTGAATGGCTGCTCCCACGCACACAAGTAAACACAAACACTTTTTTATGTTCAAAGGTGCCGGGGAAAACACTTTTATGATCAAATTTACCTTTAAACATAAAAAGTAATCCTGATGGAGTGATGAAAAATCTAATTTCCAAAGAAATATGTGCTTTTACCAAAATATGCTAACAAAAATGAATCATGATTTATAATTATTAACCTCTTTAGATGAAATAAGTCTGTTGTTATTTATATATCTGGATATAAATCCTATGAATACATTTTGTTTTACCTTTTTCAATTGTACTGCCAGATTTGATCCAAATCCAATATGTGTTTGGAGTATTTACTGCCTAACAACAATGATTTCAAAAACGATGTGACATCTTCATTCACCCTCCTGAACACGTCAAAACATGTCCACAGAATTCCATTTGAAGGAAATACGGTGATCAGGACTCCCCTCCTTTATCTCTCCCCCTAGAAAATGAAATCTCTTGTGAAAACAGCGCCAGTTTATTAAAAAGCACTGCAAGAGAGGCAGGAGATACAGATATGGTACAATAAACATCTCAAGTCCTTTTGTTCCATTTATGATGTCAAAATAACCTTAGTCCCACTTTAGAACGACTAACAAATTCACATCCGCTTCCATCTTCAATTTGCAGAAACGTGGGACTCTTTTCTCACGAGGAAATCTGCTATATTTGCCACCGTGGAGCGGTTCTATTTCATGTGTGCTACTTCATATTGGTGCCAACATCCAGCAAATCCTCAGAGGTATTTTCCCTGTAACTAATTCAACACCACTGTGCAAAGCAGAGGAGCTTGTTCTATTAGCACCTGGATGAGTGCAGCTGATGCTTCTACAGAGGATTACACATGTTTTTATCCATCTATCTATCTAGATAGATAGATCGATAATTATTCAGATAGCATAGCAAAAATGTAAAATAAAATGTTCACTGGTAATGTTTACTTATTTGAGCAGCTACTTCAGATCAAATTGGCGGAGCTGGATTTTAAGGATGACCTCTTCCTGCCCTCTTGCACTCGACTGGAGATGCATGAGGAAACAACCAGACAAAATGACATCTCAGTGCAGACAGGGCCTGACATCCACAAAACACGATAGAGGCTGTGAAGACCAGTGTGGCGAGAAATAGTCCGATCAACTAAAAGACACCAGCCTCTGGAAGAAGCCGACTATCTTGGAAGCATCATCTGTGTGAAGGGAGGTCTTCATGTTGGAAAGTAGAAGCAGTCTTTTCCACTTTGAAGGTTTGGAGGTCAAAGAAATCCTCAATAAGGAGAAAAATGAGCATTTTAGAACTACAAGGTTAGTACTATTGTGTCTCATTGACTCTGAGATTTTGAGAGTAACAGGGAGGGTCAAAAAGGAAAGGGTGGAGGCAAACTGTGAAATAAGCAGACTGCATCAACACCTTCTGTTGCAGAATCCTCTGCATGTATAGATAGAGATATCAACTTTGACCTTGGCAGGGATATGACCATGTCCCTGTGGAGTAAGGGATTTTAAAGAGGTGGGGATGGTACACCCATTGACTGTTTATGAGAACTGGACCAAGCGAGTGTGACGTCACCCATAGGAAATGACTTACTTCTGCCTCCAGTTAAATGAAATCCTTTTAGTCCACATTTTTCTGTGATATGAGCATTGCCATGTTGGAACCAAAAATTGTCAGTAAGCAGCAATTGGATTTCTATGGCAACCACTCTCGCCAATCAGGAGTGAGCTTGTTGGAAGGCCACACCCCTACCTCTTGAAAAATGGGCTCAGGAGAATCTGTCAATCAAATGTTTCAAATGTATGGCATGAGACCATATACTTTTATTGAAGCATCTTCATTGGTCAATTTATAAGTTGAATTTTAAAAACACAATAAAATAGGATTATCAAAAGACTGATAAAAATGTATCAGATGTAATGACTGAGTAATAGCTGTCTATTTCTCAGGAAGTCTATGGGATTTTGTTTTTTTGGAACCAGGGGGTGCTTCCTGTTTGGAACACAAGGGGGAAGGGGTCCAATTCTCATATACAGTCAATGGTTACACCTCTTTGGAGGTCAACATCTAGCACTACCCAGACGTTCTCTCATAGAAACCCAGGTAGAAAAAGAAGTGGATGCTTTTGTTGTTTTTGTGCTCCACAGGAAAGTGAAGACAGGATTTTTCTTATCTACAAATTCCATCCAAACCATAGAGTACATAAAGAGAAATGGACTGATCATCCCCTCCCTCCTCACATTCCAAAAAGGAAGTACCTGCTGGTCCCAGAAAGACAAATTCCCATTAACTTCTATTGAAAAATAAAGTCATTTATAAACTCAGGTCTTTATAAACTCAGATATTTATTTTTGTTAAAATAACCATTCCTGCTCTAGTGTCTCCTTTTAACATGTTCTTGCTAAACTTATTTTTTTTGGTGATATATTTTCTTTACCAATAGTTATTCAAGTTATAAACTAGCCAATCAGATGCCTCAATAAAAGCATGTGGCACTCGCTGGCCCCACCCTCAAATGGTCGAAACGTGTAATTGACAGATTATCTGACCAATCGCTGCTTTCTAACGTTTTTTGGTGCCAAAATGGCGAAATCGGGCGATATCAGTACTGCGGAAAAATTGCGATTTAAATCGACTTCATTTCGTTTGAACCTGAAGTAACAGGCTTGTTCTGTCCATCTCTATTCGTGTCAATGATCCAAACACTCGAAGCCAGTTTTTATTTTATATTTCCCCCCTCAAGTTACTATTAATATCTAAAATACAATTTTAGCCACAGCTTTGCTTTTATTTTATTGTCAGTTTTATTTTTGTTGCTTTAATCTAATGTGTCTTATAATTTTATTGTTTTAACTAATGTTTTAATCTATGAAGTGCCTCCTCATATTTTAGAAACAGCATTTCAGTTATTTTCTATTTTAAAATCTGTTTTATTATTGTTTCTTTTATTTAATATGTCTTACGACTTTTTATGTTTTCACTGATGTTAATATATGTCTTTTTTCAGCACTTTGTGTTCAACAGCAAGTTGATGAAAAGTGCTATATAGAAATAAAGTGATATTGTATGATATTGTACCAACTTGTAGTTACCTAATGATTCTAAACTCTTAATTAAAAAGGCATCAACATCTATTAGGGAATCTGACTCACAACTGCTTGCTTAATTTTAAGCAATAATTCCATACCTAATGGGATTTTTTTGATACTTTAACCCTGGAGATCCCAAGGGGTTAAATTGGACCCCTATTTTGTTTTTAATTTTTCTTATTTAATTAACTTTTTCTAATTTTTATAACCCAAAATGAGCAAACAAACAAAAATAAATCTTCAAATTAATTTTAAAAGCTTTAAAAGTAAACTGTTCTCGGTTTCTCCAGGGTTAAAAACGACCTATCCTAACTTAAACAAAGCCAAAAGTATATATAATTTCTCTTAATTTGAATTTTTCGACCAGAAAAAATATTTCTTTTACTAATAGTTGAAGTATTACGGTAGCAACATTTGCGGCTGCGTCGCGCATTGAGCGCCTGTTTTTACGGTAGTGCATTGTTAGCTGGCTGCTCCCGGGTCTGCCGCGCGGAGCTCTGTGATGAGCCTCCCCACTGTCGCTGCGCCCACTCCCGGTCACAACGGCTAACATTCCGCTCTGAAAGCCAAACTCCGGACACCGCGCCGCTTCCCGCCGTAAGTTTTCACTCAAACCCTCCGCTTCCACCACAGACTCGCTCATGAACGACACTTCTACTCGGTTTTCTCTTGCTTCTGGATGTCAAACGTCTGCTGCTGGAGTTAATTATTCACGGCTGGCTGAAATATAATATAAGTCATTGAGCGCGCGCGCGTGGGGGAGAAGCTTCCCGACGCTGCGGCGCGCGGGGTGCTGAAGTTATTAGTTGAAACATTACTGGTTGGTGTTTATTTTCTTTTAATGAACAAATAACAGTGAGGTGGTGAAGTTGAACGTGTTGGACAGCTCGGTCCAAACATTATTATTGTGCTTCAAAAGCCACCGCATATTTTACCTGTTAAAAACGACTCTTATTTTGTTAGTCTGTGTGTTTTCTAGTAATTTCCACCTTAGAAATAGTTTAAATTTATCCGAACAATTTCATATCCCTTTAAAATATCCATGATGCCACAGCTACACTTTTAGATATATATGACTTCAGGGTTTGTGCTTTTATTTTTGAAAAAAAAAAAGTGATAATATTGTCTCTTCCGTTTTGATGGAACTAGCCTTGCTAAATCCAGTAGATGGTGCAACTTCTGTTCAGTCCTGTGAGGGATAAATCATTTAATCTCGCTCAGATACCTTATTGACCCATTTGATTTGTCAGGACTTGTCCAAGTAAGTGTTCAGCACCCTCCCGACTCCATCTGGGGCTGAAACAGGTTAAAAATCGTTTTAAATCTCCTTTTCATGGAGACCTATCTCCTAGATCTTGGAGCTCGACTTGTTTACTTACCAGAATATCTCTGTAAGGGTTTGGTTTGCATGAGAAGACAATGATCTGTTGTGATTTTCCTTTTAAAGTCATGCTTTGACATGCCTTTATTTGCAACGCTAAATAAAGTTGCAACCGTTTCTAAATGGCTGATCTGTCAGAGTTAATCCATAAAGATGTTTTTTTCTTCTTCTTCTTTATTCCCATGGCAGTGGTAAAACTATTTCCCTCAAACTAGCAGTGGTGTGTGGGTGCCCAAAGGTTTACTAATTGGCAGAAGAAATGTACACAGTTAAGTAGAGCTTCTGTTCTTTTTCCCCAAAGATAGAAAGTTTTTAATCTTTTAAAAAAGTCCATCAGACACTAGCTGAGTTAATGCTTCTATTATTCTTTTTATTTTAGATAACTTTTTTTTCTCTTTTCTGAACCATTCCCCCCTTTAAAAATATTACCGAGACTATGGTTTGAATAAAAAAAAGAATTCACAGGTTTACCAGTGCCCTTCCTGACTTATATTCTCTCACATGAATGGCTCTTACAACACATTTTTTTTAGCTTTGTCATTTTTTTCATGCCATTTTTCCACTAATAGCTGTGATGCAGAATGACCTATTGGCTCACTGCCATCTACAAGTAGTTATGTGTAGTTGTACAACTTTGCTTTTATATTAGTGGGGGAAAAAAAACGAAACAGTCGTACCATGACCTTAGACTGGCTGCACCGCAGAGCTGCTGCGTCGGGATGTTTTGTCTGCACGTGTGCAGAACCCCCCCCCTCTGGAGCTGAAGCAGTCTCAGTGGAGATGGATGGTGAGGCTGAAATGGTCCTGTGAGAGTTGCTGCAAGCATCAGCATCTGTGGAGGATTAGGTATCAGCATAGTTTTGTCTAAAGACCCTGAGATAGTCCGGATCACATCTTTGGAAGGTTTCTCAGGCTCTTGAGAACCACAACATGCTGGGGAAGATAATTATACATTTTTTTAATCATCTATGGGTTAGTTTAGTTTGCTGATACTTGGGAATATAGGGCAAAATCATGTAAGAAGAAGCAATTTTATCGTTAAAGCCTGGCAAAACACTAGTGGGTAATTCTTGTGTATATTTGGGAGATGATTTCACTCTGCCTGCACTAACTGCCTGCATAAACTCCAGCTAATTTAATTCTCGGTTGATTATCTTTGATCAGCACTTCACATCAGCAATCATCTGGATGGTGTGGCCTGCAACTTCCCAAAGTCATAACAATCTTGAAGGTAATGTGGTTGAATTGAACTTATATAACTTTAGAGTTTATGTCGTGTTGAATTCTTGCTCATCAGAAGTGCAGGAAGATGTGCAGGAGAGACGGCTTGTTTTTAGTCTGTTTAGCTTTCTCTGTGAGAGAAGTTGGATGCTTTGGCTGCTTATATGAGGCACAGCAATAATATTGTTTTTCTATTTTGGTTTTACCTTTCCTGTTTACCATCTGGATAGAGTTGTGTTTTCCTCTGCATTGCAGATATATTATTCATAGTACTTTTACAGTCTGTCCCTGTTGACTTTTAGAAGTGTTTAAGTGGTGAACAGGAGTAAACAAACCATTAAGATATCTTAAGTTACACATTTTTTTTGTATTTCTTAGTCAAATTCTGTTATTTAAATAGAACTGGTGATTGTAAATGCTAAAGTGGTGTAATGTTGCACGTTCTTGAGTCAGTCAATGAGTCAGTCGTTGAGTCAGTTTGGTTTTACAAAGATGCTTTAGGAACCTCTGCATTCACACTTGCATTTTTTTGAGCCAACGGAATGATTTAAAGTGTTTCTGATGATGAAGCAGAAATGTTGAGACTGAATTCAGAGTTGGGCTCTAAAGGTTGTTGTTTTTCCTGCATGTCTTTTGCTCGTTAGCATAACAGATACGCTTGTGAGGTTAGCCATCTGTGAGGCTGGGGTCAAAGGAGGATACAACCTTCTCCCTGACCTGAACTTGTTGAAAGACATGCTCAGCTTTTTGGCGTGCTCTTGGTTTTCCATCTAACTGAGCTCCCCTCTTTTAGAAGTGCTACTCAAACCTTCTTTTAAGCTATTTCAAAAGGGTTCTTAGTTGTCTATTATTTCTAGTTAAGCAGTTTTTACCAAAATAAAGAAAAAAAGTGTTTACTTGGATATAGTTTGTTCAGAGTGGCAGGAGTTCAATAGAAAGTCATTTCTGCGCTGTGGACAGGACTGTTGGTCTGCAGCAAGCCCACCCCCACTTCCTGTCAGCCATCTGTTTACACACTCTCCCTCTTGCTTACAGCCCTCTCACAACTCCAACCCAACAATACTGCTGCAACAAAAACGAAAAGCAATATTTAGCTACCCAGGGGTACAGTTTTGAATCAGATGCCAGCTTAGATGAGGAAGACGGTAATAGATCTAGTCGTCCACAAGTGGATTCAACAGACTGGACTTATGCAACAGACTGGAGCTTATGCCCCGCCCATTGCAATGTTTTACCTTATAACTAAAATCTTTTTCAAACTTTTTTTTTGGTGTCTCTTAATTCAAAACAATTTGAAGAAATACTCAGGAATGCAATTTGGGCTTAATTTTTTTCTATATGTCCTCCATCATCATTAAGGCCACAAGAACAGGAATTAAATTTTCATCAGTGGTTCATTATCGACTCTTCATCTCAGCGTCCTCTTTAGACCTTCTTGTTGATCTGAGTGTCTATTTGGATGTCTTGTTTTTTTTTTTTAATCCCTGTCTTCCTGCTCAGTCTTCTGCTCATTATGATCTTTTAATTTAAGGTTTATTATTACAAAAACACAACTATTTTCAAGGGGGGATGTTCCTCATACAAGTTGATGTAATCTGTTATGGATTCTTAAATGGTACTGAAGTCATCTCCATGTGACTCAGTGTTTGTCCAAGAGTGTGGCCTAAAGCAGCTCATGATGTGAACGCCACATCATTCTTTTGGAGGAGGAGTTCAACTGGATTTTGTTGACAGAAATAAAAGCAACACAGATTTCTCTATCTATGCTGTCATTTTTTTCCTGAAGTGATGAAACTGGGAAAGTCAAACAGAGGCAAAGGTGTGGTTGAAATCACTCGGTTCTTGCTGGTAACCTGTCGCGACTGAAACAATGACATCACATGCTGTGTCAGCAGAAACTGACAATGGAATATAAACCTTCAACGGCATCAGACACAGGAGCTCTCGCTGTAGATAACCTTGGCAAAAATCCACTCCAAACATTTTAAAATCTGACTCCTCTTTCTTCATGTGTGCGAGGTCAACTGTCCCAGTAAGACTGAAAAACTCCACACTGCTGAATCTACTGCAGATGCTTTATTTGACTGGTATCAGCAAACCATTGAGAAATAGGATTAAAGACTCTCTTATAACCTTTAAAGCTCAGATTTGCCATTGCAAGCTTTTTTTTCTTCTAAAAGAACTTGATGTAGGTGGGAATTCTAAGTTGTTGGATTCCAATACATCTAAGCAAAATATAAAAAAAAATCCCCTTAGTGATTTAGTTTGGGCAATATAAATGTGAGCACATTACTAATATTTACATATTCTCATTTTACAAACTATCCCTAGCAAACCACTTTATTGCTGTAGGATAGAACCCCACACTGATAATTATAACACTGAAAAAAATTAGATTTTCTAGTGATCTATGTGCATAATAAGGCTCTTTTATTTTAAAACAAACACGAGTCCTTATCCTCTCAGTCAAAGCAGAACTTTGGGTGCAAATGTCAGACTGTCCTCTAACCAGAGCAGATTATGAGGCAGCAGACTATATAAATGTCAATCTTAAGTGCACTGTCTCACCTTTCAAGCATTGTCTTAACTCACTGAGAATCTTCTGCTTTTCTTTATTTCAGTTTTTCTTTAGCTTCAGTGACCTGTTCAGATCTTTGTCCAAAGATAGCTCAAATACACTTTAGCACACTCCTGCAACCCTGATTAGTTAGAAGTGGTAACCTAAAATCAGTGATAGGTTTCTGTGGAACTCACAGCAATGAACGTAGTAAAACATCTAACTAGTTTTTATAGGGATTGCAATATTTATTTTTCTATTTCCTGAGTTTTCCCTTAAGTATTGGAGCAAAATGCTTTTACACTTATGTCAGTACAGCAGGCAGGCTTCTCTCGTGGGTAACATTCACTCTGTGCTGACTGGTCCACACCAGAGCTAACATCTTTGGATAGTCCGCCTTTATTTTGCATCCATGAAAGTTTTCCTAACTCTTGTGGACATAAAACAGGGAAATACTGGTACACACCTATAGGAGTATCCTAGTATGGTCCAGCAGCTGTGTGAAAGGAAAGATGGACCAAAGAGAGAGAGAGGAAATTTTCAGAAGAACTTAAATCACAAAGAGAATTGCAAGAATATCTTGTAAGCATAAATAATACAGTGAGGAGGTTATGGTTAAGAGAACTATCTTTTGCTTCTGTGACCTTTTTTCTTCTTTTCTTTCCGTCATAGCTTATTTCAGACAGTACCATACCCGACTGAACAGTCATTGTTAGCAGTGTGGTCTGCTTTCACCTCTGCTTCTCTCAAGAATATAGCCTAACTTAGACCTACCCAAATGACAGTGTGACATTTTTCTACATTTTTATCCCAACCGATTCACATAAATAGACTACCCTAGTCTGAAGGCAACCTTACTCATTCTGTGCCTTAATGTCCGCTTTTCTCTGTTTACGGTTTTGTTCCGTCTAATGAGAGGAGCGCAAGTGGAAGAGTGAGGTTACAGGGAGAAAGAATAAAGAAGGTGGAGGATTTTAATATCTAGGGTCAACAGTCAACATTGAAGAGGTGAGAAAAGTGTCTGTTGTGATGTGTTATAGAAGAGTTTCAGCTCAAATTAAAGGAAAAGTGTATAAAACTGTGGTGAGAGCAACCATGTTGTTTGGCCTACAGACACTGAGAAAAAGACAGGAAGCAGAGCTGGAGGCAGCAGAGATGAAGATGCTGAGGTTCTCTTTTGGAGAGACCAGGATGAATAGGATCAGGATTGAGTTCATCAGCCAGACTGAGATGGTTCGGACATGTTCAGAGGAGAAACGGTAAATATATTGGTAGAAGAATGCTGAGTCTGGAGCTGCCGCAAAGAGTTTTAGAGGAAGACCAAAGAGGAGGTTTATGGATGCAGTGAATGAAGACATGAAGGTGGCTGGTGTTAGAGTAGAGGATGTAGAAGACAGGTTAGATGGAGGAAAATAATTGGCTGTGGCGACCTGAAAAGCTGAAAAAAAAGAACTGTTTGCACTATCCGTATTTTGGAATTTGCTCACAAAGTCAAAATCATTTGTTAATTTCTTCACAAAAACTGATCTTTCATGTCTAATGTTTGAATTTTAAAATATTATTCTTTTAGTTTCCCAAAGCCTCTTTTCTAAGTGCTCATCAGATCCCAAGCTTATCTTGTAGAAAGCTGAATAAAGCAATTGTTCGTCCACTTTTATCAAGCGGAGACTTGGGCTGTCAAGATTAGTAGACTAATTGACTATTAAAATAGTTGAGGACTAATTTAATAGTCAATTAGTCGTTACTTTATATTAAATGGAGTCAAAGTATAGTAAAGTTGAAAAGTTGTGGGCGTTCAGCAACAAAAAATGCACTTTTTTTGTATTTGAGTCAGTGAGACCAAAACTTTTATCTTTTGTGAAAAATAGTTCCTTGTTTCAGATGCCAACTTTATTTGATTTAACCCTTAACACCTGAGGCATCGTCTGTGACGCTTAAACACAAAATCTTTAACGTACTGTAACTTTTCAACCGTTAACACGATCAACGCAATTCCAGCAGATTCTGAAGGAGAAACGCTGGGTTGATGGTTGAAAAGTTACAGTAAATCAAAGAACAAAAGCTGGAGCTCCGATGATAACGAGTTAATTTTGTTTTAATACCAGAAACTGACAAAGGACAGAGGCTGCATGATTCATTAAAAGTTTAATAATTAATTAATCGTCTTTATTTTTAGTTGGTTTAAAGCTAATGATGGTTAAGACATGTGTTTTACATCCACTTTGCCCTTCGATTTGTCGACTAATTGGAAAAAACAATCAGTGATTAGTCGACTATTAAAATAATTGCAGAGACTAATTTAACAAATTGTGAAGTATTTGTCCAGTTCATGAAGTATTCCAATGAAGTTCAGTTAGTTAATTATTTTACAATACAAACCACAGTATTTATTCAACAAAGAAACATTCAGAAAATATTTATTATCTTGTATCTTTTGAAGACTTTGTAAATTGTGGACTGCTGTTATGAACCCTTTTCTGTTCTCCCTGTAACTTTGTGTTGCTTGTTTGTGTCCCTGTCATCTAGAATGTCTCCTCTGCCAGACTGTTTGTCTCATCATGTCTTACATCTTTCCTCTGGTTTTGAGATAGGCTTGCTATAAAGCCCCCATCTCAGCTTTTCAACTTCAAAGGTTCTTTATTTGTCTTTAATGTCCTGTATGCTATATGGGTGTTGGACGAAACTCCACTAAAACAAGATAAAAGGAAACTGTCAAAGTTAAGGAGTGTGAACAGTATGCTTCCCACACATGGACGTTCTCATTGAAAGAAAATGAAAGCTTTAACTTCACTTAAAAACAATGCTGTATTTTTAATAATTTTTTTGTTTTCCTCATCCATATATATAAATTAATGGTGAGGGATCACAAAATAAGATAAACAGTTTTAAATCATCAGTGGATTTAATCTATAGTGGTTCTGTGTGGGGGTTTAATCTGAAAGAGTTTGGATCTATTTCCTGTTTTTAGGTTGTCTCGGCAGTTTTTGTTGAAGCAGAAAATGTATAACATTTATTAAATCAATTTGAGAGAAACCTGTATTAATCCATGTCTAAAAGCACTTTTTTTTAAAAGGCAGTTGTTCAGTTGGAGTCAGAAACTTGTTTCTTCTGTTGTCTGTGTTTGATGGGTGTAATACATGCATCAGCTCAGAAAAATAACATCATACATGTGAGACACTCACTGCTAATTCAACACAGAAGTGAAGATGACAAAATATTGAAGGAGTACATGCAGTTTTTCTTGTTTGTTTTTTCTCTTCATTTCTGTTCAAAAACAAAGTACTTTCCTCAGCGTTTCTGAACTTACAAGTTTGTATTTTTGAGTGTTTCATATTACAATTGTTTTTTTTAAATAACTGACTGGAGTTTTAAGCTCTGACCTATATTTGTTTTTAATTCTCAGACAAACATTTTTGTCTACCTAATTTTTACTTTGAATGTTCTGGTAAAACCTTTTACTAGTAAACCTTTTACAGTTTACTTTTTATATTTCTTATTCACGCTGCCCCTATAAATATGCAAACTAAGTGGCCCTGCATTCACAAACACAACTGTTTGATTATGAGTGTTATCCAAACTCGCAGAACAATGATTTATAAATTGTGGATAATGACTCTGACCCATAGGAAATGATTGCTTGAACTTTTGTCCAATTTAGAAACTAACAATTCTTCAAAATAATAGGTGGATTATATTAAGTTTAAAAAAAAATAATAATCTTTTATATGTAAATTTGTCAAAGCAACAATTAGCTGAACTCTTTTACACGGATTACCTTGATTCCAACTGCATAAGAATGGAAACTGATGCATATTCTTTCAAAATCAATAGAAGTAAAGAAAACGGGAGCAGGAGACGACAGCCAACCTGTGCAGGCATTGATTTGCTGCTGGCTAAGGTTGATTGCCCTATTTGTTTCTGTATAAACTCAGCTGAGCCTGCATTATGCCTATGCTGGCTCGTCAAAAACCAGACTAACGGGCTGCACGGGGGATCCTCATGTTTAGTGAGAGGCAGTTAAGGTATTTTGAAAGAATATTGATTTAAATAAAGTTAGCATTGTTAAGACCCAAACTGTTTGAAGTTTTATTTGTCAAAAATAAAGCTATCACAATAGATAAATTGCAATTTCCTTTCCCTAAAAAAACACAATTGTTTTCATATAAAATATAGTGAACCTGCTGTGGACATTTTTAAAGTAGAATTCAGCACTGTAGTCTTGCTCTACAGGGTTGTCATGAACTTTCTCCCTGAGGATGAAATCTGAGAACAAGAAAGCTTTGTCTGACCTCAGCAAGTGCAGAACTGTATTCTTGTCAAATGCACATGGAAAAATTTCTCTTGCAGTTTTTTTTAGGATGCAGGGAATAATATTTCGAACTTTTAGATCAAATTTGATTTTTGGCAAATTTGGAAAGAGTTGTCGATAAGAGAAAAATAAATTCTAGATGTTTTTATTTTCTTGTGCTTTAAAAACAACCTTGTCTTTGGTCACGAACGTTATTGCATCAACCACCTGCTTTTTACAGCTGCCTTTCTCATCTGTTATCTGCTCAAATGCTTCTTTTAACATCATCCACTTTGGTTTGATGCCTACTGGGTAATGGAACACAAAATCCTTGAGTCCTGCTTTCAGTTGCGCCTGCCCTTCTCCTACATATTTGTTTGTGTTGTACGTTTAATACAAAGTCGAGCTATTTTCTACCACCACCCAACTTTTCCATTTTTCTAGTAGTTTCTAATAGACTTTGTTCTTTAACTGCTGTGTAGAAGAGGAAAAAGGACACTTTGGTGTAGATTCACAAACCACAACATTTACCACATAAATAAAGATTTTGCTACTAAATTACCATACAAATATAAACTCAAGCTTTTGACAAAATGTTGAATTTTTAGAGTCCATATCTTTCAACATTTATGGATTTATTCTAAAAATCAATTTTATAAGGCTTCACTGTTTAACAGCATGTTCTTTAAGATTGTATAAAATGGAGATGGGCTACAGAGCAGCTCCAAAAGACGGGCAGTGACTGTAATAGGACACAGAGACAGAGGATTACATGAGTTGAGTGGAGTTTTGCTCTGGAATGCGTTTTATAATGGAGAAACGTCAAAGGTAAGACTGAATCCAGATTTCTTCTTCACAAGACAAAGCTGTTTTTTTGCTCTCTTTTGGCTGGGAGTTCCATCAGGTCTTGACATTGATTGGTGATTTTTAACACAGTTTGTGTCTGCAGAATCTCATCTTTCAGCCAACCTCAGGTTTGTTTTTGGAACATAATTTTTGGGTGATTATTTTTAATGCTTTTAGATCTGTTTTTTTAAACTGCCCTGATTTTGAGCTTAAACATTGCTTTTCAGTTCTAGCTTTCAACAGAATGCCAATTTGTTTTCCTTTTTTTTCCCCTTTGAGTTAAAGACAAGAAGGTGGGAATCTCGAGGCACTTCATGATTCGATTCAAATACGATTCAGGAGGGAACAATTCAAGTATATCACAATTATCAGTGCAACCTATATGTTTTGTCTTTACCGCAAGACCAATATGACTTGCTTTTCTCCACTAGGGAATTTTTAAGATAAAGACAAGATCAGTATACTTGTTTAACTTAAGAACATACAAATTCCAACATAAAGCAGTTTTCCTTTTTATTCAAACACCTTTCACAGCATCAACAGGAAAAAAAACAACCTAAAATGACATAATGTTATTTTTTATCATTGGACCAGCTTTAATGAAATGCTCTTTAACTCACTTCAAACAGTGTTTAGCTAGCAACTGAACATATTTTACAACAATGTTATACAGGCTTCATTCTCCACAGAATACGCTCTTAAGTCCTTCCCTATAAAAGCTCCGATTGACTTTGTTATTTGTTTTGGTTTTTTCGACAATGGTAGAAGTTTCTTTAGAAAATTGAACACAACTTTTGACCTTTGGAAGTGCTCGCAGCAGCACTTGTTGAACCTACACTCACACCAGTAGCACCCAAACGGTTTCTACCCTCTTCCAGATGGGCATTGTGATTTTTCAAATTTGTCATGTTTGCTACATATTTATTTTGGAGTGACAGAACTTGCACACCGCATGACTTTTATCCAACTGACTGTCCATTTTATAAAAGTTAAAATTCTTCCAAACAGTCACTTTAAGCGAAGTTGGGGCCGGTCAGATGACGACATCTTGAAGGTCAGCCATGTATGTGTACTCTATAAAAATGTTTGTAAAAATTGTTTAGTTCTACTTGTTACTTCTACTTTTACTTTTTGATTATCCGTTATTTAAAATGCATAAAACAATTCAGAATTATTTATGGATCAATTGATGCATCTAATGAACTTTTCCCCCATCACTAACTACTTATAGGTTAGCCAAAATATTAATGATTATCGTAGTCATAGTCTTTGTGATGATTGAACAAACTTCACTTTAACCAAAAGCCAATATAAATAAGTTTGACGTGAAAAGATCAAAACCATGTACATTTTTGTCCACTGACAAAGATAAATGACTCTTCATATCTATTATTTTGCACTCATAGGTCTTCAAAGCGGAAAAATTCAATTTTCCTTGGGTTTTCACACATGGCTGGTGCTTCAGGCTGCTGATCAGTTAGCCTTAAATGAAGCAACTGTTCTTTTTCTGACACTTTAACAAGCTTCAATATGTCTGGGGCTAAATACTGATATTCCAACCTACTGAACATACATGCACACCATAATGGTGCAATATTGGTTAGAGGCATGTTTAAGATTGATAGCTGGAAGGGGTTTTATGCTACAAACAACAAATGTTTATCTCTGTAACAAAGACTGTATTTATTCATGTGTTTCCTTAAAAAGTGGGCCGTGTCCGCTATCTGTGGAATGCTGAAGGCCAAGTTCCATTTCCTGTGCTTTGGCCTCGCATTTTCAAAAAAGAAATGATCCTATTTTGCATTATTCAGCAGCTGTGTAACAATTTTCCCTCTGTGTTGAGCGAAATCGTCTTTGTTTGGCAGCATGCTGACTTGCACATGACATTTGAAATGGCTCTGTAGTATTTTCCACACACAGCCGGGGGAAGTTGGGGTTTTGAGCTGGTGGTAATATGGTTGCTTCCAACTATTGATTTCCTGTCACAGAGAACACGCATTATTATTTTCGGCCTGTCTGCTGTGTGGGAGCACACAAGGGAACTCGAGTCAAAATGGTAAAAAGAATAGTGCGTATCTTGTTGACATGGATCCAGACACGCTATGAATATTCAATTATTGGTTCCAGGCCATTTTTATTTGTTTGTTAATGAGAAAATTGGTCGAGTGTCAGACATGATAAAAGCTTTGATGATGCAGAAAAGAACTGAAATGAAGCATGATTATGAGAAAGTTTTATCCATTTTGAACCCATTTAGGAAAAACACTCCATTTAATTTTTTTTCTCTCAAAATGCTAGGATAATTACATAACTGCATAAAATGTTTGTTGTGGAAATTTTGAAATGGGGCATTAAAAAAAGTTATCTTGTTTTGGACTTAATACCACTGTTAGTGATTACAGAGATTTAGACAACCTTTCTGTGTTTAGGAGCTTAAATATTTGTGTAAACATGGCTAAAGAGAGTAATTTCTGCCTAGCTTCTACATGTAATCAGTTGCTGCATTATAAAAATACATTCTGCCACCAGATAGGCTGCTCACAAACAGCTTTAAAAAATGGGGATATTGAAGCAACTATCTTTGGATTTATTTTTTTACTGATCTTAAGCAAGTATTTTTTTTCTCTATCGATGGCATCTCTGATTGCCATCTCTTCTGGTCTTGGCGCCAGCAGTGTGAGTGGTATGCCGTCTCTTGGGCCGCCTTCCCTTTTAATAATTTTTATTGCTAGCGTTTGCTCTCATAATGTCCCTGCTCAACTGTTTTATGGCTTCCAATCACTCAATATTCAGATGATCTATGATTGATTGTGAAAGTATTATTTAGAATCAGTATGTGTCCTCCTCTCCTACCACCTCCACTCCTGTCGGGGGTTCCGCCAAAGCTTGCCAAAAAAGGAGCAAGCAGGGTTTTAGTTTGGATCAGAGTGTTGCCTGTATTCCTGCCATGAAGATTGTCGATACTAACTGTGCAATATCTTAACCATCCGTTGGACTGATGAGTTTGAGCCCTGTGGTTCCTGTTCTTCTGCCAGGAAGGCATCTGTTCACCGGCGTGGAGGCTCCTCGTTTCCGCTGGCACCAGTTTCACAATTATTCTTATAATCTCAAGAAACTTGCTTATTGGAATTTAGAAAAGAATAGGGGGTTGTCAATGACAGACAAAACTGTCTTGAGATTTCTTTTAATTCCTGAAAATTATTTTTTTGTGTTTTTTAAGAAGTCTTCTGAGTCTGGGCTTAGGGATGTAGAAGTCTGCTGGTTTTACCGAGAGGCTCTGCCTAACTGCTCTTTCTTTAGCACCCCTTGGATCGCTGGCAAAGGTTGAGGGCAAGCCTTAATGTGGAAGTCTTGTTTTCACTGTTGAAAAACTCCATCAATCATATACTCTGCCTTTGGACTTTTTTAAATTCAGCTCCGTGTCCTTGTTCAGTAGGCTGTAATTTTCCACCCACCATTCCAAGAAGAAGTTTACTCATGACTTTTCAGACTCCGTGTCTCAGTTTGCTCTTGAACATGTTTTGATTGTAAGAGATTTCAATATTTGTGTTTGTTGTGAACTGAAACCTCTGAACAAACAGTTAGAACATATTTACTTTTTTAATTGGATGCAGTCTGTTTTTGGTTTCTCTCATGAAAAGCCTCATACCTGGCTTAGATCTAGCCTTGTCTCACGCTTTAAATGTAAATAAAAAAAATATGCCACATGTATTCAGATCATGCTTGTATTGTTTGCCTTTTCTCTCCACCTAAACTGGTCACTCAGATGCATCTCTGACACTGGTTAAATCCACAGGCAGCATCCCAGTTTTATGCTGCTGTGCATGACTGTACTTCCCTTCTGGATTGGCTATTCTGTGAGAACTGCAGAGTTTGCTCCTATTTTAATACTCTACATGTCATGTAGGGCCATCAGGGGCTCTGTTGCTCCACTGACATCAGCATTCTAGACCAGGTTCCTAAACAGTGGCTGGATGACTCTCAGGTGCTCATAAGAGAAGAAAGTTCAACTATAAGTGTCCATGGGAATTTCTTAAAATCTTCCTATCAAGTTATCGTGGTGCAAAAACACATTGTTTATAACCTGGTGCTAAATGTCCTTATTTCCCATAAAGCATAATTTAACACACCAATTCCTGTTAGATGAAAGAGGTTTACACCAGGTCCAGTTTTATATCCTGCGTGTGTTTATCTGTTTGTAACCCATCTGCTATCCTAGACATGTTTACATTAAAAGTGGGGTCACCTAGACCACACAAGACAGTGCGCTGAACTTTTTTTTAACGTATTTTTATCTTCACTGGTGTCCGTGGCAGACATAAAATCCTGTCACACATCAATATAAGGTTGGGCTCATCTGGACCACATAAGAGAGCACAAGGCAGTTTGAGCCTGTGATGGTTTCTGAACTACTAAGAAGGGTGGGGGGGTATTATCTGTCAAGACCAGTTTGTCCTCTCTATGTTATTCAGTCCACAATGATCAGAAGTGATTTTTGTTCTGTTAGACCTGTAATTTTGGCTCTGATAAATGCCTGTCTAGCTTCAGGTTGTGTCCCAAACCCTTTTAGAATTGGTGTTGACAAGGGTTTTTTTTTACACAAATGCCCATTCTGGAACCTGAAGCCACATTCAGCTTTTGAAAGTCTTGAAGAAAATTGTTCTTACAGAATTAACCTTTTAATGCTGTTATGCATCAGAGTTCAGACTGGTTCACACTCCTCCTTGTCAGACAGGACTTTCTCGGTTTTTCTCCTCTGCAGATGTCTCTCTTTAATGTGGAGTCCAACATAGATCCATTTTAGGTCTTCCATTAAAAGGGATGGCCGTGGTGCAGTTAGAGCAAGAATGGACCTCTGAACAGAGGGTTGCCAGTTCGATTCCCACTTTTGACTCTGGGTTGTCCTGCCTTTCCCCTCCCATTGGTGAGAGCTCTCTGTTTACATGCTCTCCCTTTAGGTTACAGTCCTATCCTAACATTACAATGCAACAAAAATGGCGAGCAAAACTGGAGCTATCCAGCCGTATAGTTTTGAATCAGGTCAAACAAGGAAAACAAAGACGTGCATAGATGTATTTGTCAAAATGGATTCACCAGAATGTAGCAGAAAGCTTGTGGCTCGTCCGTTTTTGGTGTCACAAATACACTCTTTTTCTAACAGTTTTTTTTGTCTCAGTCAGATTTACAATGAATAAATACTCAGAAATTTAATTTTGATTTTTTTTTTTTTAGATAAATGTTCTCCATCATCAGAAAAATTGCCACAAGAACATGCTAAAAACACCAAAAAATGTGTGGGTTTTTAAGTCTGCACTCAAGACCCACTTCTTTGCTCTATTTTTGAAGACAATTAAGTTTGACAGTTTTCTTAAGTACTTTAGTTTTACTTTGAGATTTTATTGCATTGTTGCTTTAATAACTGTTCGTTGTTTCTTATAGTTGTTTGACTGTATTTTGTTTCATTGCTTCTTAGCTTTTCTTGTTTCTGTCATGATGTTAAACGCTCTAGGGAATTAATCGTTGTGTTTAATGTGCTAAATGAATAAAAGGGATGTTGAGTTTGAGATAAAATGAACTTCAGCAACTCCAAAAACACTTCAGAAGAATCAAAAATGAAAGGAAACCACAAGAAATGTGTACCATATCAAGCGGGATGCATGTCATTACAGCATGATTCATTCCTCTGTTGTGTGGGAGAAAATGTAGAGAAGCTTTTAAGTTTGTGGGTTGTTACAATTGCAACTTGTGTGTGATACCACAGGTGATGATTTTCTTACATTTAGCCTGGAAAACCATGTTTTTCAGTTTTGTTCAGTGTTGGCTTCTCTGTAACAAAAGCTGCTAAATGGTGACATTGTTACACTGTTACATTGGTTGTAGATGAAAAATCAACAATATTGATTCTTTTGCACATGGAAAATAAAGCCTAGAAAGATTGCTTAGTAAAACTGCAGTAAATATTTTTTACTGAGCTCACAACACACACAATATTTAGGTGTCATCCAACATATTAGATATCCAAGACATTTCACCCTCTAAATTGATTTGTATTGGAAAGACACTTATTCAAGCAACAAGTTACTTATTTTTAGCTTTTAAATTAGCAAATTATTAGAAATCATGTTGAAAGTAGAAGCTTTAGGTTCTGCACAGTATAAAAACATGACATGCAATGTTATTAAATGTCATAAAGATGACTTAAATGTAAGTTTACTGCTCTCCAACCTCTGTCAAGCACCAGGATATTGAGGTTTTGCTGGTAATAACAGTAAAATAAATGTGAGGGAAGTTTGGGATCATGAATGAGCAGCATGGACATAAAATAAAAAAAATAAAAAACATTCTTGCAGCTGTCAAAACATTCTGAGGGACGGTTTACAAAAAAAAACGATGTATGGGGCAAATTCTATCGGGTCAAGCAACTAAATTAATGGTTAAGGTGAAAAAAAAAACATACTTCCGGAGTTGTGGTGCATATGTTGTCATGCTCTCATTAAAAAGAAACAAAAACCTGGTCTTTCTTCTGTTAAAAAATAACTACCTTTGTAATAAGGAATGGTACTAAAGCTTAAATGAAGGATGAATTACAGCTTTTGTTGTCGACTATTAATGTAAAACAAAAAAATAAACTTTTACAGTTTAGTTTTTTTTTGGCCTAATTAACAGAAGTTTTAAAATTAAAAACATGCCACTTTTCACCCAGCATATTTTTATTCCTTTTTAGAACACATAATTCAAAGAACGTGGTTTAACTCTCATTCGGGGATGTTATAGTCTCCAGCTAAACCCTAAATTAGCTTAACACAGGTTTGTACTGTGGCTGAAAGGCCAAACTGATTTGTTTAAGGTCAGACAACATACTTAATTTTATCCGGCTGTCGAGACGGCCTTCATTTGTAAGGATGGGAAGTTTGCAAAGCAGCTGAATCAGACTAGAATTCAATCCAGTTGAGAACTGGGCAAATATTTGACCCTGATTACATACAACCATGGAACATGTCAATATTTTCATGATTATATTAAAATAAGTCAAGTACCTTTGTTATTTAGGAAAAACGGATCAACCAGACAAAAAAAAAAAGAACACATCTCCTTGGTTTTTAACTTAAAACTTGGATCCTTATATTCTTTTAGCAACCTGGCTAAACGGCCATGACAGTGTAAACTGAGGAAACAAAGAGAAATGAGCTCTCATGTCTTGTGGTCATGCTTTGCTTCTACAGGTTGATGAGACATGGATTTCGGATTCTGCTCTCAGGTTTTCTGTTTTGACTCATTAGACCTGCAACTCAATAGCAGTGGTAGTTGTTGTTGTAGTAGTAATACTAACAGTAATGTAATCTTAGATTCTGAAACTGTGTTTGCAAAAATTATATATTTTTGAATCTTCATCAGTAATCCAACCCCTCACATGAAATTATAATAATTTATAATAGTAGGATGATTTCTTTTAGCAGAAATAAGACAGCAAAACATAGAGCAAAGTATTGCGTGCTGTTTAAATTGTAACAAACAAGAACAAATACCATCTAAGTGGATATTTTAAGAATTCTGTTTGACCTTTAACAAGCAATTAGTTCTAGCAGAACAGTGACGTGAGCCGGGCCCTCAAGAGTCCTCTCTGATATCGCTGCCTAGCAACCAGGTAGCACTTTAGCAAACAGGGCAAACTGGAAAATGATCAAAGTAAAGGCTTGAAATAGTTATACTGTGAAAACTCTGGGGTTTGTGCTCAACGCAGCCACCTTGGTCTAATTTACTTCAGAAGTGATACTGCAGAGTTTTTCAAAAGATGACCTTATCAGTGCTTAGATGAAAAAACAGACTCTCTACCCAAGAGTAGTTGTTAAAAATAATTGCACCATTTGTATTTTAAAAGCAAAAATAGTTTGGGGTTTTTTTTTGCCAAAAAAAAACTAGAAAGGGAAGGGGTAGCAAGGGTTATTTTTTTCAACTTTTCAAATAAATACAGTTGAATTCAAGTCTTTTTTCTCTTAATTTTTGTGAAACATTTTTTCTCCCCAACTTTCATAGCATATTTGAAGTGACTGTTAACAAAAAAATTACATGTATTTTAAAATAACAACTTTTTTTGGTAAGCCTCGGTTTAATTTAGGATTGATTTATTATCCATGTTTGACCTATTTATAGATTAAACATTCATAGTAAAGGTAAAAGGTCATATTATTAACAGGAGGATTATTTTAATATCCTGAACATTTAGAATGAAGGTCCATCTATCCATCCATTTTCAGAACCCGCTGAAACCTGAAGCTGGAAAAAAGTGGCCATCATTTAGGAGCAGTTCTAGCTGCAGGAGTGAAGCTCACCTGGAAGAATCTCAGAATGATCTCATGAACCTAGGCATGGACATGTGTTTATGGACGTTTTTGTAGAGCTCTTCAAAATAAATAAATCCGACCTCTACACATCATCTGTGTTTTCCATGCATAGTAAATGAGAAGAGCTCGCAAACACATTTTTGGACAAGCGTCGAGTAGCGAATTAGCCGTGCTTCCGAATAGGGGCAGCCAACATGTATTTGAGACACGAGTCGCGTTCGATGTAAATGCAACGTTAAACCTTCATAATAGTAGTCTTGAAAAAACTAAAATAGCCATCTATTTTCCTCAGTTGGAGTTGATAAAGGGAATGTATAGCTCAAAATGGTGCAGTAATACTGTAAGTTGTGAACTGCCAGAGGTTTGATAAAATTAAAAAAGGCAAAATTACCTTAAATAGAAAATTGTTTACATTTCTGAGTTTCACAAAAGGTTTCATTCACAGAGCACAAGATGAACTGACAATATAAAGCTATTTATGTACAGTAGAAGTTAACCAAACCTTAAGTCATTCCCACAGGAGTTTCAACTTTTCCTTACAACCCAATCTGTCAGCATAGAGTACTGCTGGAACCCACTGTGGTACCAAACCCGTATGAGCTTCAGTTCAACCATATCGTACTGCCGAAAGTTGTATTCCAAAAATGTCAAGACAAAGGCTGCTATCAATGTGTGATGGATTAAGAGGGCAACAGCTTCAAGACAAGTTTATTCACAAAGTTTAAAGTCTCTGGTTAATCTAACATAAATGTTTTTGAACTTAAAAGATACGAGGATGGCTCCACAGTGTTTGACATCAACTGTAAGACATGGAGGAGGAAGTGTGATGACATGGGGGTATTTTGCTGGATAATTGGTTGTCACTTGTACAGCATGTTAGGCATCCTGAACCAGTTCACTTACCACTGCATTCCGCATATGGTGATATGCAACTGGTGGGTCAATACAAGACAATGATCCTAACCACAAGTCTAAACTGTACCTGAAGGCAAAGGAACTAGAATTAAAACCCCATTGTGCTGATTTGAGATTAACTGGACAGAAGAGTGAAAGAAAAGCAAGCCCACGAGTGTTAAACATTTATGAAAACTTCTGCAGAAGACTTGGAAATAACTTTAAGAATATACCATTATTTTATATATCATTCTGCATGTGTATTCTGCTGTTAAATATTTAAATGGTAGCTGCTTGGATAAATATCGTTTTAACTGCATTTTTGGCCCTAAATTTCAGCATTTCCTGACTCCAGTTGCTTATTTGCGCTATCCTTTTAATTTTAGAGCTAAGTATTACACTACACTGAATACTATGTAATAAAAAACGGGAAACTTAATTGTATTCTACAACTTTTGTCAGTTGGTGTAAAGAAAGTTTGAACACACAACCAGTTCAGACTGCTTGTTATTTAAATAATTCTGGTTGTTATTCTGCTCCATGCTGAACTAAGCACAGACCATCAGCTCCACACTGTAAACTAAATTAATCATTTCTGTCTTCAATCCCGCATCTATTGGAATAAAGCTTTGAATATGCACATTCTTCAGAGTGTTTACATGTCAGGATGCAAATGTCAGACCATATTTTGTAAATATGGTTCCATGTGAAGTGCACTCTCTGTGATATTGTGTAACCATTGCTGGTTGTGTGCTTGAGAATTGAAACTTATGAGAGATATTGATGGCTCCATTGTATTAGGAAGTGACTCAGATTTAGCTTTGTAGATATTTTTCTTTTTATATAATTTTTGTCTTGCAGTCTTTGGCAGAAAAATGCTCTTTTTTAAAGTTTGGATGTAGCTTTAAAGACTGACACAAACACAACCTATTAAAGTTTACAAATGGATGCAGTCCAAACTCAGTTGGACTTAAGTACCATAATTTTATAATTGGCAAATGGATTGGTGCTTTACTATATTTTTTCTATATTGTGTTAAATTGTGGCCTATTTTAGCTATTTTTGCCATTTTCAGATCATTCAATGAGCATTTTTTTTTTTTTTGGCAAATTTGCTCCTGAACTTGAAAACATAGCAACGCCCTTGCGTTTGTTTTATTACTTTCTTACTGCAAGGTTTACAAATGATTTGTGTGCCATCTTGTCTCGTTATTCTTTTGCTTCCATCTTTGTGTCTTCAAGGCCAGAGCACAAGTTTGGTGCGAGCCCTCAAGTTTAGACTGAAAGTTTGTTCTCAAATTATTTAGGTTGTACACATTAAAGGTAAATAATAAGAATTGGTCAGTTTTGAACAATTTGATTGATGTCTACATTAAACGGATCTGATTGTGAGTCTGGGTCTATTGGTAAACAGTGAAAATATATTAAAATTTAAATGAATATATGTTATGGCCAGGAATCGATTAAATAGATTAACTAATTAATCGTAAATCTGGTACAAATTAATCGCGATTAATGTATTTTTATTTACAGTATTTGCTGACCACTTATTATTTGCAAAGTGAAATGTATATGACATGAACACGCGCCGGACCATGGATCAAATTGTCTGCTTTTTGTGAAAAAGCGATCTAAACCAAAAGAATACCAAGATTAAAGTACTAAAACAGATAAATATTTATTTCTTTTGTAAATAACCATGGTATAAGTGGAAAACCAACCCAATGAAGTGTTTTAATGCACTCTGTGGATGACTGTACCGCTTAGGGAGGGAGAAAGACTGCTGGTCCGAGGGATGCGATTAATTTGCATGAATAAATATTAATGCGTTAATCATAGTTTGTTAATCGCATGCGTTAATGCGTCAACATGCACGGCCCTAATATATATTTTAGAAGTCTAGTTTCTATTAACACAATATGTTTTTTTATTTTATTTTTTATTTTTTTATTTTCAGCAGCTAAAACCTGATTACACTAACCTGGGCTGTTGTTATAAAGCACCTACATTTTTGTGTTGTGAGGACATAATGTTCAAGGAAAATTAGAGAAGTTGGATTGCTGCTTGTACCATCCTTTTACTTTTTACAGTCTTTATCATACGAACCAGCATATCCTGAACAGTTTTGTCATGAACTTAAACAATGCTAAAAGATCTTCTATAATCATGCAAATAGTCTTGCCAGATGTACTTCGTGATTTTGTTTGTCTTCATCATGAAATCTAAAAATCATGGAATCATTGTATCTACAGAGTTGTACTGCATTCTCATTTAATTGAAGAGAAAGATGTCAAAACACTGTTCCTTTCATGGCTTTTCTGATTAAATTACAAAAGCTGTTTTTTGGATATAAAATTGCCAAACATTCCAGTTTAATTGTCCATATTTCTCTCTATAAGACGGAAACTTTTTTTTTACAGCCAGTTATACAATTGCTTGGATTTCTCACAGGACTCATTGACTATAGCACAAATGAGGTGCGATCTTAGTAACACCAGGGATTCTTGTAAATTTTCTTTGACAAAAAAGCCCTTTCTGCCTTTTTAAACCTGTTCTTATAGAGCAAAAGCCTTTAGGATCAAAGTAAATTAGTAGAAACCTGTGGCATTAACTTATTTATTTATTTATTTATTTTTTTAGTTCAAGTTCAAGTTTATTAATATTATTAATTTAACCTTAAGTTGAACATCGTACCTTTTTTGCTGAGCCAATGTTTGTGTACTAAAGAGGATTGACTCTAGCGTGCCAGTAGCTTAAAAGAGGAAGTAATTGGGAGTGCAGAATTTTATATGCTAATAACCATTTGTTGTATGTCATTAACGTCTGCTTCATTAGATGATTTAATTAGTTTTAGCTAATGGTTACCCTGGACAACAAGCATCTCCATCTGGTATTTCAAGCTACCTGTGGCTGCACTGCACCATCAGGGCTTCACTTCCACAGTCACATCCAAAGCTGCTTCTTTATCAAGAGTCTGAGGGAGTTGTATACAATATTATTATGATAAAGTGCTTCTGCAGCTTTGTGAAATAGGCAAAGTAAATACAACCTGTACGTGCAAGTCATTATAATTTCTGCTGGGTTGTTTGTGCTATCATTCATACAAAGAGGAATGAACGTGCCACTATTGTTTAGCTGCAGTTAAAGGTGGGATCTCGGTCTTTTGTTTCTTCTCTCTCTGTGCCAAATCCCTGATGACTTGTGGTGGTTTCGCTGCTTAAGAGATTGTTTACCTCCCAGCTGTGCGTGTGTGCAAAGTGTCAGCTCTGTTCTACCTCACAGCGTCTTTAGTGCTGCTGCGTAGGCTTCACAGAGAGCCCGCTGGGTCAAGATGTTTCCAGAGATAGACACACCACACAACACCTGGGAGACCTCTTAAACTTCATACCTTTGGAGCCTCTCCCTCTCAATCCTTGCTCCATGTGAACTAAGTGTAGCACAGGGTAAAAATAAACAGTTTTATCCAACAAGAGGGTTTTCTTTCGTTTTTGTCAGAGATTTTTCTTCATGTTGCAGGTTTTATCTTGGACAGGCTTTAAAGAGTGTAAGGCCAGTGTAAGATAATAAAAAAAAGAGAAACAGACTCTTAATTAAACCTAATTATCAGTTCCAAAATGCAGATTTAATTGTGATCATTTTCCAATTTTACTATAGTAATTATTGATTTATTTAAAAACATTTTTATTATTTTTTTAACTGCCCTAGCTATGAAAAAATAAGATTTTTTTTTTTATCAAGATTCTTGCATTATGCACACAAACTGTTCTATGAGGGTTGTCCAAGTACAGACTCTTCTTTTTTTATTTCCCAAAGGTCCTATCCAGTCACTCACAGCTTTGATTTACCTCTCAAGGGATCTTATAAACATTTCCCTCTGAAAGAATTCAGTCTTCCAGAACTTCAAGCCCTCTACTACTCTTTTCAAGTCCCATTTCTTAATTACATTACAGGCTTGTGGAAAGTTGACCTTAAAATCTTTGCTCTCGTGGCATTTCCTGTTTTCTGGGCAACAATTGATTTAGGTTTCAAAATGCCAAACATACCTAATTGAAGCCATAAGCCGCAATATTTGTGAAGTTTGCGTATTTCTAAAGCTTTATGATGCAATCTATCTATAAAACATATAGAACACCCCCCTACTCTGTCATGAACTATAGTATTTAGGTTACTTCCAGAGAACTATGGAAGGTTCAAACTTCTTAAAACTTCTTCATAGTTGGTAAATGTTTTCTGTGGTTTGGTTTATACTCTTTTATACATGAGCTTCAAAAGTATGCTCTAGAACACTTGTCCTGCTAGCTGTGTGCTTATGGAAGCAAAAAAGACTCATTCACACAGAGTACTGCGGTGGTGCCGTTGCAGGGTGCAGCTTAAGGAGCCGTGAATAGAACTCATTCTAGTGCATGAGTGTGGTTACTGGAGGCGCGTGTTTCTGGGGTGTCCCAAAACCAGGACTGCACGTGGGTGCTCTTGAGATTAAAATAGTCTATTTTGTCACTCTGCTGGAGCTGAATTATAGATCCCCATAGTATGGAGGACATTGTAGTCAGAAAGTTGCTGGTTGGAGAGATTTTAACATCTTCTTGTAACATGTTTCTCATGATGGAGGACAAATATATAAAAAAATTTTAGAGAAAAACTGCATTTCTGAGTATTTCTTTAGGCGGATGTTATTTGTGTGCATTTTTGTGCGACCAGCAAAAAAACGGATTGGAAATTCATGTTGGCCAATCAACTACTGCCAATGTGCAGTAAGAATTTCTTACAAAATGACACAGGCCCTTTGATTTTTGCTAAAAACTGCATAATCATAAATAAAAAACCACTAGGACAGTTTTACAATATAGAAAATATGGTTGGAGTGAGACTTTAAGACATTGTAACCAAATGTATTAAATACAACCCAAATACAATTAAAGGTGCTATAAGTTTGTGTCGCTTTATTTATTTTATTTTATTTTTTATTTATTGTTATTATTTATTATCTTTTTTTTAAAGTTGATTATTCAGCGGCTGGGTGGCTCAGTGGGCTAGGTGAAGGGCTGACACACAGAAGCCCTAGGTTCGATTCCCAGGGTTGTCCACTGATCTCCATCCAGATTGGGTCCTTAGGTAAGACCCTTGACGCTGCTGCCTAACTGGGTCCCTGTGCCCTCCAAATACAAGGTTGCGTCGGGAAGGGCATCCGGGATAAAAATTCTGCCAAATCACTGATGCAAAACAGTGGGTGCTGTTTCGCTGTGGCGATCACAAAAGGGATAAGCCGAAAGTGAACTACTTTTTTAGTTGATTATTTATTCTATAATTTTTATAGAGAAATACATAAATAGGCAAGGCAAGGCAAGGCAAGGCAAGTTTATTTGTATAGCACATTTCATGTACAGAGACAATTCAAAGTGCTTTACATAAAAATAAATACTTGAGATTTCCTTCGTTCAGTCGGCTACAAATTATGCACAGGTTTCAAAGATAACAAGCAACATTGCAGACCATCTTGACTCAGAGATCACTTTAGGTCTGCAGCAAGACATAGTATTAATCGTAAGTGAGCCGATTCAATTCATAAAAATAAATCAAGTGGACAGGAGTCCTTTGTGAAGGAAAAAAATTAAGTCAGTAAGGATGAGAGAATATGTTTGTTTTTTTTGTTTTTTTGTAAATAATTACCAAAATTGTGTTTGTTGTTTGCATGAGTCCTGCAAAGTGGATGACATTTAGTGCTGCTCTTCTTAAACATGTG
Source organism: Oryzias melastigma (assembly GCF_002922805.2). Taxonomy (NCBI): domain Eukaryota; kingdom Metazoa; phylum Chordata; class Actinopteri; order Beloniformes; family Adrianichthyidae; genus Oryzias; species Oryzias melastigma. The sequence continues at coordinate 15,776,240 of NC_050517.1, forward strand.
TATGTGGGACTTATGGATGGAGTGAAACATGTTTGAATATGCTGTGTACTGTTGTCTATTTCAAGCATTAGCGAACTGAAGCTGAAGGTCCATAGTGTTATGTTAAAGATGGCCAATTTGTGTTTAGGAAAATCTGAAATTTAGTGATAGTGTTGGTATGAGTAGTTTATTTTGTCAAAATGCATAAACAGTCAAAAAGGTAAAAGCTTATTTCTTTGAAAACATTCCCTTTTTCTATCTTTTTTTTTAATGACAAAAGCATTACGATGAAGTTCAGCCCAAATCCTTGACCCCATCTTAGAAAATGTTCTATTAGCTCGCTACTTCTCAATTTACCATTGCAACAAGTTTCCTGAGCAGAAGCAAACTTCCACTTTTTCCCGTCAAACTGTGTTACATGAATCAAAAATGACAGATAAAGAAGAGCAACCTTACCAATTAATTTGGGTTTGGAAGTTACTTTTCTCTGCAAGTTGGAATTTACCATTTTCTTGCAAGAGCATAAATACATTTCTGATTTAACTTGTTTAAGGCTCTTATTTTATTTACTGACTGTATTGTGTATTCACAGTTGCTGTGTGAAATGTCTAGTAAAACAAAAAAAAGAACAACACCCTTATAAATGATTGTAAAATAATGGTGAATTGCTGTGTGGAGAAATTACTTTCTGCACTGTTCTTTGTTGATGCAGACCTAGAAAGATCTCTATGTCTTGCAACCGACTGAATGAAGGAAATTTCCAGCATTTATTCATGTATTAAGAATTGTAGAATAAATAATCAACTAAATAAGCAAATAAAAATAAACAAAATGATAGCACCATCAGTTTTATTTGGATTGTACATTTGGTTAGAAGCATCTCATTACCCTTCGTATTGCCATCTTGTTTGTTGGAATTTATTCAGAAGTCTGGAGTTACCAATCAAGGAACACCAAAACGAAACCTTATATTCCCCTTGCCGAAGAATGATGTAATAATGAAGATTAGGCAAACAAAACTCCAAAGCTCTGCAATCACATCTCATTCAATCCGTGTGTAGATTATCTAACAGTATAATCTGTATGTCTGAACACTATAATCCACTGAGAAAGGAGGAGTTGACCCTACTTTTGCATCACAGTTGTTTTCTTGATCTCTATTTTAACAAAACAAAGGTTGTATTGATTGGTCTGCTTTATTGCATTGGCAGTATCTCTGGGCTGTAAGGTTCTTATAAGATGATTTATTAGAAATAAAACTTTTTACATTTCATTTAAATTAAGTATGATGCACTGCAGTATTATTGGGCATATAATGAAGTGTAAATCTTGAGTTTTTGTTTGATTCTCCAGAATGAGATGTACCATCATCTACTACAAAACAAGCCCTATTTATCTGTACTTGAATGAGTGTTAATGTTTCTGTAGTTTGGGGTCTTTTAACATTGTCTATTGTGATATTAAAATTTGGTCTTTGATCATCTTTCTGTTTTCAAAGCCCTTCTTATCCTCAGCTTTTCTTTTTTCTTATGAAGTCTATGTAATTAGTTCATTCTAGTCTCGCCTCCATTTTAATTCCATGCTATCACTGCTGTCGATAAGACTGTTTTGTTGAACTACATCAATTGATCTGTTGATGAGAAGTGAGGAGCAGTTCTCACAGAATTAACAGTTTTATAAAGATCTTCTTTGTGTTGCAAGGCTAAGAGTTTCCACAGCGTGCATTGGTGGCCTGCTTTGTGTCAGGGGAAGAATATACCGTCTTTGTTGTCCATTGTTCACCCCAGCTGTTGGATCTCGTTTTCTGTGTCTTTTTGTTCTTTTTTTTTTCTTTTCTACATGACTGATTCCTGTCTGTCATGCGCTCTAAACAAAGATCGTCTGGTTGGCAGATTGGTTCGGGTGATTTGAGGCGTCCAAGTTTCAGCACCTTTGATGGCTTTGTACGTCAACAAGATCAATTCTTCAATTCGCACAATACAAGAGGCCTGTCGTGTGCTGCTAATGCTCTCTTTTGTCTTGATTCGTGCGTGGGATTTTTTTTTCTTTATTTAACTATTGCACAAAGTTTAAAACTAAAAGGTAACTTTTTTTTTATTTACACTTTTAACAACTTTCCTTAATACAAATGGTAAAGTTTTCACAATATTTAATTTTTCCAACATTCAGTACATTTTTTTTTTTTTTACCAATATCAGATCTAACCCTGTGTTTTCATTTATTATGAATGGAGTTTCAATTAAAATGTATTGTGAAAATGACTCAAAATCCACTTAAGAATTCTAAAAACCTGATTTAAGCAAAACAAGAAGGCAGATAATTTTAAAATAAATTGTTTTAGCTTCACTTAAAAGGAAAAAAAGGTTGAAAAAAATTATATAAACAATTTATGACCATACCTTTTCACTGTTGGGAGATCCTCCCCATCAATTGATTGAGGTTGGTTTATTGTAAAAGACCATTGTTGTCTAAAATGTCAAATACCTCTAAACTGTTTGTCATTTTAACAGTTAGTTGTTATGGTTTTTCTTTAGCGTTGAGCTCTCCTGCTGAAACTTTTCAATTGGTGGTGGGCAGAATTCTGCCAAACAAGCAACGACGGTGAACTTTAAGATCTTTTTTCATATAGAAATGCAAAGAACTACATCAACACTGACTGCAAACTAAAAGCCTTTACAAGAGTGCAGTGGTATCTATTTGCAATAATTTCCACATCATGTCTTCCTATTTCAGAGATGATCGCTGTCATGCTTGATCTCTGCTTGTCTTTTTCAAACCTCAGTGTGCAGCTTTTCTCAAAGCGTTGACAGCAGTTCTCTTTGCAGGTATTTTACCCTCAGTGTGTGGGTGAAAAGGCAAACTCAAAGACATTAGGAGAAAAATGTTTCAGCCGCTTTGCAGTAGCAATCACAGTGCTCTCAAAGTATTCAGAGTTTTTCCTAATTGGATTTTTTTCTTGCTAAAAACTATGTAAATCTGGCTGTCTGATGGATAAGCTGTAATTTCCACACCATATTCCATTTTTCCATTATTCATTAGACCTGTGCTAAAGATAGAGATGCTAAATCTGACTCATAAGATGTTCCTCATCCTTTTTGTCTGAGACTTGAATTGACAATGATTGGAGAGGAAAGTCTTACCAAAATCCAATCATAAAATAGCCACTAGAGGTTCTTTGATTACCATTTTTAAGCTGATCTCTGATACCAGGTATTGGGGAAAGAGTCGATGACTGAGTCCAATTCAATACTGATGATGACTCTATTTCAAGAAGAGATTTGCACTCCTAGTGGAACCAGTGTGAAGTATGACTCTCTTTTATCTTTTGACTTTACTCTTGCATTCCCATAGGTGTGGGTCAAACATTTGTAGACTTGGACCAGTGTACGGCAGATTTTCTAAACTGTGGAAAGCAGAGACAACTTTTTTATTATTTACATCGAGTTGATGTGAGATTTAAAAGAGGGATTCCTGCAGTTTCATATTAGACAAAAACAGATTCAGAATCAGACAAACCAGTAAAAGAAGAATGACAAAAGTTGACCTTTTCTTGCTGAAAAGAAAGTTCAGATAAATGAATGTTTCCCCAGTAAGTCTTTTCTTGGTAATCTACTTCGTGTTTAAAGCGTTGCAGACAATGGCAAACATCTATTTCTATGCACAAACCGGCTTGATTCACTCCAAAGGAAGACACAAAGACTTTTTGTCTAAAATAAAGAGAAATGCATTAAGAAAAGGAATAATCCTACCAATTTTCAAATAATACAGCGTCATGTGGGGGACTCCTTCTTTTCCTGTGGGTAAAGTCATGATCTCACGAGTCTTGGCAAGAGAAGAACACTTGGTTCCACTGCACATCTGTTGCATGCCCAGTGGGGCATACAGACAGAGCAAAAGTGCTGCTCAATAGCTCTCTTTTTCATCAGCCTTTTAAAGAAGATGCTAATTAAACTAGTAAAAGATCTACTTGATCTCAGTGCCATGCAATAGATCAAAGCACCCCTATTTTTTTTTTTTACTAAGTCAAATAAACTGTTCATGTGGCAAAAATAGGAAACAGAATAATTGAGAAATGTAAGTTTGAGGTCTGAGGAGCAACAAATAAAATACATCTGAAGCCGTCATAGTGAGTTGTGAAACCTGTCAAAGTTAAGAATGCATTTTTCATTTCAGCACAACACACTGGACTTTCCTGACTTCTCCTCAAAGTTAGTTTGCAGTGCTGCAGTGTCAGTATTGGTGAAGGCAATGTATTTTGATTAAATGGAAAAAGAGATCTATTAGCAACAAATTTCAATAGGTGAGGGAAAGTGACATTTTGTTGACTGATCATGCCTCTTAGAGGTAATATTCCTTTCTTTACTTTTGTCTTCTGGATACCATATGGTATTGTTGGAAATCCCAGACTCGATAGTGAGGTGAGACAGACGGTTAAGATAAGCTGTTTTCTGTTCTCCCTGCGGAAAGAAAAATGTGTTGAATCTTCCGTCTTATTTTCAACACCACTTTTGAGCACAGTTGTTCCTCCTCACCCACTCACGGCTTTGTTCCTGTGATACAATTATTTTTCGCAGACCATCTTTTTAGTCACTAACTAGAGATCTTTAAAAGGTTGCACCTTTCCCACGATACTCTCGTGTGTTTAGCAGATTTTCAAATCTCTAGCACATGTTCTGTTGCCAAACAAAGCCAGTACAATCTGTTTTACATCTTGACGTTGGTGTTGAGCATCGTGGATTACTACAACATTTACTCAAAGTATTCCTTCTGCTCAGCTCGTGTCACACATATGTTTTATATTATGAGAAATACAGTTGAGTCAACCAATAGGAATTAACCTGTATGACATGTACCTTTGTGACCTTAAAATGAGTCCTTGCTTAAATTTTGTCTGCAAATGCATGTTTCTGTGGCATCATGTCTAGCTTTTCATTCACATGGGACTGCCGCCCATAATGCCAACAAAAAAGCAAAAAAGATCAGCTTCCAAAAAGGGATCACAGTCAAAGTTGGTTTCAGTCATGAAAGGTGTTTCCATTTAGGAAGTGATGTCCATTGGCAGTTGCTAGGCAACTGTATCACATTACAGTTCCAAGTTGAGGAGCACCAGTGGGGACATCCAATGGTATTTCAACTTGTGTGAGATATACGAGATGAACCAATACATGTAAATGGTGATTATTTATAATGATTTTTTTTTATTTCTACTGATATTCAGCTGAAAATTTATTGTTGATTTTTGCCTAAGTCATTGTTGACGTAAAGTGTCCCTTCAAGCAAAACGTGTAGCCTAACTAGGTTTTAACATAAAAAACAGCCACAGTTTCATTTTTCTGTCAACATTTTTAAAGCATAATATTTAAGCAAAATAAAGCAAAGGGAAAAATACACTTTTGACTCTTTAATATGAACTAAAAAACAGATATTTTTGAGGTTTTACTAATTAAATGCACTTGAATTACATTTCATTAAATATTTTACATGAGTTTAACATAAATGTTATTTTTTTACAATTTTGTTAATGTAATATAGTGGAAAATATGCATTCTTCCATCATCAATCTTTTTTATATCACTTAATGCATTTATGTTGCACTTAATAGAAATAATTTGAAAATCTAGCAGCAATAATGTTTTGCAAGTCTTTGGTACTTTAGTATTGTCAGAGAAAATGAACACTTGGTTTTTTCCAACTCCCCTTTCATCATAAGCTGTCCGCTGTTTTCTGTTGGAAAAGCTCCCAATTAGAGATGATGTTCTCATCCTTGGGAGAGAAGTTCAATAAGTCCCTCTTTTTTTCTTTTCTCCCACGAGACCAGACCAGTGGAGAAGACATCAATTTTAGGCTTTCCGTTTGGCTAACTGTGTGCTTTCACATTTGTTCCATCTTTTACCGTTCAGTTAAATAAGGGCACTAGAAAACCTTAATTTGACAATTGCTGGTTCTTGAATTGACAACTACAATTCATTAAGCTGGGTTATTTAACAAGAAGTAAGATTTTTATATTTCAAATATCATTTTGACAATCTTTTGAGGCATATTGTTAGGAGTCCAGAACAGATATTTGGTCTGTGCCCAAAGGCTCAAAGCTGAATCTGGTACAATTTCTATGCAAAAAAGATCTAGTTCCAAGTATAAATTGTTCAAATGTAACTGGAAAGTTCTAAAGAATGATCAAAAGGTGACGTTGGTGTTGAAATAAATGAGAAAAGTCAACTTGTTAATAAAATAAACCTTGAAAGTTTTGTAAATTTGCCTGCCGTGTTAGACAGAGCTCTAGCCTCACATGCATCCTCAATTTTGCTCTGGCACAACCAATAAAAATCAGTAATTTGAGGTATAAGAAGCATCTCCTCAACTCTGAAAGCTTCCCTGTGGTTCAACAAGTCACATATTAGCCGCATGCCATGGTCTAAACCAGATGAACAGGATGGATGTAACCTCAGATAAGAGCAGATGAAAAGAAAATTAGACCATTTTTTTGTTAAGAATATTTAGACCTGACCTGTATTAAAGCAATAGAGACCTGATGTCATTGGACTCATTTTTCCTTCGGTTCAGCAGCGTTTTGACCTCATAGCAGTAAGCAGTGATTAGGAACTATTATAATCAGTCCGAGCAGGTCCCCTAAAAGCCCCACGCCGTGGTCCAGAGGCAGCCCGCTGGACCATGGCGCAAGCAATCCATTGTAGTTCTATTTTTTCAGCACGTTGATTGTTGTAATAGCAGATTGTCCCACAAAATTGGTGGTTGCTGCAGGTTCCCAAACACGGGTTGAACAGTGCTGAACACTGACCCCATGAGGCACTTTTTGTGGTACTGCACACACAATGCAACAGTTTGTCGCAATTAATGTGAAGACAATTGAGTCCTTTTAGACTGTAATTGTGCGTGTTTTGTTTACAAAAAAGAGGGACAGTTTATTTTGTTCAAAGCAATTTTGAGTGTAAGCTTGAAAACAGTTTAGCCACACTCCAAATATAGAGGATTAAAATGCTTTTAACACAAACCTTTTTTTTCCTTCCACATATTGAAAATAAAGAGAAGCGAATTAAGCTATAAAGAATGCAGAAAATACAGTTCATGATGTAATTATTGCAGGATCCGCTGAGTTTTACAAAGAATTCTGGGAACAGCTAGCAGAAACTTT
>NC_050517.1:15783451-15801089 GCF_002922805.2 Oryzias melastigma
TGTTTGTTTTTAATGCGAATTTCAGTAGAGGGAATATGGATCTAGTTGTTAACAACTGGATGAACCAGGATGGAGAAGAGAGAAAAAAATATAGATTCAGATTTTAAAGAAGATGCAATAAACATAATTTTGAGGCATATTGGTTCAGATCCAGTAAAGTCCTGTGTTTATTGTACAGGTTGAATAAAAGACGATGGCTGACAGTAGTGCATCGTGACTGGTTCAAACACATTTTGGGCTAAAACACTGAAAATGCTCAACACATCTATAAAAACTCATTTCTTGCTGGAGTAAATGCACTGTCTGAGTGCCCCTCTTCCTTTCAGTGGCAGGCAGCAGCAAATGGAAAGCAATTTAATAACCATAAGTGACCCAATAAAACTGGTGTTAAATGCTGTATGGCTGAAAATGCAGCAGTACCAAACTTTTGTGAACCTAAGGAAAACTGTTAGGTGCACAATGCAAACGGAGCTATAAAGAAAGTCTAGATCTTTATTGGGGAATAATGTATGTGACTTTAATATAACCAACATGTTTTCATGGGTGCACAATGAGTCAATCTCCTTTTGATTTATTTTAAAGGCGCTCCCAGTGGTCCTTTTATCATGATTTTGCTGTTTTTAGCCCAAATTAAAAACCCTGTCGTTTTTAAGACAGTTTTTGCAGAGTGGCAGGAGTTCATTAGAAATTTGCCTCTGAGTTTTGGGTGGGAACCCCACCCCCACTTCCCATCACCCATCTGATTATTTTTTTGGCTGCTCCTGATTCACAACGATTTGAATAAAGAAATACTTAAAAATGCATTTTTTTCATAATATTTCCTCCATATAATAAAAAGGTAAGAGTATGCTGAGCACGTTGGCAAGCTTTTTCAAGATTTTGAAGATAAGCATAAAAACAAAGTTATAGTAAAGGTGGGTTTACATTGCTAAAAGACTTTCTCACAATCAAATTCCATTGTTCTAATACTCAGTTCACTCGTCAATAGAAAGATGGATTAAAAGGATTGTTTGAGCGTCTTTACTAAATCCTACCAGATGTAGTAATACTACACCACCTGCTGGAAACGACTCCCAGCAAATCAAAGTACCAGAAGCACGGCTTTACAAGTGTTTACTCTGCTCCTCTACAGTCAGGTGTCTGCTTTCTCTCGATAAGAAATAGATGGAAGTTGGCACAATGACAGCACTAGAATCTGGCGTATTTTCAAAGGCAACCAAATGATTTTTTACACATTCATTGAAAGTACCTTTATGCTGCACAGAGGAAAGCCACAGAGTATATTCAGCATCTCAGATCTGATTGCAACTACGTTTGAAGAGAAATGTGTTTGAAAATGGAAAGACAGTCAAGGATTTCAATTTTTTTCTCTTATATGTTCTTATTACTGTGTAAAACATGCTGTATTCTTGGATAGTCTCCTCCATTTTGAAGATTTCAGTTAAACTAATCGAACTGGGAATCCTGTCAAGCTGAAGTTGTAGTAACAATCGTGAGCAGCAGCTGCTGTTGTTGCTGAAGGAAGTTCCTGCACCATTTCCATGTGTGAGCAGGCACCTGTGTCCTGCTTTCACTCAGCCCAACAGGGTTGCTGGTGTTTGTAAAAGCTAAACTGTGAAGTTGGATTACATAATTTAAGACATCAAGGGAGTTACCTGTAGATTGGTAGATACCTCAGACTTACTTGGTGAAACACTGAAGAAAAGAAGCTCCATCTATGTTTTTCTGTGTAAATAGCTTCTAAAAACTGAAACGTCTCCCTCTTTTTTTTTAAAATCATTATTGTAGCTTGTTTATTGTTGATTTTACTCTCTCAGCAATGCCTCTTTTCTGTCCCCCCCCCTCTTATGTCAGGTTTGCACCATGGCGTCCAAACCTCAGCCTCCACTGATGAAGAAGCACAGTCAGACAGACTTGATAAGCCGTCTGAAGAGTCGCAAGATCCTCGGTGTTGGTGGCGAGGACGATGATGGCGAAGTGCACCGCTCAAAGGTCAGATTAAATGAAAATCAGTCATCTCTTTCTGTGTGGGTAATAATGTCAACAAAAGACTGCAAAGAAGAGTGGTTTACTGCTTGGTTGTAAACAACTGAAGTATTTAAAAGGAAACTGTTACACATGCTATTTATTAACCATTAAAGAAGGTATTGATTTTTTTCCCCATAAACCACAGTGGGAAATAATTGGCTCATTTTTCTAGTGTATATTTGCTGCTTTTGCTTCAGTGAATCTAGATTATAAATTCTCATAAAATCCTCCATCTCCACTGAGATGTGACTGACAACCCTTTGGGACTGCCTGTCTGTCTTTTCATTCCACATAATCTTTCCTCATTCCTTTTTAAACATAAATATCACGAGTAGATGGTGAAAATGCTGCACATGTTCTGGTTTATTCAAGGAAACAAAAAGCAAAAAGTCATATTAGTGGTTATTAGGAACAACAGAAGGAGATTTAAATCACAATTTCCCTTCTTGGTATAGATTTTTTTTTTTTTTTTCGAGATTGCATTGCAGTGCTCAAAGGAACACAAGGCAGTTCCTCACTGAAATATTAATCAGGCACACGAGGAAAGGGAACAGACAGAAGGCAGAAGGCATACGGTAGGGTGGTGGCTGCTAACTTGTGATGAGATGTCAGCCCCTTTTTCTCAGCCCTCTCAAGTGTTTGTTTTCTCTCTCAATGTTTTAGCACAAAGCCTAACCCAGGCATCTGTCACCTAAATCTTTCTCATGCTGTACCCATGGAGACGAGAAACGCTTGATGCTGAACTAACCTTGATAAGGAGAGTTACTTTGTTTACAGAAAAATCTCCTGTAGTAAAGTATCAAATACTTTATTTTTTACTTTTTTGTGTAACATTTGCCTCATTCAGCTATTTTTTTCTTCTCTATGCTGCCAAAAGAGGGTCATAAAAAGTAAAGTTTGCCTCATAGATTGGCGTCCAGAGGAAGTGGTTACCTCCATCCTGATGGTCCGTGTAAACAAAGGGGGGAAACGCTCCTGTTGTCTGCTGAATGTCTCTTCCTGCTTCACTTTACTGATAAGACATATTACAAATCATGGAACAAAAGGAGGGGCTTGTATTTTTTACCTTCCCCCAGTGCATCTGTTGAAACAGTTGTTCCAAAATATTCAAAGGAAATTCTTAAATGGGTAAATATTGTCGATAATGTTAAAATATTTCCTGCTGTAAGGGCGGCTGCTTTCACCACCACCGTCTGGTATATTATATAATATCTTGCTAGAATTATTGAAGGGCAAAAAGGTTTTGAAATATTATTTTTTTGTGTCAAATGTCTAGTTTAGAAATATGTGTTTCAGTTTTCCTTTTCTCCCAGAGTGGATGCAGTATTTGTCTAACTCCTACTTGCACAATCCTGTTTCCTGTTTCCCTTTTTAAAGGTGCCCTATTTAGTCTAGGATGGACCTTTTTTGTTCCGTTTAGTTCAAATTTTCATTTCACTTTTTAACAATTGTACTAAAATTTGCAAACTGTGTGGGATGATCACTCCCATTGACCAGAAGTCTCAAAGACTAGTCAGAATAGCTTTAGAAGTATAATCATGATGTGCTGGGATAGTGCCTGATATTGTTCTCTTGTTTCACATTTCCGAAAAATCTTGCTTTAAGGAAAAGTTTTTTTTTTTTTTTTTATGTTAGCATCCATTTATGGGAGCTTGTTGATTATAGACCAGATTCTGTCAGTTTATATTTATATAGTAAGCATACCAGAGTCTATTTGCAAACAGACCATAGACCCCTCTTTACACAGGTCCATGTTTAGCCCTGATCAGTATTATGTATGTGTATGAATGTACTCACACCTACACACTTGATCCAGCCTAACATGAGAAACAAACGTTGATCCAAACCGAGAAAAAACTCTGACATGTTTGCTCTAACATCACTCTAAAGAGCACTCATCTAGTTCTCTATTCTTAGCTTTCTGTCCATCACTTGCAGATCTGACATCTCTGAGTAAAGGTGGAAACGGTGAATTTCAAGCTTGCACCCCATTGCTACACTCAGCCTTGTCAGACTCTCAAACTCAGCCTCAAAAAGTGCTGTCAAGTTTTCTGTAACCTAGGTAATTGTGGTTCTGTCAGCTTGTTTTTTGCAGCTTATTTTACAACAATGTAGGTTGAAAGATTTCCACACTGAAAGAAATTCTTAGTCTTAAATATTATTAATCTAAAAGGCAGTAAATTTTCCTAAATGCGGTCTTATTTTAGTTGTTCAGTCAATGTGATTTAATTTACAGTCTGTCACCAGAGATAAGGAAAAATATCTAGCTAGCTAATATGTGGAAGTTGTTCCCTTATCCACAATGTTAAAATTGATTTAAACTTGCTGTGCTCAACTTTCAACCGTAACCCTCTTAAAGGCAAAGCAGCACCAACAGAACCGACAGCAGAACATGGGTTTCAATAAATAACGTCAGCGGCGGGAAACTTTTTGGAAAAGCTGCACGTGTAAGTCCTGATCACCATCACATTAGCTACGTTAATTACCCTCTGATGGATTTACAGGCACAGCTGGAGAGAACTGTTTTTGTGAATGAAGTCCTGCTGCAGAGCAGGGATGCTGAGTGCTACTGTGACCTCTTTTTACCGCATTTTGGGTTCAGTCGTGACTAAATCTACATTCCATCCTCTGTTTTGAACACAGCTGGTCATTTCCCCTTAACCAAGAGGAACCTACTCTTTTTTTGCATTAAAATAATGCGAAAAAAACTTCAAAAAATCAATGTATTTTTTTTTTTTTTAAGTTTAAATATTTTTAGCATATTGACATAGCTTTCTTGTGTATTTGAAAAAAATGCTAATTAAAAGGCTTGGATTTTTACCAGTTCATATAAATTTAATGAAAATATTTAATATATTGGATTTAAGGTTTGTAAAACTGGATTATATAATCTTCAAGTGCAGGTCACAGGTCATTCCTGGTTGTACCAGATCCCATCATTCAAGTCCCCATCTAAACATCTGAGGCATCAGAGATCAGCGTTGCCACTGAAACTAAGCGTTTTTGTCACCATCTGACAGAAATGCTGAATATCCAGAGTATTTTTGATGCTCGGTAGCACAAATAAATGCACGTTTCTAAATGTCTGCTGCTGACTGAGTGACTTTCCTTTTTTTTTTTTTGGTCTACAAATACCACTGCCTGCGCACTGAATCTCTTCCTGTTTCTCCTTCCGAGCCAAAGCCAGCCTGTGGCATCAGTTAACGTTCAGTTCCCTTCGAGCATTTGTCATGCTAGCCATGAATATTTATGTGTTCCTGTCAAAAACAGCCCCTGGAACCATGGTAAAGGGAGGCTGATTCACCTGGGCATGTGATCACAGCTGCTGCAGATGGATTCATAAACAAGCACTTCAGCGTCAGTGTGGGGACTGACAGTCAATCTAGGGATCAATCCCCCCAGTGATTCTTCTTCAGGAAATCTTTAACAATAAGCTGAAATAAATAAAAAAAATGGACAAATGTTTATAAAAGATTTCTCCTTTATATTTATTTAACATAAAATTATTTTGCTGTCCTCACATTTCCTATTTTCATCCCTTGTAGTCTCTTTAATGCGAAGGAGGTTGGAGTGAAGGTTAAGGGCACACTGACTGCAAACGCATCAAAATCTGCTGCTCGTGTCATAAACCTTTCACCGCACTGGATTTATGTGCATCATTATTAATTGTATTTGTCTTTATCGCTGTCATGTCCCATATAAACGATTAAGCTGCCGTTTGGAGCTAGATCTTCTCCTTGACGTTTATTGTAAGCGCTGAGTGTCACGCACCATGATTTTTGGGAGCCGATTCTTCCTAAACGGTTTGACCAAAATAAATCAGACTTTTTCTGTGTGGGTTAAATATTTGTAGAGTATCATTTGAGATTATATATTTTCCCAGTATGTTTATGGTCTCTGGGGAAAATATTGTTTATAGAAGCGAGTTTATATGATTTTCTAGATATTCTTTTGGGAATCGGTCATTATGGTTTTCTTTGAACTCCTCTTACCAGAAAGTGATAAAACTTTTCCAGACATTTTGCTTCCTGAAAAAAATCGGTGGCAAAAATGGGGAGGGTTGTTGGTTTTTAGGGTAAGGGAGTTGTGGGAGTGTACTAAATAAATAAAATGAATCAAGCATGTAGTATTTTTAGAATAATTGTTTTTCTATTTTTTTCTATTTAGATGTATATTTTAAAGTAAACCTTTCTCTGATTCCTCAAAAAAATTAAAATATTAATTTTAACTGTTTGTTTTATAGTTAAAATGCAGATTATTATTTGGAGATGCTGCATTTTCTGTGTATTTACTAATATTTTTGCCAAAAAAAGTCATTTTTATTTTAATAGCTAGTGACAGACTGATTCAACAGTTATTTACTTTTTTTTTTCTTTCGTTCCTTTAGCCTTCCAGCCTCTAAAAATAGTATTTGAGGGTGCTGGAGGGGGTTCCGTTTGTCACAAAAAGCTCTTCCTCTGGCATATTGGTAGTACTTGCGTATTCCTCTTGCGTTCCGTGAGATGTCTTATTTTGACACACACTCAGAACCGTCAGGAGGTCATTAGGGAGATGAGGACAAGCACAGTCCTTAATTAACATATTAGTCAGCCTCTTTTCCTGTCCCATGCTTCTTAATGTGCTTCTTTCTAATAAGGAGTTTTTTTAAGGCTCCTTCAGCATATTTTGGGTTCTTTTCATTAATGTTGTCTTCCGATAAACACGTCAGCGTTGACCGTCTCATAACCCAGGTTCTTTTTGTCTCCCCTCTTGCTCTGTTTGCTGACAGATCAGCCAGATGCTCGGGAATGAGATGAAGTTTGCAGTGCGAGAGCCTGTTGGGCTGAGGTGAGCTTTCAGCTCCACACTCACTGTACATCAGAACAGCTCTTTGTTATCACGACCGACCCAGTAAGGTCATTTCTGTATAATTTCTAGCAAAGTTTGTTGCATGTGATGTGTCTCCTCGCAGAGTGTGGATCCTCATCTCAGCCGTGGGTTTCACAGTAATGGCTCTGATGGTAAGTGCCTGCTTTAAAAACGCCACTTTATATTCCTTTTTTGTGCATTTCATTTTATTTGTCATTAGAGAATGGAGGTGGATTCCTCTCCAGCTTATCATCCATAGTCATCTGGACAGACAGCTCTGCCTTTGTCAGTCAAACCATCTAAATTCTCAAAGTCCCCAGTGTTTCTGGGCACACAGTCTTTCTGTGTGAACCTGAAACCGGAAGAGTCTCTGGAGGACAGAATGCTGCTGTGCTGATATGACAGAGCTGTGTTGTGCTTTTGTTTCCCCACACAGGCACTGGTGTTTCCCAATCAGCTATATGAGGTTGTTTTTGAGGAGGAGCTCTCCACCACCAGCGTCTCCATTCGCCTCTACGGAGGAGCGCTGCTGAGTACGTCTGGGGAAGGACACTCGCATAAATCGCTCAAAAAGCTATTCATGGTCCTATCATGCATGGCTTCAGTCAAAGTGCTGCATGGGTGAATGCTTTCACTGTGCTGCAACCATGTTGGTACTCAGTGTCTTCATATGTATTTGAAAGAGAAAAAAGTCCACAGCTGAGCTGCACGTGCTCTGTTGTGATACAGGCTTTTAATGCACTCATAAAAAGTTGTGCACACACACTCATTGAGACATGGTATAAAGAGCTCTCTTTCTCCTTTTAAAGTCCCTCCTGTAGGCCACAAACGGAGGCTGTTTAATCTGATACAGTTCGGAAAATTGACTGAGAACTCCAGGGGGAATGTTAGGAGCACAGAAACGGATTCTCCAGAAATCTAACAGCTAATTCTCCTGTTGCCTCAGTTTCTGTTGCCTTATTTTTATCAGATCCAAATCTGGAGGGAATTCAGTGGGGGATGGCAGGACAGACTCCTTTATGTGGGTTGGTTGGCTAGGAACTCTATAGAGAAAACATTCCACACTTCATTGACACTTGCAGCTTGTATCCTTAAAGCTTAGTAAATAAATAAAGCTTAGTTTTCTCTCTTTCATGTGCTGCATTATTCAGAAACTAAACTCTTTCTGAAAACTTAAAGACCCACTTACAAAAAAATATTAATAATGGTTCTGGTGGTATATTTCTGATGGTGGAGGGAAATGTATAAAGAATCCTAGGCTTAAAATTCCATTAATAATTATTTCTTTATTCAAAATGTGAATCAGGAGTAGATGGAAAAATGGCGTTTGGAAAAAAAAAGCAAATTTGTGATGTAAAAGCCACACTTAATGCTCCCTGCTCCGCTCCGTTCTGGTGCATTTAATTGTAGATGAGTAGATCTATGAATGTCTTGGTTTTCCTCGTCAAATGCCAATCTAACATTACCTGTATGTCACAGGTAATGTTAGATTGAGAGCTAGCAGGAGAAAGTACAAACCGAGGGCTATTGGCTCCCCTCCCCAGTAGTAGGGGGGGGTGGGGTTTCAGGGTTTCTCTACACCAGTAGCCCCGCCCAAAACTCAAAACCAAATTTCTAAGGAGCTACTGTTGCTCTGCAGAGACTAGGTACTAGAATGATTTGGGCTAAAAACAACATAATCATAATAAAAATATCACTGAGAATGCTTCCACAATAGCTTCAAAATGATTGGGTCTTTAGGTTATGAATATGCAAAATTGTGATGTTTACTCTGAATCAGACCTGTCAGAACGCCAGGCTTTCCATTTTCCAGTCCTCCATCGGACGCACGACTTTCCTAATTCATCAGCCAAGTGAAATCAAAACTGATAAAACAATAAAACATATTGGATTACTGCTTTGTTTCTTAAAACTACAAAAACCCCTAAACCCGACACTTCTCAGGAAGACGTGGGTGAATCTGCTTTAAGCTTCATGATGCTGCTTGAAGGCTTGGCTTCATTATCACAAATGTCAGCAGAGCTGTTGGGATTAGCAAAGAGAGAGGCTAATGTCTTACAAGACGAGGTGCAGTAGCAGGGGTGAGGGATGGGGGCTCATCTGCCACACAGATGGATCCTGGCAGGGAGAGGATGCAGTCCATCAGCCCTCCCACCTTCTCTGCCCACCCCCTCTTGTTTCCAAAGCCTCCGTCATTTGTGTCAGGGAGGGTAAAATACAGAAAAATGGACCTCAGGAAGGGTAGGGAATAAATCCAATGAGAGCTCTCATCAAAATGTACGATTTACAACATTAGGTTGAAGCTTTGGCATGTACCTGCAGTATACATGACATTTCTTGCACCTGCAAACTGCTTTTTTTCTATAAATAGAAGCTTTTTTTTTCATTCCATGCCTCCAAACCTTTAACCTATAAATTCCTTTTAATCATATTCCTCTCCAGGTCTTGCCCTTATTATGTGGAACGGTCTCTACACAGCTGAAAAGGTCATCATCCAGTGGACTCTGCTCAGTGAAGCCTGCTACTTTGCCGTTCAATTTCTAGGTAAATAATGCACAAACGTAATAAAGTTGATTTTTTTGTTTGTTTGTTTCCTGTGATAAAAATCATTACTTTCACAGCTCCAGTTTTATCTCACAGTAACAGAGTTACAATGCCTCTTGTTAGCCATTGGTGCATTGACGGTGCCCTCTTGTGTCTAGTTTGAGGAGTCGCAGTTTTAATAACTTCAACCATATTGTTTTCTTTAAATCAGTGCTGTCAACTGATTCAAAAATTAATCAGATTAATCACACTTTTGGGTTGTAATTAACCACTATCAATCACAATGTTTTACAAGGTAAATTTTATGAAAATATACAGCTTTTGTACAAAAACGGGCCAGAGAGAAAATGGTTCCCTTATTTTTTATTGCCTGAAATGTTTAAAGTTTTAAGTCAAAACTGTCATTTGTGTGCACAAAGCACAACAAAAGATAAGTAGAACTGTAAAGACTTTTATGTCTGCAGTATTACTCCAAGAAAACAAAAATGCTGGTATCCAGCCATTAGAAACAAACGTGTTTCTGCACCTTAAATGGTCCAGGTGAATACTCGATTCTGATTGGCTGCTGGGTGTGAAAGCACGCCTAATGAAGAAGTTTGGTCACAATGTTCTATATGTACAGACTTCTTCAAACAAACTTTTCCTTCATGATCTGGACAAAAGCAAGCGGTAAGAGGTGAACTTTCTCTCTGAACTGATGCTTTTAACCTATCGTAATAATCAGCATATATTTTTATCTCTTGCCGCTGGCTACATTACCCATCAAATAGTGCGCCTTTTGTGAAAAGCGATCAAAACTTAAAACACTACAAGAATAAAGTACTAAAAATTGATTGTTTATTTATTTTGTAAGTGACAATGTTATAAACGGAATAAGTGGATAAAGTGTGCATTATCAGAAATAAACGCACGCCGTGGAATCCTGAATTGGTGGAAGATAGAACTTTAATTATTGTAATTAGTTAATAAATATTATTGTTATTATTTTTTTATATTAATCGTGTGCGTAAACGCGTTAACACTGACAGCAACACTTTAAATATAGTGTTACAACATGTAAATGCATTTTATGCCTGATTTATTTCATGTAAGTTACTGTCTTTTGCTTTCTGTTACTTTTGTTTGTGTTTAAACAAAGTATCTGTAGAAATAGAATGACAAGTTTTTTTTATGTATTGTTTTTAAGAGCTTCTGGATATATTAGTCTATTTTACTGAAGGATAAGAGTACAGAGTTTCACATAAAACTGCATGATGAGATACCAGCAGAGGTGAACTGTACATTTAAGTTTACTGAATGTAAAAACTAATGAGAGACTTGCAGTATTACAAATCCTGATTGCATATGGATATGCTAAACCAATCCTTAAAAATATCTTTTCTATGTCTTTTTAAATCCCCTGCTTCACCCTAAGCATAGATTTGATGCTTTTCCATTTTATTTTCCAGTGACATCCATCACCCTAATGGAAATGGGCATCCTGCCCAACATGGCCGTTCTCCTGCTCCTCAGTCGGCTGCTCTTCTTGGCGGTCACGATGGCTTACTACTACCACCTGGGACGTAAACCGAAGAAGATCTGAGCTGTCTGTGCGCTCCCTTTAAAGAAGGGGACATTTGAAGACTGAGCACAAACACGATGAAAAGGTTTGGATCGATATTGAATGGGGCTCGGAGCGTTACTTTGCCAGTAAAGCCCCCGCCCCCCTCTATAGGAACCTAACCTAACATAATCCTCTGTATTTATTAAATGAGTGTCACATTACAGACTTTATATCAAGAATGGGAAACCTCCATAGTGACATTATGATATTCTTCAACTGGGCTGTACGGTTAAGCCCCGATGGCACATGTTCCTCTTTTGTGCTGTGCTCTTTTGTACAGGGCTAGCGGTTAGTCGTTGATGCCTTTGTGTCTCACTTGGTAAGTTCTACATGTACAGTGCTGAGTGCAGTCAAACATCTGATGATATTATTCATGTACAGGGACAGGATATCCATATTTGGTATTCAGTGATTTAAAAAAAAAAGTTTGGCGTTTTCTTAACTGTGCTTTCATTTATTGATGGGTGTAAATGCATCATCTTTGTTCAAATGAACGTGTTTGATGGAAAATGCATTAGCTGCAGGTACAGTAGAGGAGGATTCATACAGAAGAAATGCTGAATGCCAAAACATTGTGATTCAAGTTTTTTTTTTATTCTCAAATGTGGACATTTTCTCAATTTGCTGTATGCATTTCACAGTAAAATTTTCATAGCAACAATTTTCTAAAATAAATATGTTCTCGTGATATTTAAATAAATGTGATAGAGACTAGGTATTTAAGGTGAAGCTTCAGCGTGACTGACCTTTACAGTAAAGCCAGTGTGACCAATGGATCGCAGAACAAACCTGAACAGTTTCCATTCTGGTGATGTAGCAGGGTTTTTTGTTTCTTTTTAAAGTGCATCATGACCTCAGTCTTGCCTTAAAACTTCTTAAAAGAACAGTCTTAAACACTGTACCCTACTTTTTTGTACATATGTAAATAAAAGGATTTGCTATTATATGGCTTTCACGTGTAGCAAACAGGGAACTCGTTCAGTATTTCTTTTCAGATTTCCTCCACTTTCAGTTAGCCCGAACGGAACAAACTTTTGTAGCAGTCTGTGTCCATTTACAGAAAAAAAGCTGCTGTACAAGTACAGTTGATTAGTTTGTACAACATTTAACTTGAAAACTTACAAAAAAAAAAATTCTCAATTTTCTTTTGGTAAATTCTGTACATATTATACCTCTAAGTACATGAAAATCAGTCATATAAGATGCTACAGCTCAAACTTAGTCCTTTATCAGATATAATCTCTCTCTAACCTAATCGGAATCCCTCAGACCTTGATTGTTTCATTAATTTATTTTTGATCAAACAAAATTAAAATCACCCAAAGAAATCACATCCATGTAAAATATGTTTGGGTATGCAGGTCTGATGGAGAGACTTTAAAACATGGGTGAGGTCTCGTGCACTCTTGATAAGTAGTAGGTAGCTTATTTTTTTTTTTTCTTTTTTAGTGTTTAATTAGATGCGAGTCTCCTAAATAAGATTGTATACCCCAAACTTCCAGTGCTGCTCTGTCTTGACTAGCATGGTAATTATGGAGTTCATGAAAAATGTCATTCCATTTCCGTCAGAGCTACAGGCCTCAAATGGGTAGCCTTGTGAAATGTTCAAAGGTCTGCAGGGCAGGTTATTTTTGGAGAGAGGCAATTTTCCAGGGGAGGGCAAATCAAGGGAGGCAGAAAGACTTTCATCCTCCTGCCGCTCTGTTGTAAATTATACCGAATGTGATACTGGTTACTAGTTTTCTTAAATTTTAAAAACAGGAGAAAAAAAAGTTCTGTGGGGCCGTTCTTGTGTCATTCAGCATCTAGAATACTGTTGTATATAAAGCATCTTCGTCAAAGTTTTGAGTGGTAGCAATGTGTTTTTATGTATATTAGGTATATTGTACCTCATTAAAAATGTATGTATTTACTTATTCACTTTGAAATAAAGAACACTATTGTTTTATTATTTGATTGTTTGAAATCAGCTCATTTTCTGTTCTGCCATTGACTAACTACACAAAAATGTAATTGATTACGCAGCGTTGCTAATATTTAAAGCACATTTGATGGTTGTTACTTTTCTTTAACTTGATAATAAAGAACGAAAAAGGATAAAATTACATTTGTTATAAACTTCCCTGTATGATTGAAAGTATATCATTTTTAAAACATATTTATTGGTTAATGTTTTATAGATCAACGTTTGTATTTCAGATACGTGTACCCTCTAGAGGAGAGGTTCTTATTGTATAACCCGCGGGAAGGGTTTTTGTGGCCCTCAATAAATCTTAATTGATGGTTATTAATTTTTTCCCCTCATATTCTATATAAAACAACGAGATTCATAACTAATCCAGCCTGCCAGAATCTGTGCCCCCATATTGTAGAAGCAACAACTATTTGCTCATGGTTACATGCTTCCATAATAAAGTCACTTGCATAAATTGTTACCTTCGTTAGCCAAACGAAGGTAATTTTTATAACACAAAAAGCTGTTGTTTTGTTTAGAATATGTGGAAAAATATGACAATAAACTCCCCAAAGCCCCAGAATAAAGTCTATCGTAATCATCCACCTTCTTTTAACTCTTTTTGGGACAAAATATGAATGTTTTTAAACAAATCAATGATGCCAGAAAACGTGGAAATAAATTCTGGCAGGGGGAACGTACCTTGGCACAACATCAGCATAGCAAGCCCTTCAGTGACAGGGAGTTTGTAAAAGAATGTATGTGGAAAGTAGCTGACATAGACATCACACAGGTCTGTTGTTGACCAAAATTGATTGTATTTCTCAGTTAGAGCAATGTTTGAAATTGTGCTCTTGCTTGTTCTTATGCTCTGTTAACTGTACAAATAACACTTGATCATCAAACGTCACTGTTCTGTTTATCCATTTTTTTCACCGAAATTGTCCCCCAGTCTGATGTCAAGTTCTTAATTTGGCCTTCCGCCACATAAGCTTTGAGAACCCCTTCATTATTGTATTTTTTATTATTATTATTTTTTTTTAATGAGATCTGCAACACATTCTAGCCAAGTATCAAGTATGTTGATCAATTACTTTCCATGTTTTTTTGGATTGATATTGGTTCAAGTTTCTGAGAAAGATTAAGGAAAAGGTAATGTTATGAAGGGGTGGTTGCACTTAATAAAAGGGTGGGTAAACTACGGCCCGGGGGCCACATGCGGCCCATTAAGCTTTTTAATCTGACCTGCCAAAATGGAATAAATTATATTGATAATCCTAATTATTTTCAATGCATTTCAGGTTTCCCTCCTACGGAAGAGGATTAGGGCCACTGAAAAAAAAAAAAGCCCATGAAAAAGTCTGACTTTAATCTCAGAATTCTGACTTTTTTCTCTGAATTCTGAGAAAAAAGTCAGAATTCTGAGATTAAAATCAGAACCTTGACTGTAAAGTCAGAATTCTGAGAAAAAAGTCAGAATTCTGAGATTAAAGTCAGAATTCAGAGAAAAAAGTCAGAATTTTTCATGGGCTTTTTTTTTTTTTCAGTGGCCCAAATCCCCTTCCGTACCCTCCATAGATGGTGCAATATAGAAACATTGACCTCTGTCTAGAAAGTCACTCTGCATTCATGTTTTGTTTTTTTGTTTGTTTTTAATATTTGTTGTTTTTCTGAAGTTCATGTGTAATTTCTCAGTCAGGCAAGCATTTTCTAAGCATTCCAACAGCACACGAATGCAGCATTTCTTCTGAGTTTGCATTTTTCTCAGAGGGGCATCATCCCATAGGTGCAGTTGGCACTAAGATGAAGTCACAATTTTGAAATTAAAAACTCCAAAATGATCTGTTTTAAAATATATTTCATTTTTAATCAAATTTAGCATATTTCTGTTCAAATTCCATGTTAATTATTTCTCTTATGAGGTGGATTACCAAAACACACATCTGCTCCTGGTCCAGCCCTTCTCTCACATTTTAGTGTATTTGCAGTTGCATCCACTGTAAAATATTCTAGAGTTTCATAAACTCAGTCTTTTAATTACCAATGGTAATACGGTGGCGTAGTGGTTAGCACTCTCCTCTCATAGCATATTGAATCCCAGCTGGGTTCTTTGAGTATGGATGTTCTCCCTGTACATGCATGCGCACTCAGGCTTTCTCCCACAGCTGAAAAACATGCGTCATAGCTTAATTGGGGTCTCTAAGTTGCCCCTAGGAGTGAATGTGAGTGTGTGGCCCTGCAACAGACTGGTGACCTGTTCAGGATGTACCCCGCCTTCAGCCCACAGTGGATGGGTTAACTCCAGCTGTGACCCCAAAAGGAATTCAGCAGGAAAATTTAATATGATAAAGATCTGGATCTTAATGAAAACTAAAATATAATTTATTCTTAATGTTGTTTTTATGTTTGCCTTTATCCACCTTTACTCGTGAGTTTTTTCTAAACAGTATTTGTACTGGATCATTAAAAGAAATGTTTATCTTTGATATAGGACTGAATGCAAGAATACACGTTTTAAATTTGATATTGTCAGCAGTGAAAACTACTGATTATAAATTGTAGCCTAACAGTGGGAATGATTGGCAGCAACTCGACCCACAATTACTCTGCTCAGTCTGAAGTCACTCAGGCCCGCGAGCGAGGAAAACATCTGACGTTGTTGATTTGATTGGGTGGATGGGGTTAGAGCAATACAAAGTAAATCAGTTTATTTATTTATTTTTTATGTTTTCCAGCTTTACTCTATGTGATCAACAACATTCTTTTCAAATTCCAGCAGGAGCCTTCTTTATGTAGGTAAAAACCTGTTCTAACATGCCACAACAAATGCTTTTTCAGTATTTCAGCAGACCCACACCTTGTTTTGGTGTTTCCCTTTTGTGTTGAAATTGTGGAATATGTTGCAACTTGAAGGTTTTGGTGTTGACACAAAGATTAAATGTAACCAGTGAGGCTTTCCTTTCCTTCTGTATTCCAAGACACTTTCTGAATCTTACGGTCTTTGCAGAAGGTCAAAGAGTTACTGTGTGACCCAGGAAATGTGTGTTTAGTTGAAGTTATTTATGTATTAAAAGTTCTCAGGTCTCCAGTGTGTGGAGGCATTCCTTCCACGCTTTCCGCCAAATGTATCAAGCCCTTATGTTTTGAGGGCCTTTTGGTAAACAGCACTTTTGCATACCTTGCAGTGTAGGTAGTTGCCATGTAAACATCTGGGAAAGCTGCTGGAACAGTCAGACTTCAGGACGCCCACGAAAATAATCGTATTAATGGAAATAGCATCAAGGCAAATAAACATTTATTTGTATTCAGGGGATGATCAGAAACTGTCTTTAAAAGTTCATGTGTTGTGCAGAACTATTTCTAAATTGCAAGAGTTTAATATAAACTATATAATACATTTTAATTAAATACATAAGTTTGACAAATAAAAATTCTTTGTTCAAGGTAATACCTGAGCAGCCCTGTTGTAAAGAATTAGCTTTATGTTGACAATTTAATTATAAAAAAAATCTAACTTTTACCACAATTTGTTAATTTACTACCTGGTGCAATCACTCATTTTAAACATTGTTGTTCTATAGCCTTTGGTGAAAAAATAGTTAAGAAACATGTTTAATCAGAATTATGTATATCCAAAATATGCGTGTTTGCCTTTTGATTGCAAAAAAATGTATATATATTTAATGAAATCAAAGCATATTCTTGCAACTCTTATGTGACCTCACTCTTCTTTCAGAACAAGACAATTTTCTATTTACTAATGTTACTTTTACCAGCAAAAATATAGTTGTATTAATGTATTTTAAATAAATATTTATTTTAAATAGCTTTAACCAAGCTCTGTAGCTTTATTTTGAAAATTGATACCAGCAGAAGAAAGCCTCTTCTCATATCCTCTCATCTCTTTGTTCGCACTCTCGCACTAGCTTACAGCCTCTTAAAACCCCAAGCTAACATTAGCGGTGCAACAAAACTGGTGAGCAAAATCAGAGCTCTCCAGACGCACAGTTTTGAACCAAATGCCAGCTCAGATGAGAAAAATTAGGATGTTGATGGATCCATTTGCCCGCAAGTGGATGCATCAGAATGGAGCGGAGCAGGGAGACCTTGCCCCGCCCATTTCAGTTGCTGCGTCACAACCCGACGGCGAGCGTCCTGACTTATCCGGATTATTGACAGTATGTAGAGATGGACAGAGTGGGTGAGACATCACCCATTACAAAAGGTCTTACTTCCGGCTCCAGCAAAATGAAACCAATTCACTCGCCATTTTTCCGCGATATGGTCGTATCCATGTTGGAGCCAGACATGGACTGAGTCTGTCTGAGTTGGCGTTTGTAAGCTAGTTTGAAGTCCACACCCCTTCCACTGAAAGTGGGCTTGTGAGAATCTTTCAAGCGGTCAAGGTGGGACGACATGCTTTTACTGAGGCCTCTGATTGGTGAGTTTATAACTTCAATGAATTGAGATAAAGAAAGAATGTCATGAAAAAATATTTAGGTTTAGCAAAAAGATCTTAAAAAGTTATCAGAGCTAGAATGGCTATTCTAAAAAGTAGAATGACTGAGTAATTATTATTTATTTCTCAATTGAAGTCTTTGGAATTTGGGTTTTTTGTAGCTAGCAGGTACATGCTATTTGAAGTAAAGGGGGGGGGGGGG
>NC_050517.1:15801107-15823073 GCF_002922805.2 Oryzias melastigma
TACTCAAAAAACACAGTTGTAGTCTTAAATTATTTAAATATATCCTCTGTCATGCGAAATATGCTGCAAGAACACGTTAAAGACACACAAAAAAATTCGATTGGAATGGGCCATCTATGTACCATTCAGCACAATTTTACATACAAATTTTGCCTGT
The DNA here is from genome assembly GCF_002922805.2 of Oryzias melastigma. Taxonomy (NCBI): domain Eukaryota; kingdom Metazoa; phylum Chordata; class Actinopteri; order Beloniformes; family Adrianichthyidae; genus Oryzias; species Oryzias melastigma. The sequence goes on from NC_050517.1 coordinate 15,801,265, forward strand.
AAATATTTTTTTAATTATTTATTTTTTCAATATGTGCTTATTATTGTGTGTAAGAAATGTCCTTCCGCCCTTTTTAAGCTTTTACTTAAACATTTAAATATTTTTTCTAAGTTTTACTCAGTGTGAGGAGGTGGTTGACAGAATGGTATCTTCCAAGCTAAAGTCTCGTGGCGAAGGAGAGGAGAGAGTTAAACTAGTGCCAGTCACCGCGTGGTGGGGTTGTTTCCTCCACCCACACACACGCACTCCCACACAGAAGCTCTATTTTGTCCCACGGAGAGCGTCAGAGCAGACCCGTAGACTCCTGTACCGACTCGGAGCGTTTCTGGAGAGCAAATTCAAAGTAAGTTTTCTTTCATTTTCATACGGCTAAAGCTAGCTTAACCTCCACAAATGTCTTATTTCATCGTTCACGCGCTCCTCTAAAGTTGAGTTTAAGTCTAGTTCGGATTTGTCGGGTGAACGAAGGATTTTTAACGGGGAGCTTTAAAGTTTTTACAACCTTTGGAGTGAACTAAAGTGTGGAAACGTAGAGTGTTTTGACGGTTCCTCGCGCCTTGAAATGTTTAAGTGTTTGAGGCTAAAATCTTCTGGCTATGGCGGACCGCTAACTCTAGATGTGAAGCATCGAACTGCCTCAAGGAAAGCTGCTTTATTGTTGTTTTATTAATTACAGAGTGACCTTACTTTTGAAAAATTAATCGTAGAACACTAATTAAAAAGCACTTGAACAATATAGGGTTATAATAACCAAAGTTGTGATGTAAGAAAACTTTTCTTTCTCAGTTAAAACCACAAGTTCCTCTATTCTATGGAATAACATGTATACACACATACTACTGACTGTTTTTTCCCCATACACTGAAAATCCTGGAAGAGAAAGCCCTTTCTTTGAAAAAATGGCGTTCATAACTGATCTAACAAAAGTAAAAGTAACTTTATTTTAGATGTGAAAGTAAAAGTGTGGGATGAAGGTTTTTAATTTCTCAAAGATGTATTTTTAGTGTGTGTTTTTCCCCTTCAGCTCATAACCTAACAGATATTTAAAGTGGGTCACATAGGAAAAGGCTTGCCTGCCTTTTTGTGCCGAATGCTGAATCCTATACCTGAAAATTCGTTATTAAAATGGTTATAACTTGGAGGTGAAAGAATTGGGGAAGGTCAGGTGACTTTTTTTTGAAACGTTTAACTTTTGCTCTTTACTGGATTGCATACACATATCGGGGATTTTGTAAGGTTCTTTTTTTTCTTAACAACAAAGAAGATCATGGTTTGGGGATTTCTATACTGCGCTGTTGAAACATCTCACTTTCCACTTGGTTTTGTTGTTTCATTATTTTTTCATTTTTTGGAAGAGAATAGGCAGGAAACTTCCTTGTTACTTACTACAAAGTCATAAAATAAAGCTCTTCTTAACATTCTCTACCTGTTTCCACTTAATAACGCTATTATTATAAGAATTAGAGAATGAAGTGTTCGTTTTAAATAAAGGTGGGCCAAAGCTGGAGTCATGTGTCCTGTTATTCTAAAGAAGCAATAGAAAGAGTTCTGTAGTCATCACCATCTTTGATGGCAAACTTTGGTATTTAGGAAAATGGGAAAACAATCAGTTGTTAGGACGCACTCATTAAAGTCCACTTTTATTATGATGCTTCTTCATAACGTAGTATAATGTTTGTTTTTGTTGGAGAATTAAATGTGTTAGCGTCCTTCAGGATCAAATTTCTAGCAGCTACTTTATGCTTTGCTCTTAGCTATAGTTTTAATGGCTTCAATTCACAAGTCAGAAAAGGCTGGTTCTTTTGTGTGGTAGATTGAGGATGCTGTTTAAGAGTTCCTTTTAAAGATAGTTTTTAACAGAAAAAAGAAAAGCTGTAGGAAGTGCAGATTAACTGATGTGGAAACAATTTGCACATATATATTTAAAATAAATAATAAACACAGTTCGTTAACTTAATGTGTTACAGATCCTCCAAACAAATTGAACTTCTTCACATTAGAAATTAAGAAAAGCATATTTTTACATCTTTTCAGTTTTGTGAATTCCTCTTACTTACTTATTTTTTTCATACTTTGATTTATTCATTGACTTTTTTCATACGCAGCAAACATTATGAGTTGACCCACATCCCGTGTTAACCTGTTGTGACCTCTTTTTCCAACACCAGTGACACACTTCTGCAATTGACAGAACTGAAAGGACATTGTTTTGTTTTTAATCACAAGCCATACACTTTATTTTTTAAATTGTGCTTTATTTAATTTTACTTCTGACCTTTAAGTAAAACTGATTACAGTTAACCATTTAAATAATGTGTGGTAGCTGTCTATGTAAAGGATTTTTCAATGGATAAATTCCGAAGTCTGAATTCTCCAGATCCAATCTTTCTGCACTCTGAACAGATTTGTTTTCCTCTTTTCTTTTCTGTTTCTTTTTTTTTAAAGACTTTTCTGCTGCTTTGATGTAAGTAGTGATGTCACATAAAGACACAATGGCGCTACAGGGGGCAAAAGAGAAACATACTTTATTTGTCGGTTTTGCCAATGACCTTTTGAGGTTTCCATTTTAAGTACTTTTAGAATGTTATTTAATCTGTACTCAATTATTTCTTTAATAAATAACAGAACATTTTTTTTATTTCTGTATTCAGCATTGACATTTTTCAAAAATGGGAACATATAGCCACAATTGGTAACAAAATTCAGTTCTGTGGATTATTTTCTTTAAAGTAATGAGAGATTCCTTCGTTGTAAGAAAGTGTTGAGGCTCAATCTGTGAAGGATGGTTATCATAACTAAGCTTTTTTTAATCCAAGCTGCTACTCAACAATCTCAACAGCAATCTCCTTTGAGGATTATCTACTTAGCAGTCGTATCTTCCTCTGGTTTGAGCTTTACACTCTGTTCCGTTTTGTAAACAGGATGCTGTTAATATTTAGGCCATAAGGAACATTTAATAGATGAATAGTTATGTTTATGTATAATCAATCAATGAAAACAAAATGCTGCATTAGAGTGCAGAAAGCTTGAAGGCTTTAGCAAAAATCAGTTTGTCATTAAATAAATGGGTTATTAAACATTGATGCACAGGATGTTCTAAAGAATTGTCACAACCCACCACTGGAGTGTATTTAAACAAATTTGGGGATGTATTCTTATTTGAACAAGACTATAGAGATATATAGGGAATAGGTGGACAGGGAGGAAATACTGCTGGGTGGGAACACTTAACCCTAACACCCTGGGGAGTGAGATCTTGTAAATGTAAAGTAGGCCTGCACAAAAAATAATGCTAAGTGAGCATCATCGCGATATCACCCTGCACAATACGTGTATCGCAAAAGATGCCATCAATTTAGATAAATGGCTACCCTAAATGTTTGCACAAATGCCAACCAGTGTTTTGGCAGCTTGGAGTATTTACCAAAGTAAATTTTTCACATTTGGATGGACCCTTTTTGTCTTAGATGCCTGCCCCCTACGTAGAGAAGGGTTATTTTAGGGTACAATCAAGTTATGTTGACTTTTATCTATATAAAACCGTTGCAGTAAAAAGGTAAATATGTTTTAGTTGTTTTTTGTCTTGCTTTGTGTTCGTTATGTTGTCATTGCAATATTGGTCACTAATATCACAGATCGCATGTTATGTTCACATGGTGCAGCCCTAATGTGTAGAACAGATGTTAGAGGAAGCTCAGGAAAAATCAGGGAAAAATCTAAAGTCTCGTCAGAGAAATGTTTTCTTTTCCTCTAAGAGGAGTTTTCAAAGAAAGAAAAGACTGCTATCTGATTAACTGTAACTATGCCCATTCAAAGTTAAAATAACAACAAAGGCTGAACATCTTTATGGATTGTTTTCTGTACTTTTGTCCTTTTGATGTTTTGACTGAGTTGAAATAGAAAAAAAAAAGTTTTTCTTTCACATTTTTATGTTCAAGAAAGCAGTTGTTTTTGTTAAGAACTCAATAAGTGAAGGTAAAACAGCTAAAAAATAAACAAAAAAACCAGTGAAGTGATGAAATGTGAGTTTGAGTTAAACTTATTGACATCTCCAAAGAATGCTCAAACACAAGACCAGTCAGTTCTAACACTGACTTATTAAATTACTTTTTTTTTACATGTGTTGGACTTCAAGTTCTTCATTTAATAGTTACTAAGACTAAAACTACTGAGTCAATTCCCTGACGAAAATGGAGATGTTTGATTATTTTGTTTCCTGTGAAGACAGAACTAGACTTGACCACAAAGTTTCTCACATCGTCATCATGAGTTCACATCTCTTCCCACAATATTTTTTCCAACTTGCCCACCACTACATAAACTATGTAGCTGAATGTGTGATATTTCTGTTGTTCCATGGAGAACAAAACTTGTGAACAAATAAGGCTGGGGCCGTTGCTACAGTATAGCTGCGCCTCTTCAGGAATCTAGCTGTGCAGATGTTTCTGTGTTCCTGTTTGGTTGCTTCTTCAAACTTGGTTCTGTGGTTGAGTCATTGAAGTTTTTCTCCCCCATCGTAAATCTGATCTGTCTTCTTTTTCCCAGGTCAGCGACGCACTGAAGTATCTTCTCTGCCTTCAGACACACAACCATGGGGAAGGGATGCATCACAGTCACCAAATACTTTCTATTCCTCTTCAATCTCCTCTTTTTTGTAAGTTTATTTTTTTTATACAGAAGCAAATAGTGTTCTAGTTTGTCATCGAAATGGGTTCTCACCCTCACAGTACAAAAAATGCCTTACAAACTACATTAAACAATAGAATTAAAGATAACTGTGATACAAAAACATGAATTCATGCACCAGCTCACACATTTTGCATCTCTGTTTCTTTATTTGTCAATTTTTCCATATAAAGGAGTTTGGCGGGGATGCACAGTAAATCATTTGTTGCTCTGCAACGCAGGCAGATCTAAACATCCGCAGATGCTTTCCATTTGTCCCCCCCCTCCTCCTCCTGCTTGTACACCGGCTGCAGCATTAAAGTTCAGTTTGTGCTAAAACTGCAGGCCCTTAAAACTGACTCTTCCAAGATGTCCAGACTTTCTCAGGAGTCTGGGGCCATAAACCTGACGCAGACCTTTTGAAGTCGGCGCTGAACTGGTGTTTTAATAGGAAGCGTGTGTGTCTGTCAAGTTTTTGTCCATGTGGACAAACGCTTCCCTAGAATAAGGGCTGAGGGGAAGCCAGGAAGTGGTGGGCTAATGATGACTGCATTCTGTGCAAATGGACAGCTTTTTAAGCCAAGGCACTAATTATTGTTGGGGGCATGAATACAAGCAGGAAGTTGACGAATAAAGAGGACCTCTGAACAATTATACCACACATCCAAACTGGTGCTGGGTTTAACTGCACCTGCATTCTTCACTTTGTAACTTCTTTATGACTAAATCAGATCGTTTCCCTGCGGCTTTTGTGTGCTGGGAAGTTATTGTTTCTAGTTTAGAGTTGAACATTGTTTTTATTTATTTATTTCCTTCTTTTATATGTTCTTTTGTAGTCTTCTTTTTCTTAAGGTGCTAACTGTAAATGAATCAAATCATTTGCTTTAAACCTTTCTGAACCTGCTAAAGTGCCTCTATGAGAAACAAATAAACAAAGCATGTCGAGAAGAGTTGAGAACTGATTACTTCCAGATGTGAAAGGAAGGAAGAAAAAAAATCCCCCTCTTCCTAATCCATATCATAACAGATTCCAACTTTTATTCTCATGAGCTTCAGTGCCTGACTATTTCCTTTCCTTTTTCACAGATCTTTGGAGCATTGATCATGGGCTTTGGACTCTGGGTCCTCTTTGATAATCAGAGCTTCATCACTGTTCTCCGTAAGTGTCGTCATACCCTGAAAAACACTCGCTGCCGTGCTTCCTTCCTAGTCCAGTTGTAATAAATTTCTCCACAATAGAGCTCGTAGCACTTGAAGTGCTTCAAAACCGTGTAAACGGAATAGATTGTAAAATTAAGGAAATCCTGAAATTCTTGACCTCTCTAATGTATTTTTAAGTGGACAATGAATCAAAATATGTGCCTAAGCAAAACCTACCTGCCAGGCATGAAAAGGTAAGAACCATATAGAACAGGTTGGTCAAAAAGCTCTTGAATTCCATTAAATTTGTAGCGGTAATCCTAAATTGTAACACTTTTATTCATCCTACTTTTAAGTTGATGCACAGATGAATTCTTGCCTTTTAGCAGATGTTGCAACAAATATTTATTGACTTTGTTTGAGAAAGAAACAAAGTATCCAAATTAAATGCTGAAATATTCAACCTTATTTATTTCTTTATTTATCTATCTGTTTATTTTTTTATTGGATGACAGTACATCCTCTGTGAATGCAACAGAAACCATCAGATTAAATCCACGTCTGATCTTTTCTTTTGCAAGGCTGGAGAAAAGCTGCTGTGCATGGAAACTTTTGGTTGCCATAAACTCTGTCATAAATAATTTTAGTGCGTTCAAGCCACATGGTGTATTTTCTAGAGCTGCACTTTTAGTTTTGCCCTCATTCTTTTTAATACTCTTACAGTTTTATCCTCTGGCAACCTGAGAATTTGTAAGTCATTCTTAAACATTTGGGGATTGTAAAAAAGACAGAGGATCTTTGTGGAGTTTTAGGGTCTGGTTTCTGTTTGAGACTGAAGCAGTATAACTTTTGTTCCTGTATTTTTACTGTATTCATTTTCTTTTATTTTATTCTTGTGCTTATCTGTTCCTCAATTTGACAAATTGAAATGCAGGCACTGTCTTAGGTCCCTGTCCAACAACTCCTATTGTTGACCTTCAAGCTCACTTTTCTTCTTTGTTGTATTCTCTGATCTTTTTCTGAAGACTCTTTCTTCCATCCACAGACAGGTCTATCTGTACTTGCCTGTCCTCTACATCAGATGCTAGGGCTTCCTATGACTGTGCGTCATTCTCCACTCCTGCTCTTGCTGACCTTATTAGGATTATTGATCTGAATTAAGCCTTTGTCACAACTGCCCTTGCTGGTGGATACGGGCTGTCTGTGGGCAGAAAACGAGCCAACTTGTTTGGTGGCCCGTACAAAATATCCAGATCGTAGACCGCTCGGTGAGCCCGTATTGCGGGCAGGTTACAGTCAGCACTTACACAACATGTCAGGGTAAGTTAGAGCAAAGTAGGTAAGACACAGGTGTGTCGTACAGATTTTTACATTTTTCCACACCTCAAATATTGTGCACTGTGGACAATATTAGTGCCATTCAGGTGATATGAAGAAATGGAAAATGAAGATATTAGACAATCAGCGTACTTTGTGTGGGCATTCTAAGGACACTTGCGTATTGCTTGTACATCGTGTGTGGAGAATGTACACAGTGCCGTAAGGGGCCATTACGGGCACCTTAAAAATGACTAGAGTGTCTTGTAAGGACACTGTTTGACAGCATCACTTGTATTATGCTTTCAAATATTTCACAATACAATTACTGTACGCGCAACAATTCACGACGTCCCTTGAGGTGGCCACAGGAGCGTCAAAGTAAGTGCAAGACACATCTGCGCTCCCCTCAAGATGCAGCCGCTCCTGTGTACAGCCTTTTACGGACCCAGACAACCCAAAAAATCCCTACGGGTCAACCCACTGTACGGGGCCATGTGACTAAGGTCTCATCCGTAGCTTTAATGGCGTAACCTAACATTGAGTCACTGCCTTTATGAGTTGCTAGTCCACGATTGCCCCACCAGGTATCTATTCCTACCTTCCTGCTGTCCTTCCAGGCTGACATTTTGTCTTTTCCTCGCCATCAGCTTCCTTCTTCACAGCAGTCATTAGTTGGAATGTACCAGTTATAGATACCTAAATAAGCAACAAATCAAAATAAAGAGCAATCAATTCATTAGAAGCATTGTAGACACTAACCCATTTTCAACACCATGTTGTGGATGAGACGCATTGTTTTCCAGTGTCCCAGAACCACCTCCCACTCTGTCTGCATTTATACCCCCTGCTCTAAAAACACAAGCTGCTAATCAATTAGCATCAATCAATCCCAATTCTAACAACTAGTTACTAGTTATCCTGTTAAATGTCAGTCGCCATGACAGACATGAGGAAAAAGTGAAGATGAGAAAATGGAAAATGGAGGTGAATAAAATGCAAGACATGCCCAAGGAAGATAGAAAAAAGAATGATAGACTAAACTCTCTCCATCTGGTTTAGACTTTTAGGTGAAGTCAGAATCCACTAGAAAAGATGAGGGAACAGAATAAATAGGTAAATGGAAGATTTAGCACACCAGCAAAGACATCAGGTTAACAATTTTAACAAAATACAACAACCAGCAGGCAGGCATCTCTCACCTCCCATCATCTCAGTTCAACCACCACGCCCACTAAATTTGTCAATACCAGAAAGTAGGCTAATAGATTGATAAATGGACAGTAGAGCCACATGGCTAGGAGTACCCAATCCTGCATGATAGATAGATGCAACCCAGTGTAATAAACATGTCACTGGAATGTAACAAAGTGTTAGATCAATGCTCCCATTTTTTTTCTTTTTTTTTTTTTTTGCTTGGACAAAAATAAACCTTTTCTTTCAGGATATTCCTCCTTTTTGTTTTTGTGGCCTGTATTCTTCACCAGTCATCTCTAACTCATCTCAGGATTTGAGTTGAAAATCTCTAGTGGAACAAAAGCTCAAGGCTCATGGCTTTATTGACTTTTTGTGTTCCTCTCACGAGTTGTGTCTCTGCCTGATCATAAACAGGATCTCTCTTTTTTCACTTTCCCTTCTCCGAGCTGTGGTGAAACAGACCTTTGCAGCTGTCCCCGTAACCTCACAGAGTAGGCCTCAGTGTTTTGGTTTCAGGTTAGACTTTCTGTAGAGGAGCTCCTTCTTCTGTGCCTCTCTACATGTGTACTTGGATGTTGTAAGTTGACTTTATATGCATATAAAAGTGGGTTTGTCGTTCTTGTAGTCACCAAAATGGGTCTCTCTGTGTGTTGATGTAATAAAAGCCTGAGACATTTTACTCTTTGGAAAAATGAACTAACTTGGCAAAAAGTTACAAGTGCTGAGCCACTCGTCTTTAATTCAGATTTCCACATTTTCCATTACATTTAAATATAGACACAAGTCTTTTTCTTTCTTTTACTCTTTTAAGGTAAGCTGAATGTGCAGCTCTAGCCATGTTTACACTAAGACCTGCGATGCCAAGCAGTCCTCCTCCAGTCCTCCCTCCTTCACATCAGCCAGCTCGAAGGACAAATCATTCCTTCCTCTTTTATATGGAAAGTTCCAGAAAGACCACACAATGAACTATTATAGAATCACTAGCAAATGCCCACACAGAAATTTATTATAATACATCGGAGAGCAGGCAAGAAGAAGTCAAGAATATGTTTGTATTGACACACAATAGAGCAGATTGAGGAGTATCTGCTTCATTACTACTCTCATATAAAGAAACCTTTTAAAGACGATAGTTTTATAACATTTAAAGCAGGTACTATAAAAACAGAAAATTTGTAATGGGTTCCATCTTGAGTGCTAACTGAAAGAAGTTCTGCAAGTTCCTGTTGTGGTTTCTTTTTCCTTTTTTCTACCATCCATTTCCTATGACAAAATCCTACACTCTTCAGCAACAATAAGAAACATGATGATTGATTTTATTTATGAAGTGATGATTCATATGCATGGTTGTGTAAAGGTTCCATGCAGAGAACTCAAGAAAAATATAAAGCTCTTAATAATTTACAGTAATTACTCATTTTAAAATATTTTTAAGACTATTTATGACTATAGTTTGTAAATCAGAGATGGCTGTTGAAATGCCACAGCTTTAGTTGGGGTATTTTATTCTCATCAGTCTTTGAGTTTAGAAGTGCTGGGCAATATGGAAAAAATTGTATATCACAATATAATATATTTTAATCACAATAACAATATGTATCACGATATACTACAATAAAGTATATTTTTAGTTTTTCTCTAAAAGAATTGACAAAAAATTCATTACTTAACATGTAACTGAAAAGTCACAAATAAGAAAAATTTTTTTAGTTTCAAGTTTCTCAGTACGAAAACACATTATGGTAGAAATGATCGAAGAGAAATAGCATGAAGGACACTTTTTATCACCCATAATCATATGGGTGTATTCATAATAGTATTAAGCCTTTTTTTCTACAGTCAATGTTTATGATTTACTTTAGTAGTTTCCACTTCTATACACTGCTAAAACTTTAACTCAGCCACACACATCCATGTCGTTTGAGTTTTCTAACATTGCTGTTTCTGTGTCGACATTGTGGCTCAAAAATGTTTTCAGCATGCACAGAAATTGTGCACCCAGTTTGTCTTTTGAAAAGCGTTTGCTGCTCTTGGCTTCACAGAAACTGGCTTCCTGTTCTTGGGCAGTTCGTGTATACAAAGACTGAAATCATGTGTCAGCAGGGTTCTGCATATAGAACATGCAGTGTGCATGTCTGCCTTACTTTAAATGCTACCCTGTTACCACATAAACACTCAGCACATGTTGACCCGAGTCATGTTGGCTTTCAATTATGTCCAAAACCGCCGGTGTAGACACACAGGCAGACTTGTGGAAGCACTTGACGATGTTTGAACCACCCTCTTTAAAACTTGTTTAATGTCACATTTTTGTTGCTGAATTAGGGTTGAAGCTCTAAATAACTTCCTATCCTGTCGAGTAAGTTAATTTTTCAGCTTTAAAACGCTTTGAAGTATAAACTAGAGTCATGCAATTTGATAGTTGGGTGACGTTGGAGCCTACATCCAGTGATTTGAACGTTTACAGAGCAGCATAAACAACTCAAGAAATATTCCCAGAATGCTCTCAGATGTCTGAAGAGTTTCGTAACATATTAGCATCTTTTGGTCTTAAATGTTAAAGCAGTGAAGGGGAATCCTGCAGTTTCTTTAGACTTCTTCACCCTGAAGTTAGGAAAAAGAGAGCTCTACGGTTTGCTCAGGCCAAACTTTTTTTTATTACTTTGAGTCGCTTCCCAAAGCTCAGACTCTGGCTTCATCTGCAGACAGAACTGTGTCGCTGTGGGGCCTCGGCCAAACCAGATAACACAATCATGTAGCAGCTCCAGTGTTTGTCCTCTCCAACCTCGCAATAATTTTCAGTCCCTGCCCCCTCCTCCACCTCTTGAATCCCTCCACTGCACATACCAGAGACAGAAATCAATTAATCTAGCCAGAGGCTGGCCTGTCCTTGTTTCACTCCCTCTGGTGGTTTTCTGTTTTAAAATAAGTTTCCATGGAAGAGAATATTCTCAGTGCTCCGAGTTGAGCGGAGACATGGCTGCTCTGTGAATAGCTTAGCAGTTTGTTTGCCTATGAGCATTTTCGTTTGCATCAAGTCTTTTTCATGTTAAAAACCATAACTATTTCTGTTAATACTAGGCTCTAGATTGTGTCTCGGGTGTACTAAAACAGTCTATTGATGTGAAACTCTTCATGTTTTCTGCAGATGAATCATCTCACACTGTGAAAGTGGCTTCGTACATCCTCATCGGTGTGGGCTCCCTGTCCATGGCCATGGGCTTCTTTGGATGCATTGGAGCCATCTATGAGATCCGTTGTCTGCTGGGTTTGGTAAGGACATTATCTGTCTTTAAGCTTTTGTAAATGCATGGTCCGACCCCACATTATATCTTTGAGCTTCCTAGATTCCACAAACCATCTTGTGCTCTGGGATCATCGGGTCACGTTTTATTGGTTTTCCGTCACAGACGGTTTAAAACTAGAGAATCAAGCAGAGAGAGGATGTATAAAGCGGGAGTGGTGGTCCCTCCCCAAGAAAACCTTTTCCTCACCTTGTCAGCACTAATATGTCATCTTCCACAGGTTGTTGACACCCAATCCAGTTGGACCTCAGAGTCAGAAAAGGCTCCTAAAATTCTGGATTTAATTGGTGAAATAACAGAGTAGCATCTTTTGGTGGATTTTAATGCTCATAAGTGCTACCCAAAAAGTCAGCTCTGCCTCTCATTCCTCAAATGTGCATTCCTGACAAATGTGGAACCTTTTAAAATCATAATAAACAGACTTTTCTCAAATGATTGCTAAGAAGCTACAACAAAGAAACATCCTAAATACATTTTTCTTGACTTTTGTTTTATGCTTACATCCATCAAACACTTGACTATTATCTGCACACTTTTTTAAACAGTTTAAATTATGAAATCTCCATCCAAAAATGACCATGCGGGCTCTGGAGCTTTGGCAATAGCACACGACAGATTCCTGCTGACAGTTAAGCCTTTCAGCATTTTCTGCTAATGTGTTGGAGCGGGAGCTTGCAGCACGCAGGGATTTGCTCAGGGGAGGGTGGCGCGACAGATAAAGCCAGTGAAATGTAAGGGGGGTTTCAACAAGAGTGGGGAGGGGTGTCTGACCTCTACAGAGTTAAACCTGTGAGGGGTTAACTGGAAAACCGCTGTGACCTACTTATCCCAGTGACTGTAAACCCCAGCACTGCACACAAACAGGCATAACTGTTGGGGGGCCTTGAGTAATGTAGGTTATAAAAGTGTTACAATTATTTATACATTTATACAGTTAAAGTAACAAACTTTCAGGGCAAAAACAACCAAATTTCACCAATAAGGAATAATAATTTAAACTTTCGGTATGATTTAAGCTTTTGTGTTGCTTTAAGTATGAAATTAGGTTCCCATAAATTTTGATTTAGACTTTTTCTGATCATGTTTGGCTGAATATCTGTTTTCCATTTTTAATGTGTTTGAATGAGTGACATTTCCTTCATCTCCTCCTCCAGTATTTCACCTGCCTCCTGCTCATCCTCATTGCTCAGGTCACCGCTGGAGTTCTTATTTACTTCCAGAGAGATCGGGTAAAGACAACCACCTTTATTTGTTTTTGCTCTGTTTTTTCTCCTTAATGTTTGGGATTGAGTCCTAAATCTTTGTTTTGTAACATCTTTTGGTCTAAATTGAGCATTTTTTTAATCTTTATCCATAAAACAATCCAATTTCATGCACCTTTGCACTTTTTAGTTCCCTCTCACAGCTTCTGGTGTCTTTTACATGAACCATTTTGGCCTTTTCGAAACCTGTGATAGTTTTCAGTTCAACAAACAAGTTTCAGGTCAGGATCCATGTAACTTCAGATCCTCAAAGAAATGAATCTGGTGGACAAAAATAGACATTAGATTAGATTAGAATTAGATTAGAAATGGTTTATTTCAAGCAATCAAGAAAAGAATAATTCCTGTGCATTGCAGTCAATCATCAGAAGTTTACATCCATAAAGACAATTCAAACACAGGATACCTAGACATTAAGAGATTGATTGAAAGGGAGTGGGAGGAAGCAAATTTATATAATCTCACTCCGCCTCGTCCATACCATTCCCTTCCTGTGTCTTACCATTATCTGGTTCATAACTTAAGAACAGATGTTTATATTTTCCCAACTTGGATTCAGGTTATTAAAAAAATCAAAATTATCAAAATTCAGACAAAATGTGCTGATTATTTTCCATTAGAAAAAATAATTACTAAAAATAGAGTATCAAACATCATCAAAAATATATTTATATTTTCTGATTATTTTATTGGAAACGTCATTAATGTAAAGCAAGTATTATAGGAATTTAAGCTGTTTTTTTATTTTTTTTTAATAGAAAAATCATCAGAACAAATCAGGTAACCCAAATGACTGTGTACGGATAATTTTCATTAGGAAAGTCATTAACATGAGTCAAGTATCAATGATCAAAAATATGTGCTGATTATTTATTTATTATTATTGTTGCTTTTTTACACATAAATCACACTTTAGGAATCCAAGTGGAGTGAGATGCCTAAGGTTGAACAATCCTTCCTGTCTTCTCGTCTGAATGTCACTACTATTCAGTCAGGAGCATGTTTATGATTTATGTGGGCCGGTTTTAGACGACTCTGTAGCCTCTTGAAGTAGTGTTTTTCTTTGCTGAATGAAAGTAGACAAAGCTGTTGTCACATACTGACATTGACCTGCTGCACAGTTGTTCCCTAAACTCTGTCATTCATGTTCAGAATTTGGTATGAATGTAGAAAAAGTGAACCTAAAAAAAGAACAAATCACAAACTAAGCACTAAAAACACGCCTAATTCAATAAAAGTGTACAAGAGAAAAACTCCACACATAAAGGTTTGGCTCAAATTTTAAATTTTGTCATGTTAACATTTTTTTGTACTTCGACAATATAACTAATTAAGGCTTGTTGAGGAACACAATATTTTGTTTACAACACTTTCTGCAAGTTTGAAAAAAAACCTGAGTGAAGCTAATAAACAAAAGCAGACTCGCTCTACATTCTATTCTTATCACAGTATTGTTCTGGTCAACTACAACACTGCAGACCTTTGTGTTTGCTCAGAAGGGAGGGTCCTGTTTGAACACACACATGTTTCAGGCCTCTTTGGTTTTCTTCCTGCCTAACAACAAAAACCCGGCAGATCGGCAGAGATTGTTGCTGCAAAGCCTCCACTGTGACTGTACGTATGGAAGGGTCTCTGTGTCAGTGAGTCTCTGATAGCACAGCGTCGGTAGCCTCCCTGTGTTTAAGGCTCACCACAGGGCAGGGCGGTGCCCGTTCCCAGAATAGGGTGAGGTTCTCACTTAATTTCAGTAGAGCTGAGAAGACGCATCAGAGCCAGCTCTCTGTGGTCTTCTTCACATGCACTCATTTACTTTTTAAAGATTTTTTTTTTACGCTGTGTTTTTCACAAATATAAATGCCGTAGCCGAATTGTTGGAAAGTTTGTTTGTTTGTTTTTTTGCCCTTCATTTTCTCTGAACTGTACACCTGATTAATACATGTTCAAAGCAAGAAAATTGAATTACAGAGATTCAAAAGTTGCTCAAGAATCAGTAATAATGGCACTCTTTTTTTTTTCTCCAGCTCAAATATGAGATGTCCAACATCATGCAGGGCATGATCATCAACTACACCGGGCTGAACAGGACCACGGAGCACACGTGGGACTACATTCAGAAAACTGTGAGTTTGACGGGTTCACAAACTGAAAAGTAGACTTTAGTCAAAATGAATTTTTGTTTAAAGTTCTTCTAAAATTTCAAACTATTAATTTCTGAATCCAATTTTCATTTTTGTTGGTTGAAATTAAAATTCAGGTTTATTTTTATTTAAAAAAAAATCTATGCTAGAGATTGGTTATTCAGGCAGTTTTTTATTCAGATTTTATTGTTCAACCTCCAATACTGCTACCACAGCAGTACAATATTCAATAGGCCTTGTTTTCTGGCACATTCACATTTTATTTAGCTTGCTTATTATTATTTGTACAGTAAAGCTTTTAGTTTTAATAACACATTTTTGTCTCAGTTAGATTTCAACATATTTCGAATTAAATGATCCTTGGTGAAAATGATGTTTAGATTTCTTCAAATCTACAGTTGTGCGTATATTTGCAACAGATGTGTTTGGTTTTTTTAAGCAGCCTTGTGAAAACAGAAGTACCATTTGTGTTCCTCTTTTTATTTTGAGTGAAGAAACATCTTCAAAATAAACGTGTGAAGTGATGTCATTTGCTACAGCTCACAGAGCTAAAGAGCTAAAGAACTTTTAGGATCAAAATTAGAAATGACCTATTGACCAAATAAACTTCCTGTGTGACAGTCGTGCTTTCTCTTCATTGTTGCACATCAACACTGTTATTAGAGGTAAACTGCACTGGAGCTAAAACACATGGTTGTTGCTACATTCTTTTGAAGAGATTGATAAAGCTGGCATCATCAGTGAGAAAAAAATTTGATTTTTGAATTTGGGAAGAACCCAATCACTCACTTAATGAGAAAAACTCTCAGCTTTTAAAAACATCTGCCAGCAAGAGCTTTCCTGATGTGATGTCACCATCTTTAAATCTCATTAGATTCCATCTCTGTCTTATGTCCTTATTTTTCCATTTTTTTCTCAAATCATTTTCCCTTTTCTCCAGATGAAATGTTGTGGATGGACTGGTCCAGGGAACTGGTCTGAGAACCTTGTGATCAAGAACAACACCCAGAAGCTGTACTCGTGCTCCTGCCGCAACGAGTCCCTCCCCGGCTCTGAGATGAAGAGCGTGGGCCTGTGTGAGCACCTGTCGGATGACCTACCCGTCTACGAAACGGTACGCAACACGACACAAGAGTGTAACAGCAAAAACAAGGTGGCAAAAACACAGTCAAAGTTGATTCTGACAATTAATATTTGAACCTTACAGGTCCTCAGAAGGGCCTTCCCCCTGCAGAACAATCACATGTGCTTTATACTACAACAACACAACAAATGCATCACAATGCAGTCACATGCAGAGGAGAACATGAGACTGTCATGTCAGATCACACCGCTCAGCTTTCCTCACCAGTCAGGCCCATTTCTCACAAACAAGATGAGAGGCGGGAAAAAAGTTCTGCTGAAGCAATTCAGAACAAACTGTGAACTCCAACATCAAAGGATGAGAGAAACGAATGACATCATTTTCTTCTCGCTGCCCTGTGAGGATCAGGGTCTCGCCTCCAACAGTTAAAGGGGATGAAACAGAAATTGTTGTTTCCTTTATCTTTTTACATCACTGTGATATGGATATTTTGAGGTTAGGATTAAGTTTAGATTCTCAAAATATATTTCAAAATGACTAAAAAATTCCGGTCTGACTTGGATTTTGTTGAAAACGGGGAATGATTACTCAAAAAAAGGGCTTGTGAAGTCCTTTGTGTTTGTTGAGGTTTCTTTAGCTGTTTCTCAGTTGTATCAATGTATCACACAGTTCATGGTCATCACTGACCCCGTCATTCCCATCCATTCCTGCTCACCACTGCTGTGCTGAGTATCTTCTGTTTGGATTGGGACAAAGTTCCCCTTCGTGCTGAACGTCTGCGCTTTCATTTCTTGCTGCTTCAGAAGTCTTGTGGAGTCGTTTTGGTTCCAACATGCAAACCTAAGCTTTTCTCATGTTTTTTTAAGAGAACATGATTTTCAAACCACTTCAGTCTTTTTTAATGCCATACCAGTTTGATCTTTAGCGTATAACATGGTATTTACAGCTCATAAAAGTGCTAGTTCAGTGTTTGAATGCTCCCTAAGCAGGAAGCTCACAAAGCCTCTGCTTTAACAGAGGTCTTCACACCAGCTGCTGATCACTTTATCAACTTGTGCTAGTCTTTTCTTAGCAACACCTGCATGCAGTTTGCTAGTTTCATGGCCTGGTTAGTCCTGGAATGGACGGGAGACCACCTGGGACTACTAGGTAGTCCCGTCCAACAAAAAGAGAGAGGTCAGGAAGGCCGTCTGCCCTAAAAAGAATTCAAATCCCACATGTGAGTTTCACTTCACTGTGGCAGATCTAAAAACAGTTTGCCGTCTACATTTTCTGAGCTTAAACTCAGTTTATTCATATTTAGCCAGAAAATGTCTTTGAAAAAAATCCAGTTAAAATGTTTTCAAATATTTGTGAATATTTGATTACTGACTGAACCTGTGTTGCTAATTTGTGAAAATAAATCCCGTTAAAATCAAACCCTTTCTTTTACACACCTGGATAATGACTTCCCCACACCTGCTGTTTATAAATCTCGTCGCATTAGTTCTAGAAGATTCTCCTCAAACTCGATGACAGGAGTTCATATATTAATCCGCCTGCTGCTGGCTGCTAATCTCCCCACAGACTGGAGAGAGGTTCTGTGGATTTCAGGGTCCTGACATGATTGGTGGTTTGGAGATCTGCTCTTCCTGTTGGTCTCTGTTCTTTGAGTGGATGCTGTTTCTGCAGAGTTTTCACAGCTGTTTTTATGAAGATCCCACACGTTTGGTTTTCTCCAAATACTTTTTAAAAAGTACTTTCACTGTAAAAATAAAAAAACCTTGTAGCTGTTTTTTTTAGTATCTTTCCCAGAAGAAATTTTTATCTGGAAAGACCCACTTGGATCATATTTTGATCTGTTTTAAGAGCGTTCCCAGTGGACCTTTAAATGTGATGATGCAGTTTTTAGTAGTTCATTAGAAATTTGCCTGAGTTGTGGATTTCTAATGGCGTACATGGATCAGGTAGATGCATCAGAATGGAGCAGAGCATCATATTTTTTATGTAATAAATAGTTTTTTTTTTTTTTTAACTGCATTTTTTGTTCTGATTCACAACAATTTGAATAAAGAAACATTCAGAGATGCTATCTTAAGAATAATTTTCTTTATTTTTTGTCCTCCATTGACAGTTAAAAGGCACCAAAAACCAAATTTTATCAGAGTGGATCTTTAGGGTCCAGCACAAAGCACAGGGATACCTGTAAATCTCTCATTTAGCCTTAATTATGTTCATGCTTTCGTTCTTTCACAGACTGACAGCTTTCCCCTAATTAAAACATATTTACATATCTGAGCTTAGGAAATTGTGTAATGCTAGCTTGAGTTCAAATCTATTGTACGTAGTGAGCAGCTGACAGGTGAGACGAGCCGTTTGTGCTGAGATTTGTTCAAACACTGGGAGGGAAAGAGCGCTCTCCTGTTCTTTTGTTTGGTCTGTGTGTTTCTGAAACTCAACACCCTCTCAGCCCGGCGAAGCTTTGTTGTTCTCTCCCTCTCCCACTCAATCCAAAGCCAGCTTTTGTGCCCTTAAAAGTCTCCGTGCTCGTCCGGCTGGGAAGACACCACTCCTTTGTCTCCCCACACGTCCATTTGAGACTCCTTTACCTGTTTTCTAACTGTTTTTTTTTTCTTTTGTAGGGTTGCATCACTTTAGTGGAGAAGTGGCTGCGGGAAAACTGCGGAGTGATCCTGGGCATCTGTGTCGGTGTGGCAGTCGTGGAGGTACACATTTTTAATGGTTTCATTTTTAGAACCTAAAACCTATTTCATGGTATTTCTGCTGAAGTCTGCCCCCTACTGGTAGAAATTCTTATTTAAATAAAAAAGTAGTTTGATGCAAACTTTAGTGCTTTGGTCAATTTGAAACTCTCATGGCTAAACGTACGTCTCCATTTGCTGCAGCTGCTGGGGATGATCCTCTCCATGTGCCTGTGCAAGAGTGTGGTCCAGGAGGATTATACTAAAGTACCAAAGTACTGAGCTGAAGATGAAACCGTCACACAGACCAGCGGACTCTCTTTTTCTCCTTGCCTCTTTTTTTTTTTAACTCTCACACATTTATATAAACCAGCTGTCTCTGCTGTTGGAGTCCCTGACATCTTCCCAGCTGTGTAAACGTCTCACGCCCAGCGCAGCATGTCCCACACTCCCCTCTAAATCAAGGTTGACACACATGCTGGAAATAGATTCTCCCTATTATAGTTCCTGAGATTTTCTCGAGTGGGAGAGCTCACTGTTATTTCTGTTTGACACTATGCAGATATGTATTTTTTTCTCCTTGTGTCTTTAATTTTGTATGTTTTTGTTCACTTATTTGTCGTCAATGAAGCCATGTTGCTAAGAGTGAGCACTTTACAGCCAAATGTGTGTGTGGAGACCCTCTGAAAGATTACAGCCTCCTCAGATCCTGAAGCTGGTATTTTGGGGGCCGAGGGTGGAGGAGCGGCCCAGGGCAGGGTTGCTGCGGTGGAGGCTTTTGGCTTCGTGTCATCAAGCTCCCCCCCTACTTACAGTCACCCTGATGTTAAGCTCAGCTGAATCCCACCGCCGCCACCACCTCCTCCTATCCTTTCTCATCTGTAAAGCGTCTCTAAATCTGTCCTCCTGTTGGGAGTGCACAGCTGGCAGCCAGAAGCTTCTAAAAAAGCCAGTTCTGCTTGAAGTAAGTGCGTTGATGTTCGTTTTTTTACCTTATTTTTAGCTTTTTTTTTTTCCTTTCGTTTTACTGTCTATGGGATTATAGCACTTTGGTGCATTTGACATGAAAAGGGTTTTATTTCCTATCGTTTATGTTTCCCTCTGTTGTCAAGGGTGTGTAGAATGAGGCTGCATCTGCAGCTTGTCAGCACTTTTTGCTGTGAAACAGATTGGAATCAGTTGTTTGGCCTGAAAGCGATTAGTCTCATCACTTTCAAAAGCAAAAGAAAACTTTACAGCAAGCAGAAGTTTCATGGATTTAGAGGCAGCTGTTACCTGAAGTTTGATCTGTCTTTTTTAAAAAACGGTTTTATTTCTCTTTTCCTTCACGTGTTAGTGTTTGGTCTCTCTGCTTCGTTTCAAGACTCTTTATAGATGAATTTAGGTCATTTAGTGAGCAGCCTGCACTTTTATCTGTTGTCCTTTTATATTTCATCAAGTCTTTTACTCGAGGTCATTTTAAGCTGTTACTGTGAATGGAGTAATAGTTAGTTACAATTTCTTTGACCAGTCAAATTGATAATTATTTAAGTTAAGGAAAAATGAAGGCTTCTTATTGTTAAAATATTTTGTACACAAATGTTTAGTAAAAATACAAAAAAACCTGAAAGTTATGTTTGGAAACAGTTTTTATTACGTTTTGTTACTGAGAATGACAAATAAATCTGAATCCATAAAAACCTTTTGATGTTTTCTTTCATTTTATATTTATAATTTTAGCAAATAAATGTGAATATCTTTAAGTGAGTTTTACTTGTGTACCTAAATCAGCCAGAAGATGGCAGTCTAAGGTTAAAAAGTAATCTGCTCCTAATACACTTCTTCTAATAAACACGGTTGTAATGCAGACTTGAGAGGAAAACATTTTTTTTCTTTGATTTAATGCTTAGAATGAATCTGCATGCCTGAAGTTTCATTATTTTTTTATTACATTTTTTGAGAAATATGATTTAATGTATTTTCTGACTAAGTTTAGTCGACTGTCTCTGTTGCTCCATAAAGAGGAGCGCGTCGTCACATGAATTCCACTGCTGTGTCTCAGCAGGAACAAACAAACTTTCTCCTTATGTGATGTGTGTATCAACAGGACAGCAGGAGGACTTAGTGATGTGGAGCTTGAAGCGTACATCTCTGATTCTCCTGCCTTCCAGCAGAATGACCCGCTCCCAGAGTCCCCGCTCTGATTCACAATTATCCACGACACTTGAGGCTGCCGTAATGAGAACAACCCAGACCTCCTATAAGACGGTTTCTGACTTTTTAGACTGCAGATATGAAGGATTGCAGGTTCGGTTCTCGCCTTGTGTCGAAGTGTCTTTGGTGGTTGGTGCCAGTCTTCAGCAGCAGTTTGTGTTTTGATGAATAGGACTGTAAGCCTGAATAGATGGTAAAGTTCTATATAAGTAAGTACACACTAGCAAGCGAGTTTATAAAGTACAATTCATGACCAGGGCAATTCGCAGTGCAGTACAAAAATATACAAACATAGAAAAGGAAATTAAAATCAATTGATAAAACACTAGTAAAATCTTGAAATCAATAAGATTAAAAGTCAGAAATTTAAAAAAACATTTAAAAACAGCAATAGTTTCCATTTTAAAATAAGAATAATAAGAAGAAAGTTTTCAGTCTAGATTTAAACCTTTTCAGACTTGTGGCTTGTGTCTCATTTTCAGGAAGATTGTTCCAAACCTTTGAATAAAAACACTAAAAAGCTGCCTCGCCATGTTTACTTTTGACTAGGAGTCTGAAGAAGACTTCTGCCAGACTTGTTATGAGGAACTAGTATATCAGAGATGTATTTGAGTGCTAGACCATAGAGAGCTGTTTTAAACTGGATTCTACGAGCAGCAAGAAGCCACTGGACTCATGTGGTCCAGCTGTTCCAAGAGCAAAAGAAACATTTATTGATGTTTTACCAACAATTTGTGAAATAAATTCAGTCCCAGAAAATAAACTACCAGATTAAAACTGAAAAAGATGACAACAAAAACTGATGATTACAGAGAAATCATCAGACT
>NC_050517.1:15823838-15834435 GCF_002922805.2 Oryzias melastigma
TTGAATAAAAACACTAAAAAGCTGCCTCGCCATGTTTAGTTTTGACTAGGAGTCTGAAGAAGACTTCTGCCAGCTGGGTTAGGAGGAACCATCACATCAGAGATGTATTTGAGTGCTAGACCATAGAGAGCTGTTTTAAACAGGATTCTACGAGAATCAAGAAGCCACTGCAAAGACCTGAGAACTAGACTCATGTGGTCCAGCTGTTCCAAGAGCAAAATAAACATTTATTGATGTTTTACCAACAATTTCTGAAATAAATTCAGTCCCAGAAAATAAACTACCAGATTAAAACTGAAAAAGATGACGACAAAGTCTGATGATTACAGAGGAATCATCAGACTTTGTCTTTTGGTCAACATGTCTGATGCTAGAAATAACAGTTTATGAGTTAGATCAAGGTCTACAACCTCATTACAATGTGTTTTTAAACAATAAGTATGAATAATGCTTCTTTTGTGGCATAATTAAAAAACAAATATAAAAAGAAATGAGTATTTTCTCAAAATGTGAAATTATTTTTTACGTTTGACAGAAGCTTGTATGATTACCTTTCAAAATAAAAGACGCCTTGTGATAAACCAGATCATAAAAGTGCTACTCTGGACAGCATAAGATAATAAATGCTTTAAAGTCATGACAGGTCAGACTTTTTACCACATTCTTTCTTAGTATTTGAAATCTGTTTATAGCTCAAGCAAAGCATAAACAACACCTCTTCAAGTCATGAATTTATAAACGTAACCAATTTCAATAAAAACAATACTATTATTGTATTTTTCTTTAGCCAAAGAGCCGCAGGTTGCAGACGCCTGAGTTAGATGAACAGCACCTACATGCATGATGCTCCTCTCAAACAAAAGTCAGCAGCCTTTATTAATAAATACTTAATTTTTATATAAATTCCATCAAACACTACTAAAATTCAACAATTTGACACAAAAACACGATTTTTTAAAAATATATTTTCATTATTTTCATTTTTGTAAGTGGTTGAGATTTTTTATCATTTTAATTATTTTTTGTGCAATAAAATTAAAGGACTAATTTTTACACGCTGTTGGTCAGTGAATGCACCGTAAAGGTGGACAGATAATTGTTAAGAGACATAAAAAAAAGACTAAATGTTGAAAATGTAATTTGAGTTTCTCTCGTTTTGGAGAGGAGTGAATCAGACGTCCGTTAAAGGAATCCCTCATTTTACTTGTCTGGATCCTGAGAATTACTCATTTTTGGGAGGTCATGGATGTTTCTATACCATTTTGTTGTGTTTTTATTAAATTAACTTTGCCCTTCATGCAACACATGATAGAACAGGTCTGTCTGCATCTGCCATACCCCCCTCCTCCATCCTGTTCACACTGGGTCATGAACATGTTAACTCAGCACCGGCTAACCCCACCTGCAGAGTGACCCCCGCCCTCTTCTTCAGCTGAGACCCTCGCTGTCTTTCCTGTTTGTGACCTCTCTGGTGTCATGCATAAATATTACAGTATAGATGTTCACTCCTTGTTGTCTGCTGGATTTACACCTATATTAACACCATGAGCTTGAATTTATCTCGTCTGGTGCAGATAGGTTTTAAAGCTCCAGGTGCTCTAATCAGAAATGAGCGGTATAAGTCCCAGTTACCCCCGTGTGGGATGGAAAGAGGATCAGCCTGGTTCCATTAGCTGTTTAAATTGTTTCTGTGATAGGGAGAGGGAAGGCGAGTGGCTTTAGGTCAGTGGGTGTCCTCCGCCTCATTTCCTGCCCAGTGGCTTGTAGAATCGAGAAAGAATGATAGACTGACTCTCGCTCGGGGGGCTTCCTCTCTCCGCTCTTTACACCTCTCCGTCCCCCTTGTGGGCAAATCCGGGGCGATAAGGGCGAGCTCGCCTCACCGCGTGGCTCTTTTGGGCCTCTGTGGAGTAAAAAGCTGTTGAAATGGTCTTGGCACCGCTCCACCGCCTCGCCAAACACAGGGGAGGAGAAGCTGTGAAAATACAACAGTTTCTACTACAGAGTTCAGTCAGACGAAGGTTGTTGTGATAAAAACTGCAAAAAAAAGGAGATCACAACATAGTCTGCTCTTACAGCAGTTACCATGGATGGAAAATTTATTTTTAGGTCAATATGTGCACAAAAAGTCTGCATATCATTGATAAAATGCATACAAATCTGTTTTATTTTACTAATCAGGAAGTAGAAACTAAATGATAAAGAACAGCAATTAATATGATGGATTTCTCTTAAATTTTCAGACAATTTCCCATAAAAAATACTAACATTTATGAATTAAGGACAGAAAAGGTTTCGGTGGGTCAATGCAAGGAAAAAAGATGGTAATTTAGCTTTTGTGTGATTTTAACAAAAACAGTCTTCACAAAGGTCAGATTTACCCCAAATTTCTTAGCTGGACTTGCTTTTGTGCAATCAAGGATTATTCACATGAAAAAAAAATGTTTCTTTTCTATCACTGTCATAAACAAGTGAATCTGTCAATTATGATGTTGGATCTGATGAACACTTCTCTCCCAGCTGCAGTACTGACTGCAGTCCTTTCTTGTATCCGTTTGTTGCTGCATTCAGGGACAAATATGTTATGGTTGCTATGGGGACAAACACTAAAGTAAGTCGTATGGACTTCAGAGCTCAAGTTTGTAACTTTCATTGCAAACACATCTTGTTGTGAACCCCTGATGGGACTTTTGTTGAAAGTTCTCCTTTTAGGGGTAATCATGAGGATTTAATCAGTTTGAAGTGACATCAGCGACAAAAATATTTCTCTTTGATGATTCCTCTTTGTTCAAAGGTTCCCTCTAGACATTGAAGAGCAGAAATGCACGAACTTCTGATTAGAAAAAGCTCTCGTTTGGAGCAGAAAAGTGATATTGCTCCAAACGAGGTCTATTTTGTGTGCCTCTCAGGAGCAGATCTTCATACTTTTTCTCTGCAGAGGTTAGCGACTGCGGTACAGTTGGATGATCACACCTGAGAGCTGTGCCTGAAGTGCTAATTATCTCTCATTGTGTCCATAAATACCTCCTAATCACAGTGTAATCTCCTGCACCAAAGTGCAGCCATAATGTTGGTCCATCAGTGAAACCCACAAACTGTAATGATCTCTGTCAAAACTTGAGGGTGTTTCCACACCATTTTACATATAATGTATGTTTTTTCTGCATGTGTGTGTTTGAGTGAGGGCTTCTGTCTGGCTTGATTGATGGAGGTGGCACAAGAGGCAGCTCCGCTTCCATGATTGCCGCTACAGGCAGTACGAGGCTTCTCATTAACCTATGATAATGCACCTGTCAGCCTGAAAAGCCTGGCAGAGCAGCTTTATTGTGGATGGCTTTTTCTTTTTCTTTCCCCCTTCTTCAGGTTTTATTTCTAAGCAAACAAACCCAACTCTCTGTCTGTCCTTTCTGGAGAATGTTGCTGAGTTTGTTGCATAAATGACTGCAGCAGGCAGAGGTGTGGAGGGTTGGAATCCCTCCGCTCTGCTGGTTTGCCTCAGCAGCTACAGCATTTAATTGGATCTGTGCTGGCAAAACCCAAAGGGACCAGCGGTGATACAGGATCCGCGGCTCTCGCTGCCACAGCTCCATGTGTGGACTACAAATGAAACAACAACAAGTGTTTTGCCACACAATAATGCTCCTGGGTCAACTCATTTGCTTTCTGGTGTGGATCTAATTTCCTCCCTTGGTTAGAGAGTTAGATTAGAATTAGAGGGCCGTTTAAGCTTTTTCATGTTTGACAAGTTATTGAGCTTAGAGATAGAAAATTCTTTCCTGGAACTTTTGATCATTTACAGTCACAGCTAGTAAAAGCCTAAAAGATGACTAAATAACGAAGCAAACATGGACAGCACATGTGAAGGTGGACTACTTTCAAAGCACTCTGAAAATATAAAGCTGAGAGAATCCGCTGAAGAGGAATCTCTTATTAAGCAATAAAAAGCCTAAATATAAGCTTGATGAAACATTATTCCAGAGGTGGACAAACTTTTAGACTTTTGGGCCACAAAAGGCTCTAAAATTTGACAGAAGGGCTGGATCATAAGTACAGTAGAAGCATGGCTTACGTTAAAACAGAATATTTTTGAGTTTTCTTTTTTCAAAACTTGTGGCTTTTGCTCTCATTTTCGAGCCAATTGCACTGATGGGTTGATGTCTCCTCTGGGAGAAACACAAACTTAAAGAAATGCTGTATTCATGTGGGGTTTGAATGATCAGAAAAATGTCTGTCCAACTCGAAAAACACACAACATCACATGCATGTGGAATAACTGTCTGCACCTGTAGAAAAAGGTCAATGTATTTGTTATGTACCATCTAGCACACTCCAGAATTACAGAGAAAACAAAACATTATTAAGGATTATATGTATATAATTCATTCCGGTCACACTCTGATCTTCCTTTGATCTGTTTTAAACAGCGTTCCCACTGTCCTATTATCACGATTTTGCTATTTTTAGTTAAAATCCAAAAAACCATGTCGCTTTCTTAGGACATAGTTTCTGCAGGGCGGCAGTAGTTCATTGGAAATTCACCTCTGAGTTGTGGGTGGGACCATGGCACGGAGTTCCACGGAGCTCAGTGACCCTGTGGTAGAGTGTCCGACGTGAGACTGGAGAACAAATTTCACACACGGTGATTGACAGCTGATGGGACTTTATCCTCACCTTCGTTTACTGTTGCTGAGGATGAATATGTGTATTTGTTGGGTGGGTGGTGGGCGTAGTTGAGGTGGAGTAGAGGTGTAAATGACTGTTTTTATTTACATTTTTGTGTTTTTACATTTTTGTTTTCATTGTTTTTATGCACAGCGTTTTGAGCTGCTTCAGAGAATGTAAAGAACTTTATTAATAAAGGTTGATTTGATTTAAAATCTCTCTTGAACCCCCTCACATCCCGAAATTTGAGCCAGATGTTGGCTCAGATGAGGAAATTAAAGACGTTCATGGATCTAATCGTCTACAAGTGGATGCATCAGCATGGATAGCTTGTGGCCCACCATTTGTGTTTTCAACATAAAAAATAGAAGCATTTTCCAACTGTATTTTATCATCTGCTCCTGATTTACAATGATTAAAAAAAATAAATACTCAGAAATGCAATTTCAAGCATAATTTTCTTTAAAAATGTCCTCCATCACCAGAAAAATGATATAAGAACATCTTTAAAAAAGCAAAATTTTCCTTAGGATAAAACAATTGTGCTTTTAAATGTAATAATCACATTATGTTTGCTGTTTCTTGCATATATGCAGTTCTGTTTTTGTGCAGAATGTTCTTCTGCGTCACCTCTCTGCTTGGATTCTGTCAGTTCCATGTTCTCACTGCTGCTGTTTGGTTTTCTTTTTTCGTCGTGCTCCTCGGAGCTGTCTCATGCCCAGCCGGTTTATTTGGGACTCTTAATTGACCGTAGCATGTCTGTTTCTGCGGTAGCCCCGTGTCGACTGCTGACCTGTCCCACGTGTCTTTTTGACAGCTGTGACAGGTCCCGGCTCCCCGGGAGCCTCTGCAGCTCAAAGCTGCTGTGACTTAGGATGGTGCTGTAAACATTTGCTTAAGAAACTCCCACACTACGCATCCGACTCCATCAGCGCTGGTGGAAGGCTGTGGAATAATGACTGAGTGAGTCTTCAGTGGAAAGGCTCCAGCGCCTTCACCAGATGTTCTTCTTTTTAAATTCCAGGCTGCACGTTCCAGTCGGTTTCTTCGCTCTCAGGGGAGCTTGTGCGTGATTTATGTGTCCTATCTGCACATTCAGCAGCAGGCTGCAAGAACATGGCTTTGAGCAGAGTGTTGAGAAAAGGACAGAACAGATTTAAAACCACAGTGGACACAAAGAGGAGCGTCAGAACTGTTGCGTGCGTCGTCTTCAAACACCAAAAAGGAAGAGACTGGATGGATTTCTTGAGGGGGTTTGGGGGAAAGGAGGTTTCAGTAGGTCCCATTAGTGATTCTGTCAGTTGTTGGAGAGATACAGTAGAAAACAGTTTCTGGTTCCTTTTGATGCTGCACAGATTCTCCTAATATTGGCAGGATTTGATTGTGATTAAAGAGTGATGGCGTGTGGTGTTGAACGTCTCTGACACGTCTCTGCCTCCAACCTCTAACATGCCCGTTTCATCTAATGCCACGCTCTTTTCCCAGGGGGCCGTCGGATCCTTCACACACTCTTCATTTCTCCATTGGATCCCAGCTGCTTTCAAAAAAGGAAAAATAAAGGGCAAAAAATAGCCACCTTTTAGGGCTAGACTTTTCAGTTTCATATTCCCACAAATTTTTGCTGAAATCCAATTAGTCATAAAATCAGAGAATCCTTTTTTTGATTTAAAAAGCCACTGGATCATCTTTGGTCTAAAGGAGGGATGGGACAGAAAGGGTTCTAAAAATTGAGAGAAGGACTCGACCAGGAGCAGATTTGTGGCGTGTTTTGGTAATTCACGTCGTAAAAGAAAAAAATAGCACGATATCTGGATGAAAACACGTCTTAATCTCAATTGGAAAGTACTTTTTGGAGTTTTTATTTCAAAATTGTAGTTTTTGTTCTCATCTTCATGCAGTTAATGCACTAAGATGAGTTCCTCAGGGGAAAAACTCAATTTCAGTGAAATGCTGAAATATGGGTAATCAAAATCGTTTATTCTAGTGTAGTTTGCCCACCCCTGGTCTACAGTAAAAGCATTCCCACAAATATTTGGATTACAACTAAGCTAAATTAACCAAAATAAAGAAAACCTGTGTTGTTTTCTAGGACTTGATTTTTACCATTTGCCTCTGAGTTGTGAGCGAGATTGTTGCAAAGGAGTAATCCTGCCCCCACTTCCCGTCATCCCGTACTTTACACACTTTCCTGCTAGTTTATAGCTCTTACTCCCTCAAAATAACATTACTGGTGCAACAAAAATGGCGAACGTCATCAGAGGAATCCAACAAACGAGGAAAATGAAGATGTTCATGGACCTATTTGTCTGTCATGTCAGAGTGGAGCAGAGGAGGGAGTCATCTTTATCAAACAGCATTTTTTTTCATTTGCTCTTGATTCAAATCAATTTGAATAAAAAAAAAAATGCTATGAAGTGCAATTTTAAGCGTATTTTTTTAAATACACCTCCTTCATCATCAGGAAAATAACACAAGAACATGTTAAAAACACAAATTTAATTGGAATGGATCTTTTAATGGAATGGATCTTTTTTAGTGAGTAATTTTTTTTATCATCTGTGCAAATCTAATGAACAGAATTCAAAAGTTGGGTTTCAACACAGCATTTCTTCAGCCCACAGAGCAGACATGATCAAAAACAAGCTTCCAGGGATGTGACAAGCACAAAGAAGGTAAGTTAACATGGCAACCTGCTGTGGCACACAGAAAAAAAAGAAATAATCAGAAAACTACTGACGACGCGTTCCCCAGAATTCTCTATCCTAACAAAATGGGGCACAGAAGTAGATGAATGCTTCAAATTCATGATGTGAGGAGGAGGAGGGGGGAGCCGGGCAGCAGAGTGGACGGCCTTCAGTGGAACACTGTCAGCTGCTGATTAGAGAAGCCATGCTAATGAGATTCATTGACAGTCTAATACGCAGAACAGAACGACCCCCTGCTGTTGCTGTCTGCGTCCTCCCCCCTCCACCTCCGTCTCCCGTTTTGCTCTTTTTTCCCTCTGCTTCGTCATCTCTGCTCGCCTCTTCCTCACAGAGGGGATCGTGTTTTCACTGGACTGAGACAGCGGGGGGCCTGCTTGTTTTCCCCCCACGTTCTGTAATGAACACAGCTGAGAAGCTGCACCTTTACCATCACAGCTCCTCACCGCTCGGCTGTCTCCTCCTCCTGAGGGGCTGGGAATGGGCTGAGCGACCTGCCAAGACACACACACACACACAAACCCCAGAGCCCGTTGGGATTTGGGTACGGGTGGCGCTACGGGAAAGGCAGGCAGCTGGGCCACATTAGCAGCTGTAATGACAAACGCACCACTGCTGTAGGTTTTTTCCCCTTTATAGGCAGAAAATCACCTCCTCTTAGTAGCTGCCACTCAGCAGACTGCTCCTGTACAGAGCTAACCTGAAGTGAGGATCCAACACCCGACTCTGGAGAAGTGCTCAGAGAAAGTTGAAGATCCTACGGTGGCCCTGAAGGTCAAATCTCATCAACAACCCACTCAATGCAAAAACAAATTAAAGATGTACTTCAGGGCCACCGTAGAATCCTGATGTTTGGGCTTGGTGTGCTGGGGGTTGACGTCACAACAGAAATACTTAAACATCTTTGCCTTAACATAAAACTTTACAAAAACCTAAAATCCAGGCTGTCCTATCTGCAAAATAAATAAATAGAATAAAATGAAAAGCATAAATTAAAGGAGCCGGTTGTGTTTAATGCAGGGACTCTTTGAAGAAGTCACATTATGCAAAAACTCTAAGAACGAGGGTGAGAGAACTATGACAGGAAGTGCTCCTGCTGGCCTCCTAAAGGTCACACACCTGCTTGGTTCTGGTAATTGCATTGTCCTGCCTGTGTGCTGAGACAAAGAGAGGGGCCGCTCGAGGTCAGATGGGATGGAACACAGAGTGTTTTGTCTCCGGTCACTCCGGTCACATCCTCTAACCTCCACCAGCTGGGAGGGGGGAGAAACAAATGTTTTAACCACGAGGGAACATCTCCTTTAGAGCGTGTTACAGAACTCGGCTGCAGTCTAGAACAGCTGCACAGCTGTGGCCACAACTGGATCATTTTGAGTTTCTCACAGCTGCTGGGGCGAACAGTATAAGTTGTCAGAATGGGAATTTTTCAGCTCTCCTTCGCAACTGTGAATGCATCACAGTGAATATATGTTTAGAAGAAAGATTCATTGTTGTGGTTGTTTATTCCAGGGTGAAATATTTTGTATATTTTTGCTTCTTTACTTTTTTTTTTACATGGAGCCAAAAATGATACACACATCACATCAGCTTTTCTTTTGCTCACAGGCAAAATTCACTTACAGATAAAATGAATGTATTATTAAAAAAAACAACATTAATAATTGAAGATGTCGGATCGATACGGACTGAGATGGCATGATAACAAACAGACCAAAAACATAGATGATTGATTACCTCTGATGAATAAATGAATGCTCAAGGATAGCCACTCATGAAATATTAAAACTAACTAAAATAAAAATAAAATATGCTACGGTGATATTTGCATTCTGAAGCAGACTTTATCAAATTTGCAGAAATCAATTCATGATCACAGTCTGCTTCACTTTGCAGAAATGACTTATTTTATCAAACAGAATTTTTATAAACATGATTTGCAGTTCTGTCTGCATGGTTTTGTATTTAATCATTACATATTTATATTTCAGTAATTGTTTAACTAAAGTGTGCTAAGAACTAAAACAGATTTCAGTGACTCAGTAATTTACCTCAAATTCCTAAATTAGATACAAATTTGTTGCAATTCCCTAACAGACCACTAGAGCCTGGTTTCAAAAAAGGATACATTTCTATTTACTAGCATGGTAAATCAGACTACACTAAAGAAAACACATTTCTATTGTGGTTCATGCAATTAATAAAAAAAATCTGCAATATTTTCCATTCATGACAAGTGTGAGGGAGGACGTTAAATAAGCTATTTTTTTTATAATTTTATTAAATCTGTATTTCATTTGAGACTTTGTTCAACTCAATTGCTCATCTTAGGATGAGGTCCAGTGTGGACGGAATGAAGTCAGGACAACATCTTGACCCACTTTATGCTTCTTTTTTGTTGTTAGGAATGATTTAGATGACAGCAGAGATTATTGGTGAAATATATACACACTCTGTCTGTTTTTTAGACCCTGACGGTGGACGAGTACGCCAGGATTGCTCCAGTTTATCCCAATATCTCCTGTTACAATGAAGCATTTAGGGTTTTTTTTCTCTGGAACTATAGCCTTGTTTCCACTGAGTCGTCCTTCACACCAAAAAAAAAAAATGAATAAGTACTATTCTCCAGGTTAGATTGCCTAATAGAGACGTATATTTTCTCACTCCAGAAAACATGTGCATCCTCCAAAAGAGTCCAGTGATGCTTTGCATTGAACTTGATGATGAGTGGCTTCCAGCTGCTCAGCCAAGGAAATCCAATCCATGAAGTTTGCTTTGTACTGCTTCACAGCTGATCTGAAGACCATGACGTCTGGAGAAAATGAGCGACCTCTGCTCATCCTCTGACCCTGCTCTGTTAGTTTACCCGATTTACCAATTTGTGGCTGAGTTGCTGCCATTCCCCAAATGGTTTCACATTGACTTTTATTAATTTAACAAAAAGATAATTATATCACAACAGGAATTCCCTGACCTCCATCCCATTTTTTTTTTTACAGATGTTTGTCAAATCAGGTGCATTTTTTGATACACCTGAAGTTATTTGAGTGGACCAGTGAGCACTTTTACCAAAATAGTTTTGTCTCTTAGCTCCTCAGC
Source organism: Oryzias melastigma (assembly GCF_002922805.2). Taxonomy (NCBI): domain Eukaryota; kingdom Metazoa; phylum Chordata; class Actinopteri; order Beloniformes; family Adrianichthyidae; genus Oryzias; species Oryzias melastigma. The sequence goes on from NC_050517.1 coordinate 15,834,299, forward strand.
TTTTCTGTGTCTCATTTTTAGTGTTTTATTAAGTCTTAATAGTCTCCAGTGATTACTCTGGACCTGAGCCAGGTGAGTTAAACACCTGGATTTGTCTCCATGCAGCCATTATAGAACAGGTGTGGACATTTTTTATG
>NC_050517.1:15834604-15847641 GCF_002922805.2 Oryzias melastigma
GTGTGTTTCTTGCTCCTTCAAGACTCACCAGACACAGATATTTATATGAAGTATCTGTTTCTTTCTTCACCCTTTTCTTTATCTTTTATGAATTTCGTATTAATGTTGAATGGTGAAGACTCAGAGCTGGAAAGCATGAGATCATCTCTGACGCAATGAGCCGCTTTGCCCTTTATGGCCACACTCCAGCCTTGTAACAGAGGGTTTAGCCAATGATATATATATATATATATCTTTTGGGGGTGGGGGGTTTATGGGAGACCAGTTCTGGCTTTACAAGGCCATACCAGACAGACAGGGATTTGTGAGGAGGATCCTGTTTTGAAGGCTTGCTTAGGGGCCTTACAGCCTTGGGGCGAGGCTTGCCACACCTGGACACTGAATAAAGTTACCTGACTAACCCTGAGAAAGATCTGCAAAACTTCTAATTCTTAGATGTGCAGTCTGGAAAAGTTTCAAGAATTTTAACTTCGAAGCTTCCAGAGATATTTTGACCACATATAATCTCAAAAGGGGAATTGACACAAATTCATGGATCCATTTTATTTTATTGAGGCTCTTCTTAATGAATGAGGCTTTAATGGGAATGACGAGACAAGTTGCAAAACTGGTATTTGACTCCAGAGTATCCTTAAACACTACTGAGGTTTGAATGGTTTACCTGCAGCTGCAGGGATCAGACGAACACACCTGGTTCTTTCTGCTGACGGGTCTTTATGACCCACGTGTGACCTCTATGCTGAAAGCTCTTTCTGTTAACTTGAAATAAGAGCAGATCAGTAACAAAGATGTGATTGATTTTATTGCAGTGAGTCAGAAGTGCTGTTCACATAAAATATGTCTTAATGAACCCATTTAGACTGCTGATATACCCACATATCTACTTGGATTTTTTTCTCCTGTGAATCATCTGAGCAGATTTTAACAGTTCATAGTTTTGGGTTTATCATCTTGATTCATGCGGGTGTTCTCTTGCTGCACCACTCTCTACTGTTTTGAATTTGCTGTCTTGGATTGGTCCTGTGAGAACTGAAACGACACAGAAACCAGGAAAGTCTCATTTGGTTTCTTCTTGGCTGTTTCATGTTTTTTTCCCTTCATCCCACTGCTGAGCATTGTGCTACTTAATGATCTTTGCTGTTTTTGCGGGGTGTACCCTCAGCAGGAAGCTGAAGGTGGGTGGATGACAGGGGAAATAAAAGGAAGTCGGGATGCATGTAAAGCAGCAGCCGTGGTTGTTGCTTTTGGCTCTCCAGCCTGTGTGCACCGTTGACCTTGAGTAGTTTCTGCTGCTTCAGGGGTTTTTCTCATTCATGCTTGAGGACGGATGAAAAAAATCTCAGAAAGAATTTAAAAACTTCAGGAAGAAAATTAGGAGAACCCATATCTGTCCATGCAGATTAACATTTTCTTAGGGTAGAGATAGGGTTTAGAAGGACAGAAAAAATGCCTTGTAGATAAATCTCACTTTAAACACAACATGTTGACCTCTTGACCTGGTATGCATCAGGCACACCTCTCCTCTGGTCTTCTGGATCTGGTCTTTTGTCACTTCCTGGAGTCAAAACCAAACATGAAGAAGCTGCATTCCAAATATCTGGAACAGACTTCCAGAAAGCCCAAAATCTGAAGAAACACACAGCTACAGGTCGGTGATGTCATGTCCAGGTCCTTCATAATAACATAACTGTGGCAAAGTTTTGAGCTTTGACAGTTGAATTGTTTTTTGCAGAAACACTCAGGCCTGCATTCACTTTTAGACTAGATTCATGTAGGCTATGTCTTTGTTTTCCTCGTCCAGTGTGGCATCAAGCTCAAAACCGGACGACTGGATCACTTCAACATTCATCATTTTTGCTGCAGCGGTTATGTTAGGAAGGACGTGAGGGGCTGTCAGCTAGTGGGAGAGCGTGACAACAGGAAATGATGGGACTACCACTCTGCAGAAACTATGTCCTAGCAAATGAACCTTATTTTGGGTAAAATGGCAAAATCATAACTAAAAGCCTAATGGGAACGATTTTACAACCAATCACAAGATGATGGGTCTTTAATCTTACTTTTAATTCAGTTCTTTTTAAATTTAATTTAGATTTATACTATAGTGATCACCCACCTAATATTTATTTTGAATGTTTCTTTCAATGTTTTATGCAAAGCACTTTAAGTTGTCTTTGTACATGACATGTGTTATACTTTCCTTCCCTATACAGGGTCTCTCACATTCATAGTTACTAGTTGTTTTTCAATAGAGCCAAACTGACTTGTACAGCTCTCAATGAACACAATCAATAACCTGATTTAACGATAATTCACATTCTTTAAACGTTTTGGTACTTTCTTGTTTTATAGAAATCGTACTTCTTTCTAGGTATGACATTACAAACAGAACTAATTTTGTTGTAATTGTTACAGAATCAATATTCCACTGAAATTCAGACACAAGTGGACATCCTTCAGCAACGGAGCTCAGGCTTAAAGGACATGGTGGATAAAAAAAGACGGAGACAGAGCCACTTCCATAAGTGAATGGGGAAGAAGCAGCTGTGATGATAATTAAGTGAAACCAAGTTTGAGGACAAACAGGATGTAGATCCATCCCTCAAACAGGCAAAGAACTACTTCAAAACAGAAAGAGACTACTTTATGTTTAAAATGGTTGTAATCTCAACCAAAAGCTCACATGTACGATACAGATGGATGTACTGATGAGAACACTTTCAAAAGATATAAAAATTCTATTTTTGTCTTTCTTGGACGTCGCGTTCACCCAGACCTGTTTGCTCTGCGTTGGCCTTCAAGAGTCAAATAAACAAGAGGAGACAGCGAAAGTCCCAAAGAGACGTGCTGTCCCTCCGCCTCTGCGGTGAAGGAGCCCTCCTGCATCATCGCAAAGCCTCAGTCTAAACTCATCATGACAGGAAGGACAGAGCCCCGGCTCCAACCTGATGCTGCTCATACTCTCTTATCCTGGCCCTGTCAGTCTGACACGCAATGCCCATGTGATAGGGGAAAAATCAGGACGTCCTTTCAAAAAGAAGACCTTATGTAATCAGGCTTTTGTGGGGAAGTCTTCCCAACAGGTGCCATTAGTCTGGCTCTGAGCCACAGCGATGAAGAGACAGAAAATGACAGCTGTGACGTCAGTGAACGTCTTTATAAATCACTCATAGAGGAGTCTGTGGTCAGCCTGAGATACCACGAGCCTCTCGGTTAATGAAGGAATCAAGTCAAAATGTCTTTTTCTAGATTAGACCTTCACTGTCTGAATTTTAGGCGCTCTTCGTCACCCCCCCGGGTGTTTAGCCGAACGGCCTTGTGTAACAATGATGGTGGAAATAACCTCTTCTTGAGACCATGACTGAAATAAAAAAAAATATTTTGGTTCAGGGACTCAAGCCAGTAATATTAGCCTGACCTTGACTTCTCCTTGCATGCTAACCACAGGCACTCTCCCTTAATAAAGTGATGACTTTAACCCTCTGTACCTCCTCAACATCCCTCCTCCTCAACATCCCCCTCCTCTGCTGATGACCTTAAACATCCTGATAGTCTCTTATCCAGAAATGGAGTAAAAAACAGAAACGAGAAAGAAGAAAAAATACAGAAATCGCTGAAAGCAGGGGGACTGTTTTCATGGTTTCACAGCTTTTCGTGGTGCAACTCACAAACATGACACATTTCACACCAGCAACTTATAAGTACAGGTGCAAAAAAAAGGTAAGAAATACTGGAGCTATCCAAAGGAACAGTTCTGTTCCAGATGTCGGTTTGGGCAAGAGAAACAAAGACGTTCATGGATCTATTTGTCTGCAACTACAATCTGTTCAAACTGCATTTTTTCCCTCTGCAGTCAACAATGATTAGAATAAAAAATACTCAGAAACTCAATTCTAAGCTTAATATTCTTTGTATTTGTCCTCCATCGTGACAAGAACATGTTAAAAAACCCCAAAATAGGACTTTCATTGGAGAGGGACTCTAAACCCCGTTTTCCGTGCGTCTGTCCGTATGTTGTCTTCTGGTTGTTTGTGAGTTAATCCAGGCTTTAAGAGAGAGCTGGGCATGGGGATTTGGGTATCTTCCTCTTCAGCTTGTTGTACACTCTAAACACAAATGAGCTTTCTAGGTCAGGCCCGCTTGATGGTCATCATGAACAATGAGCGGTGTGTGTTTAAGTGTGTTGCTGCTGTCTCACTGTCCACAGGTACAGCTGAGACTTGTCTAATTACTCCTATGCTCTGTTGTGGGTGCTTTTTGGGGCTCAAACTCCAACTTTTTGTGTTACTGTGATTATGTTTTGCTTTTGTTGTTTATTTCTCCTGATTTGATGTCCTTCTTGCAACAGCCTTCCTCTAATTCCCCATCAAATTGTGATCCAGGGAAGCTGCAGATGGGAAAACAGAACTGGAAGGCAGAGCAAACAAAAGCAAGACTATATTAGACTTAAAGCCAAAAAAAAAGAGTGCTGAAACAGGTGACACCTCCCTGTGAAACACTTGAACATGTAAAGCTCATAAAGGAAGAAGTGCCGTTTGGTGATGTGACAAGAAGACACAGCGGTGAGCAAACAGCACAGAAGGAGAGACCAGGCTATGCAAACACTCTGAGAGCAAGCTAAACACAGAGAAAAGTGAAGGAAATGTTAAACTAACACGAAAGGGAGCCTTACAAAGTCAATGAATCAAAAAAATACTAAAACTTAAAACTAAATGTGGAAAAGAAAGCTGACAAAACTATTACAAAAATGTGCAATTACAAAGAAAAAAACATTAAAATGGGAAGAATCATTTTCTATCTGTCGTGGTGAAATCCAAATAAAATCAATTCTGATTATTAAAGTTTGGCATTGAGCAGTTTGTTATAGTAATTTCTAGAGGTGTTTATTGTGAAGAGTCCGGCGATATGATACTTATTACAATACATGTCTCACGATACATGCCGCGATATATCCCAACAAAGATCATATTTTACTTTTTTTTTTTAAATGACTCAGAAAGTATTTTACATAAATAAAGTAATAAAACACATTTTATTTAGTGATCAGAGCATTCAGCACAGCAATTCTATCTCATACAGTTGATTTTTATCCGTGCTGTTTTTCTTATGGTAAATTAAGAAATGTTTTTTAAACATTCAACCATGTTTGATTTTCACAAAACAATTTTCAGTATATTATGAGGAAAAAAAAGACATTCATAAAATCAATGTTCTTTAACAAATAATAAGTATTTTTTAAGAAAATAAAGTGCTGTTTATTTCAATAATTCAATAGTTCAATAAATGTTTATCCTGTTCGACCCGCGACTTGAGGTGTCATTGATTTGACACCCCCGTTGTATGGGTTCTACACATTTTTCCTTGAGCGATGTCTTGGTCAACGTTTTTAAAAAATGTTTTTATGTAAAGCACTTTGAGTAAAATTGTTTTTCGGAAGAGTGTTTTGAGCTTTTTTTCCTCCAATGCTTTACATAATAGATTTTAATCTTGCTCCTATTATAATACAAGATAATAACTGACATAAAATGGTGTTTCTCTAACATTATGAAACACCAATACCCCCTGTAAAGAATAAACCTTTTTTTGAAGAAAAAAAATAAATGCTTTACTTAAATGGCCCCCTTTTGAACTAAATAACATGATTGCCTGTGAGCTTTTTATTAAAAATTTGTGTTTCATCCATCCATTTTCATGAAGTTCTGTGTTGTGGTGGATCAGGAGAAAGTGAAACGTGCTGCTCCATCACAGGTCTGTCACAGAAAGTCATTTTAAAACCGTTTACTACTTTAGTGTGTTGTCACATTCCAGCGTTTGTGTCCAGCACGTTGAAGAAAAAATGAGAAATGAAGTCTTTCACACCCAGGGCAACAATGAAATCACATTCTGTGCTCACTGGGTTGCAGAGAAAAAAAAATAACATCCTGGCACTCTGTTTTTCTAGAAGGGCAATTTCTTTGAAATATGGATTGGAAAATGAAAATATTTAAAGAAAGCTTTGGGAACAGACTCTCAGCATGGGGAGATGAGCTCGTCTTCTGCATTGATACACAATGCAAACCATTAACTCTCCATCCCGGCTGAAAAAAGTGCCTTTTTTTCATGCAATAAGCAAATATTATTGTTAATCTTTAATGGAAAACCTGCAGAGTCTGGAGGTAAAAGCTGCTACCTTGAGCAGAATGCTGGAACAAATCTGTCTTGGAGTGTGGCCTCCTAATCTCTCATGGAGATGTTTGTGTTCAACACACACCGACACACACGCAAACACACACAGACAATAACTTTCTGTTTGTGCTTTCTGACACACGCCTCAGCTTTATTGGTGTTTCCTGTCTTTCATTTGGGTTTTTGTTGACAGAAAGAATCTCCCATAGCTCTCCATGCATCTTCAGTCCCAGAGGAGATGTCAGCGCAAAGAGAAATCACGTCTGTGAGCTAAAAAAATGCCAGGGCTTCGACAGTATAAACCCCAAGGTATGAGCAGCAGCAGTGTGGAGTCACAGGTGAGTGGCTGCAATTTGTCAATATCCAACATTTGAGGTCATATTCTTATTTTTTATTTTTAAAGACAATGGATCAGCTCTTTGGATGCAATCATTTCTAAAGATTTACATTTTGCGTGTCGCTGCATTTTCCTAAATTGCCCCGAGATCATTGCATTTGGAGAGGACGTCTCTCCAGCACATCACCCAAAGGCCCGCTGCAGCAGAGTGGAGGTGGCTCGGAGTTAACACACACACAGACACACACACATGCGCGCGTCGTTGATGTGGGAAACCCACTCAATGAGAACATTGTTTCATCTCCATGAGAAGCATGCTTCTTCTGTCTGAGCAGACCGACGGGGCCAAGTCCCGCTCTACTTGTGAATTGAACCCCGTCGTCATGGCGACGGAGACGTTGTGGCAGTTGGAGTGCATCTCCCTCAGAAAATAGGACCAGCATGCAGTGTTATGCATCTTTTTCGTGCTGCCTCTTTACTATTAATGGACATTAATATTTATGTGGTTATGGAAGATTTTTTTTTTTTTTCCACAATGAGGGAGAGCCAGAGTCCTGCGGTGAGATGATGAAGTGGTCTGTGTCTGGCGTTTGTGCTCATGCACTCATATGTGGATGCACAAGTGCACCAAGCTGTGTAGGAATAAAAGTGCAGGATTTAACATAAGGCGCAGCCTGCGCTTTTATTGTGCATTACTGAAAATTTAAATCTGACTGGAGTGGTGCCCCAAATTTTAATCTCTACTTCCTGCAACAAAGAACCTCCACTCACTTTGCTTTAAGCGTTGTTCTATTACATTTGAGGATTTTACTAATGAATAAAATCAAATTAAAAGCTAAAAACAAGGATTCAATCGATTTGTGCTTATCTTTTTGGTTGTGGTTTAGTGTTTTGTGACACAAATTGATCAATTGAACGTGAGTGGAAGTCTCTTTTGAGGTTAAACATGAAAAAAGAGGCCCTTGGCACAGACTTTTATCCAACTTCTGCATTTTTTCTCATAATTTAATCTTCCTTTGTGCTTTTTTTCAAACATATTTAAGGTCATGCTGTGATTTTTGCGTGTTTTGTTTCATCATAGTGCTTTTGATCCGTCTAAAAACGTGTGCAAGGAATTAATCTCCCTTTTACAGCCTCCTCAGTCCTCGTGGTCTCGACAGATCATGTGATCCAGGTTGAAAAGGAACAAGAAAATAAAAAATATGAGGAAGTTAAACCTATTTACTTTTATTCTGTTGTATGAAAAAAGTGATATTCATGATGAGTGGCATTTTCATGTCTTCAAGGTCACCCTGTCATCTCAGTGTGATGTGTACCATCTATATTTTATTGGTTCCTGCGCTGCAGCTTTTCACACGAGTCTCCTTGCTCCTCCAGTTCCCTCTCCAGCTTTGTTCTCTGGCACACACATCCTCTTTTGTCTGCTGTGTTTCTCGAGGTTCTTTCAAGTATTCCTACTAAAAGTTCAGCACAAAGACTCCTGCAACGGGCTCGGATTTACAACCGATTCAATTTTGAGTTAAAGCCATGAAGTCTGCAGGAAAGGGGAGAGAAATCCTCCTCTTGGGTTCTCTTTCATTTGCACGTTTCCCTCGTTTTTCCGCCAGGAGTTTTGCTTGATGGGGTCGAGCTCCCGTGGCTGCCTCAAAGCCCATCCTCTCTGCTATGATTAATTTAGATGTCTCTGATAATCATTTAGTACCATGAATTAAGCAGACAACAGAGGAAGGTTTGCCGGGAGTAAGAAGAGCTAAGAATGGCCACAGTTTCCTCGTCGTTTCTCTTGTTCTAAACATTTCTATACCAAAAAGAGTCCTGCTCTCTTCATTACTTTAGGGAACTGAACATTTTTTTCTAATGTATTATCAACATCATTGTGTAAATGCTGAGTCAGAATCCACACATGCTAGCTCTTTTAGCTAATTAAGGATTCTTTTTTCAGATTTTTAAGCTAATATTTCAGTACATGCTAAATATTTTGGCTAATTTAGGCTTTTTGGTTTTTTAGGCTAATTTGGAGTTTGGCTAATATTTTAGCTTTATGCTAGCTGTTTTGGCTAAATTAGACATTTTGCCAGTTTTTTAGGATAATTTCATATTTAGTTAATAGTTTAGCTTGGTATCAGCTTCAGCGCTTTTAGCTATTAGCTTCAGCGATTTAAGCTTTCAGCGTTTTCAGTTAACAACTTCAGCATCTTCGGCTATCAGCTCTAGCATCTTCAGCGGCCACATTCAGCTTACACCATTCACACTATAGCATTTTTGGAGGTACTGCTATATATCTAGTTCCATTAACCATTCTACCATATTGGCTCATATTAACCTGTACTTTCAAGTGCTGATAGACATATTTAGTTTCCTTCTAGTTTAGGGTTCTGCAACCAGAGGCTCCGGGGCTACAAGCAGCTGTTTCATACCTCCATTATGGCTTTTTGGCTTTAAAGAAAACACTAACAGTTTGAATAAATATTAAATTGGTTAAGTTAAGCACGTATTCTGGTTTATGCTGCACAATAGTGTCTAGCTGTTGTTACAGTGATAGAAGATGTCATGTTTGACTAATTTAGTAAATCTGCTGCAGTAAGAGGATCTGATTTGACACAGGCTGTCCTTTATTTTGAAAGGAACTTGGATGTGCAAAAATTAAAGACTTCTGTTCTCGTTGTTTTACTTCCTTAACAAATGCAGGAATTTATAATATTATTAGAACGTAATTGACTTCTACTGAAGTTTCTTGAAAATCTCAGTAAAGATTAAAACATTTGTGGACATTCATTAAAAACTGCATACTAAGTGGGCTTTTACTTTGAAAGTTTTTGTGATTACATCTTATGAACATTTATGGGAAACTTCTTTCAGATTTGATGTCTTTGTTCTGGAATGATCTTTTCCCTCAAATCCGTTTATGTTTGAGTTTATTGCTAGCTGCAAAAGTTGTCTGACATGCTTTAATGCATCATATATGCAATCAAATGAAATGGAGTTGTGCTTTAGACTTTTAAGGCTGTGTTTTAGTACCATTGTGCTGACCAGGATTGGGCTGTTTCCTGATCACTTTTATTGAATTTCCTAAACTCTCCAAAGATGCTGGACAGAATCCTAAACGGAGACGTCAGACGTTTTGAAAGGTGAGTGCTCTCAGTCGGTGCACCAACAATGGTCCAGCATTTCTGATAAGATTTTGCTATCTTCCCTGAGATATTTTCTTTGCTCTTTCCTCTCTTTTCCAGAAAGTCTCCCCCCAGTTGGACAAGCCTGTATCACTAAACTAGGAAGGCAGAGTGGATTCTTGTCAAATCACCTCTTGCTGCTGCTGCTGTACTTTGAGCCCCTCCTGGAACCATGTTGGAGATAACAGGCACTGAGGTGCCCCAATGATCCAAGGCATTAGGTTGTTGGGGGCAAATGCCCCTTGTCTTCTAAGTCAGATTGGTACAAGGGTTGTTAGGACCCTAGGAGCCACAAGGGGGGCCATAAGGGTCCAGCTGGGCTTAACCTAATGGGTTTGCTCTCAAATAGGCTTACTATCTGCAGGATGCTTCAAGGAGTTGGAGTGCAATGTGGAGCCGTGTTATTAGAAACAAGGCCCTCCTGGTTCTGATCCACTCATACATTTTCCAAACCTGCTTAGAGCCTTTCAGGGTGACAGGAATGCTGGAATGCCACTGTCAGGTGAAGGTGGGGTACACCGTGGATGTTCATCAGTCCATTGTAGGGCAACACAGAGATGCACAAGCACACACACTCACATTCAAACCTGAGGGCAATTTAGAGTCATCATCTGACCTACGATGCATATTTTTGGACTGTGGGAGGAAGTAGGAGTGCTATAAGAAAACCCACGTATGCTTGAGGACACATGCAAACACAGAAAGGTACCAGCTGGGATTCATATTTGCTGTGAGGCGAGAGTGCCAACCACAACACCACTGTGCAGCCCCTGGTTCTGATCCTTGGTTTCCAAAGCAAACTCTTTAAGGGACCCACTCCAATTAAAACTGTCGTTTTTGTGTTTTTAACACGTTCTTGAAGCATTTTTCTCACAATATAGGACCAGTATAAAATAATTTCGAGTATTTCTTCTGGATCAGAATACCGGATCCTAGAAAAACCTGGGTCTAATGACGCAACTACTGACTGAGTGTACCAAAGTCTCTCTTACTACTTCGCTCCTCAGCCTTGCGTGCATTCATTTTCCTCATCTGAGCTGGCCTCTGGCTCAAAACAGTAAGGCTAGATTGATCCAATATTGCTAGTCAATAATTTTTGTGTCGCTAATGCTAGCTTGGGGCTATAAGCTTGTGCGTGAGTGCGCAGACAGAGCCCCTAGCGACGGCAAGGGGAAGGGGCGGGGTTGCTCCGAGCCAAAAGTCCCGCCCACAATCCAGAATTGTACTGTATGTCTAACGTGCTACGTGCAATTCATTAGCTAATTCTGCTAATTCTAGCATCAAAGGTGTCAGAATTAATTGGAATTACATTAATTGCGTAAAGGGTTGAAGATTCACCGTATATCAAAGAGCTATTATAAGTGTTATTTTGCTCTCACCGGCGGCAGCTCAGGTGTTAAAAGGCTAATAAGGTAGTTCACTTGTTCTATCACAGGGGTTGGCAAGCTTTAAAAGTAAAAGAGCCATTTGGGCTCATTTTCTACTGATCAAAACTTAGTAGGGGCCGTATCTTCACCTTTTACCTTTAGCAGGGCCAAATTAGCGAAAAATCTAGCTCTTTTCTCAATTACTAGCTGAATTTCAAATAAATCTCCTTGGTAAATTAAGTCAGTCAAAAATGTTAGCATGTTGCTAAAAGAAAAGCTAAACTCTAAATTAGCCTAAAAACTCAAGTAGATAAGAAATTAGCCAAAAAATGTTAGCATATATTGCTAAAATATTAGCTAAATTCCAAATTAGAATAAAAAAGTAATTTGAGGCCAAATTAGCCTTTACAAAAAGCTAGCTTATTGCTTAATTACTAGCTGAATTCCAAAATAGCGTAAAATTCCTCAGTAATTCCTCAAAAACGTTAGCATGTGGCTAAAATAGAAGCTAAGTTCTAAATTATCCCAGGCACTTCAGTAGATACCAAATTAGCTAAAAACATCAGCATTTTGCTAAAATGTTTCTAAATGCCAAATTAGCATAAAATTCCTCAGAAAACTAGTCGAAAAATGTTAGCCTGTCGCTAAAATAGAAGCTAAACTCTAAATTAGCCTAAAACCCCCAGTAGACAACAAACTAGCAAAAACGTTAGCATGTTGCTAAAATAGAACTCTAATTTTTTTGAAAATTACTATTATTTTATTTTTCTTCAGCCAGAGAGCCACTATGGATAGATAAAAGAGCCACATGTGGCTCTGGAGCCGCAGGTTGCAGACCCCTGTTCTATTACAATCCACTGTTACAGAATAATTTAAAATCTTAAGCCCCTGCCACTAACTTTATCACACCAAACCATCTGTCAAATACCTTATTTCAGTTTAGGTGTGGCATAGGAATGGAAATATATCACCAGTTTTGTCCTTGAAGAAATCCCGCCAAAAAGTATTCCACTGTGTCAGCAGCAAACCCTTTGTCGCATCCAGAGAGACAGAAAAATATTTTCGCTTTCCCAAAGTCCTCTTGGCGTCAAACGTCTGCCCTGTTGGCAGAAATTAACGAGGCACTTTTCTTCAGGATAAGAGTTTACACAAGGAACGGAAAGCAGCTGAGCTGGAAAGTCCTGACACAAAGTGACTGATTTAAAAAAAAAAAGAAAATGTTCCTGTAAAACTCAAACAAAGGGAGCTGATGGAGGGGTTGGTGTTTCTCACACAAACGTTAAAGTTTCGTGTTTCTGTCAGCCAGAACTGAACTTTTATCCTGAAGGGAGCGCCACATGAAAGAATCGGTTTCTTTTTATTAAGAATATTTACACTGTCAGCTGATGAAAGCTTTGAATCTCCCCTGATAGACTCTGGTTCAAAGAGTTACGATTTTAAAATGCACTTCTGTATGAAACGCAGCAGTTCTGCCTCTCCCCTGAAACCACCTGCTGACTTTTGACAAAAGGAAGAAAATTAGATTAAAATTAGCACTTTTTCTCCCTCACAAATCCATTAGTATCACACGCTGTTTGTGCCATGTTTATTTATTCTCGGATGCTTCAGCTGTTGTATCCTGAGGAGGATTTCATTCTAAAGCAGCACACAGCTGATGTTCAGGGGAGTCACATCCTCAGCTCAGAGTAAACACGGATGATGACATTTCAAGGTCAAATCTTCTCCTCTACCGTCTATTTTTCTCCATTTCTGGAAAGATTTGTGGCCCCTTTCTCGTGACAGACACCTTCAGTCAATCATTGGGGTAATCCCTGCAGCATCACTAAATGAATGTGTCACATCATCCTTACACAAAGGAGATCATCTTTGTCTGGGTGCATAAATGTCTTTCTACCGGTCCCTTTCTACATTTCTGGATCTTTACAGTCACAACCAAGATGTAATCTACAATGTTTTAGATGAGTTTCAGTCTGTTTGGAGTCTTTAAGATTTCAAGTG
>NC_050517.1:15847741-15849902 GCF_002922805.2 Oryzias melastigma
CCTTCGTAGGTTTCATTCTTGCAATTCTGTAAGAAATTGCAACACTTTTCCTAAAATAATGTTCAAATGGCATCAAGTTCCCACTCTGATTTTACTTATAATTATGCTGTTTTTAGAGAAAATGAACAAATATTTATATGTAGAGCAGCAGAAACTCATTAAAATCCGCCTCTGAATTGTGGGTAGCCTGCCCTTGGTTCCTGATATCCATCGGATTACAAGCTCTCCCACTACCTTACAGCCCCTTACACCCCCAACCTAACATTATCAGTGCAATAAAATGGCGAGCAATATCAGAGCTTTCCAGCCGTACAGTTTTGAGCCAGATTCCAGCTCAGACGAGGAAAACAAAGACGTACATGGATCTATTTGTCTGGAAGTGGATGCATCAGAATGGAGCGGAGAAGGGAGCTTGTGGTCAGTGAAACAAGGTTTTTCCAACTGCAATTCTTCTTCTGCTCCTGATTCACAATGATTTGAATAATAAATATTCAGAAACGTTATTTTAATCTTACCTATCTTACTTTTCCTTCTTCATGTGAAAAAAGCCACAAGAACAAGTTCAAAGAGAGGCACCCAGCTGCAGGTAAATTGGCAGATGTAATGGTGGACAGACTTATGGATAGACTCGACAGACCCAATAGATGCCCTACAGAAGTTCTATTTTATTTAAAATGGACGTTTTATTTTTCATAATTTCTTAACTTTTTTTTTTTTTTTTACTAATAGAATTATTTTTTTTTAAATAAGTTTCCCTTATTGTGTTTGTGAAAAATATTAAAAGAGAGTTTTTGGAGAAATGTTTGATCCATCTGGATTTCAGGTGTTCTGTTCCGCTGGAATCTTCTCACAGATGGAGGCGTATATTACTTGCAGCTAGGGACTCTTGAGTTTAAAGAGTAATCAAACAGGGAAGTTGGAGGCTGACTCCACCCACACCCAAAATTTGAAAATCCAGTCAGAGAAATTTAAATGGAATACCTCAATATAACCTGTAGGGGGCAGCACATAGACAGTTTTTGACTATTTTTCAAGAGTTAAACGTTTATTTTAATTTGTCAAAAATTTGGCAATGACCAACAGACAGCACTTTTAAAGCCCCATTTATAGAAATCAACAACCAAAAAAAGTTGATTTAGGGTTTGGTTACCCTTTACAAGACCAAAATCTCATTTTTCATCTGCGTAGGTCTCATAACTGTTTACTGCTTTTATTTGACCTGGGAAAAAAAACAGAAAAAATGCACAGAAAAATGGACTGGACTAAATTCTTGGCACCTTGTCAAGAACTAATAGCTTTTCAAGTATTTGATGATTCTGTTATCCTAACACACCTGTGGCAAGCAACAGGTGTGCATTATAAAGCAATCACTCTTGCAGTCAGTTAAAATGGAGAAATGGAAGACTCGACCTTTGAGTTGTGAGTCACACTGAACACGGAGAAAGCAACAACTGAAGCTGGTGGGCAGACTCAGTACAACAGTATCAGCTCACACCACTACACTACATCTGAATAAAAAAGGAAGGATGGGAGACTCAGGAGAACCACTGTTCATATACAGAGAGAAAAAAAACAAGAATGGAGTTTGTTGAGTGTCATGCGACATAAGTAGAGCTTTTCGTTGAAGGACATCATGGTACTTTGTACAGATAAACAGAAATGAACCCTTCAAAGCATAAAAACACAGTCCCTGCATTCAAACATGGTGGAAGATTACAGATTGAGGTTGCTCTGCTGCTTTTGACACTGGGTGTCTCAACTGTGAGACCAGTATCATGAAATCTGATTACAGAAAACATTTTGGGCACAATATAGTGGCCAGTGTCTGTGGTTTCACCAGAGATCATGGGTCTTCCAGCTGGATGATGGCATAAAACAACGTAAAAACTCTCAGAAATGGTTACAAAAAAGTGCTAGAGAGCTAGGAAATGACCAACAATTCTATAGAACAGGGCTCCCCAAACTTTTTCTTGTGAGAGCCACATAACTGTTTTCTTCTCTGATGGGGGTCCAGGGTCGGTTTGTAGGCTAACAGAAAAAGTGTAACAATCACAGCCTTAACGTAAAGAATTATGTTTTTCCTGAAAGCCACACACAGACAAATTTTAAATAGTTCATTTCTGTAGTCTTCACAGAAAAAATAATACTAACATTTTAAAAA
>NC_050517.1:15850623-15884952 GCF_002922805.2 Oryzias melastigma
AACCTGAAACCATTAAGAGAGGTCCAAAATTTTAGTAGAGGTGTAAGAAACACATTTTTGGTAGTTAATTTTTTTCCGAAACTGCCAGAAGAGTACCAATAATTTAGTCCAGTCCATTTTAGTTTTTTAGGTTTTACCTTGCACTAAGCTATAACTGGGTCTGCACTGTACTAATTTCTCACAAAGGTGACAAAATGTCTCCGTTAATAGGAATCTTAAATCTGAGGATTGAAAACCTGCTCTGGGATTCATGATTCACCCAACATATTTGAATCCACAACAACAGAAAAGTCAGGAAGTCTGAGAGCTGCTTCAGGACATGTGACCTAAACAAATTGTCATCACTTCATTCGCTAACTGTAAACTGCTAAAAAAAAAAAATGTTTGAGTAGACAATTTTCCACGACTT
This sequence comes from Oryzias melastigma, assembly GCF_002922805.2. Lineage (NCBI taxonomy): Eukaryota > Metazoa > Chordata > Actinopteri > Beloniformes > Adrianichthyidae > Oryzias > Oryzias melastigma. Next base: position 15,851,033 of record NC_050517.1, read on the forward strand.
GTATGATCCGGGACAGCTGGCCTCCTTTTAGGGTACGACGAGCTTCTGTGAAATATGTCTGTTCTCTCTCTGCTTTGCCGGAAGGGCCTCCGTCACCACCCCGCCCGGACACACATCCACAGGCCGTGAACCCCACCCATTGTGTAAGGAGCTACAAGGTGCTTGCCCCTTCCTTCCTTTCCGCACACAGGAAGCAGCTCAACAGCTCAGTGCTGCTTCATGGTGCCCCAACATTTTTGCCTCCATACCTGGAAAAAAGGCAACATGATGGATCCTGTAGCTTAATGAAACAAGCAAGCTGAGACACATAAACTATTTTATTCCTTTAATAGATACAATCTATCACAGAGTTGTGCTGATTCTTTTTAGATAAAGAAACTTTCTTTGTTATAGTTTTTATATTTCACAAATGTGTTTTCCTGTGTTTTTTTTTATTTATTTGATGTTTTACTGTGCCACGATGTCACAAATTTAAATGAAAATATCACAAATTCAGGAGTTTTTCTTGTAATAATTAGATTTAAAATATTTGTAATTAAAATTGATCAATTAGATTAATTAATTACAGGCCACGATTAATTAATCGCACAAAAAATTAATCGAATGAGAACACTACTATGCTAACTAATTTATTTATTGTGGGAGTTTTTCTATTTATTTTATTATTATGTCTTTGGTTAGTTTTTGATTTCTTTTCTTGGGACATCATTTTAATGGGGGGCAGTCATTGGTTTTGTGGGGCATGCCCCGCCCCCTTGTCCATGCCTATTTCCAGCCTTGCCTCAGGATCCTACATTGATGGTTTTCTCAGCTTCAAGCATTATCATCATTCAAAAAGACGAGTCTAAAGAAGAGGGATTTGTGAAACTAACCAAGTTAGTCATCTCTGGACTCCACACTAGTCCATTATGTTTGGACAAATCCGCCTCAGGGTGTTCTGCTGGTCTCTGTCAACAAGTGTCTTGGTTCAAACACTGAAACAGAACTTCTGTCTTAAAAATTAACCTTTTAAATCCCTTTTTATTGTGGAGTCAGAAAACAAAACAAGAATAAACAACTTTTTTAGCATCCAATCAATCATAAATTTCCCTTTAACATTAATATAAAATAAATGAATCTTTTTTTTAGCTTGTTTTTCAGAGCTGTCCTAGCAGAACAGGTGTTTAGGGTTACCAGTTGTCCTTTTTGAATCTCAGATCAAATTGTTTCTTCACTTGTAACATATGAACAGTTTCTATCAGCAAGATGTGCTTACATTCCTGAGTGATTTCATCTGGACAGTGAACGAAGGAAAGGAAAACGCTCCGTCTGCCAGCTCCGGTTTCTTCTCTAAGTACAACAGAGGTGTTTCCATCGAGCATGTGTGTCCGCTTTACTGGCCGTGCTGTGCAAACACTCACACATATATATCCCTGATGGTTTCTCTGAGTCCTGCTGAATTTCACATAGACCAAACAGTAATGAGAAAAGGAATAACAGCGCTCCATCAACAGCTGAGCCCTGCAGCTCCTGTCAGTATTTAATGCACACATATCGTATGGCTGCTAGCCATGGCGTTTCCAGTGAAGAGCTGGAAAAAAAAAATTGGCAACAAATCTGAATTGGCTAAAACTTGAATCAAAAGATCGAATGCAGCTGGAGCTGATTTGAGGTTGTTCATTAGCCAGACTTCTGTACAATAAGTGTTAATTCTTGCAGAGTTAAAATAAACTGTGGGAACATTATAGTTGAAATGAGTTTCAGGAACAACAGTTGTGAGCTGGAGCAGAGAGCAGAGTGAGGGTCTGGAGAGACGATAACAAATGCTTTAGCAGGTTTCCACATTAACTAAAGTCAACAGGGTCCCCGTGTGGCTTTTAGGAGAAATAACGGAGACCACCATGAAAGTGTGATAGTTATTCCATAAAGCTGCTCACAAAATCAACTGGTTGTCTTTCATTTGATTAAAGACCCACTGCAAAAAATGTGTTTTGGTGTTTTTAGCATGTTCTTGTGGCATTTTTTCTTATTTTGGAGGACATATACAAAAAAGAAATTTAAAATATAAAAAAGTGTTTTTGAGTTTTTCCTTATTCAGATCATTGTGAATCGGGAGCAGACAAAAAATACCTTTTGTAAAAGCATCTTGGTGTGACTCAAGAAGCTACTACGGCAAGCCACCAGCTCCCTGTTTCGCTCTATTCTGATGCACCCACTTTGAGACAGCTTAAGAGCGTCTAAACAAAGAAATGATACGAAATGAGGGCAGGCTTATGCTACGGTCACATTTCTCAGAATGCCACTGGGCTGTGACCTATAAACACGTTTCTCAGCAAATTCGGCAGATAGCTGCGAAGGTTTTCAGAAAATGTTAAAATTTTACGGCAACCAGGTGATTTTTTTTGTAACAATTGACATTGGTCAGTGGTCGCCTCAGCACATTTTAAGGTCATTCTGTGGTAGTCCAGTGACAGGCAAATTAGGTTGTCGGGCAACAGCCAGAATCACCAGTCGGCAGCGGCTCTGGACGGCAGCTGTCAATATCAAGTGCCATTGGTCACCAGCCACCCGAACTTCGGGGCTTACACTCCCCACTCGTCACATATGGACGTATGGTTCAAGCCCCCTCCACGTCACATTTTGACATCTAGGGTGTCCCTAACTCATTGTTTTTTGACATGCTGGCTGTTCCCATTAAATCAGGGCTCCCCAACTTTTGGGACGTTGTTCCAGATGGTATACCGTAAGCAATACTGGGCGCTGTACCGGACGTTGTACTGGACCCTGTACTGGACCCTGTACAGGACGCTGTACAAGACGCTGTACCGGACGTTGTACCATGCGCTGTTCCGGAGCCTGTACCGTATGCTGTTCCGGATGCGTTACCGGATGTGGTACAAGACACTGTTCCAGACACTGTACCGGACGCTGTACTGGACCCTGTACTGGACTCTGTACAGGACAGTGTACCGGACGCTGTACCGAACGCTGTACCGAACGCTGTACCGGACGCTGTACCGGACGCTGTACCGGACCCTGTACCGGATCTTGTAAAGGGACACTGTACCGGACGCTGTACAGGACACTGTACCGGACCCTGTAACGGGTCCTGTACCGGACGCTGGACTGTATGCTGTTCCGGATGCGGTACCGGACGTGGTACAGGATGCTGTTCCAGACACTGTACCTGATGTGGTAATGGATGTGGAACCGGTACCAGGTCAGGGTACCAGTACTGGCATTTTTTCCCTGTCTGTGCCTGGTACCAAGCCCCGCTTAGACCGATAACCAGCTCGCGGCTTGGAGGTTGGGGACCCTTGATATAATGGGAACATCCAGCTGGTCAAAAAATGACAAGTTTGGAACACCCTAAATGTCAAATAGTAGCGCGGAGGGACCGAACCTTAGATCCAAATATGAGGAGTTGGGAGTGAGAATGCGTTGCCTGGCGGTACATAAACAGGGGGCCATTATGAATACCTGACTGCTGCCATCTGTGTTCATGACCAAGCAAACAATTTTTCCAAAAATCATACGGCAGCAGCTAATTTTGAAAATTCTGCACATGCCTCCCCATCACGCGGTGGCGGTTGTATTTGTGTCCATAGCCTTACTCAACACTAACTGTCCCAACCACAACTCAGAAGCGAATTTCTAACAAACTACTGCCGCTCTGCAAGAACTATGTCCTAGAAAACAACACAAGTTTTTCATTTGGTTTAAAAACTGCATAAACATAATCAAAAGACCACTGGGAAAGATTTTAAAATAGATCAAAAGATGATCAGAGTGGGACTTCAAAAGTTTATTTTTTTAATCTAATTCTACTGTTACCTAAGCTTGCTTTTTGACTTTCTCAAAACCATAAACCAAACTCAATCCTTCAGCTTGTTCCAGGCCGCAACGCTTCAATACTCTGATCGTGATTAAACTTTAAAACTCCTTCACAGCCCACAGTTCCAAGACTCGCTGACCAGAAAATGTGTTTGGGGCCGACCCAACAACTGCAGAGCTTCATTCTGGCTCTGCGCATTTAACCACTGCACTCTCTGAGGCGACGGAGCCGGTTTGAATGATGCCTGTCAAAACACAAAACGTGTGGAGCACACACTGGAGGCGGAGATTTTGTCTGAGATAAACAAAAACTCTGCGTGAAACTAAGGAGTAAAGTAATTTGATGTGGCATACAAATGGATTCCACTCTCCGAGTGAATCCCATTTCTTGAAGAGAAGGAGGAGGATGAGGAGGAGGTGGGGAAGGGGGGGGGGTGTAGTGGTGGCCTAGTTTCCTCCATTCATCAGCGACTTCTTCCTCATGGGAACACAGGAGGTACAGTATATGGATGGAGTTCAGGCACGCTTGGCCAGTCACTATAAGACACCACTAAATGGCTGCACTCAGGCAGGATGGATGAAGGGTCAGCCGCTCGGGTCCAGACATTCCTTATTTCCATCTATTTCCACTCCTCCTGTTTTTCTGCAGCCCGATGTGTGTGTGTGTGGGCTCTGCAGATGTTTCTGCTGTGTGGATTCCTGAAGGACAAGGTGGGGAAAAAAATCTGGAGACTGACACCCAGCTCTCCTCCTTCACCTTCGCTACCCCTCTCCCTCCCTTTATATCCTCGGGCTCCTGTCACCGACTGGGCTACAGCAGGTAGACATCTGTAATTGCAAAGGTGGAGGAAAGCACCATGCTACACTGCCTTCAGGTATTTTTAATGCCGCGGAAACAGTCAACAAACCTAAAATAGAAAGCATACCTGCAGAAGCATCCAGATTTAGAGCTCTTTAATTTTTTGTATGCTTTTCCAATTACTCCTCTAAACATCACATGGGGTCTTGTTGCTAGGTTACTGACAGGTACAGCTTCCTTTTAGACATGTTAAGATGAAGATGTCTACGAGTAAAAAAGATTTCTTAGTAAAAGTGTGGTTTCCACAGAGCTGTCACCTTCCTCTAACCCTTCTCCATCAGCTCGGTTAATGTGACAGATGCAAGCAGGCTCGCTGAGCCAGATGGAGCTGCATGAATTCACGCAAAATTTCATGATTTTAAATGGTGTTTTAACCAAGTCTTGAGGGTTAGGGAGTTGTCTGCTCACTGTTCGCTTGATAGGAACAGTCCACGGCTAAATATCTCGAGTGTTACAAAGAGCCGTTTCCAAAAGCTTCCCCCGGGACACGAACATGCTGAAGTTGAGTCTGGAAAACGGGATTATGACTCATATCCCACAATGGAAAATTAAAACAGGAGCTCCGTTCAATTGCAGTTTTTGCTAAATGTGTGTTACAATGCCCCACAGGGCATTCTGGAGATGCACAGCTACACCCCCTCTCACAGTTTGATCTCACTGTCCTGGAGTCATAGAGGGGGAAGGCGCATGGCACGTCTCCCCGGGGTGCCATCTGATGCCCCATGACAGATTGAGGCTGCAAGGATGCACTCAATGTCTGCGCTCATGTTTGGTTATTTTGTGGATTCTACGTGAATCAGAATAATTGGAGACAAAGTGGTTGACAACAAGTCTGCGTCGGGTTTGCCTGATTGTTGCGAGAAACCAGACAGGAAATTCAACGCGTTCTTTGAGAAAAACTGCAATCAAAAGCATTTTGAAACTTGTTGACCTTCAGCAAACTTGTTTCCTAATCAGTTTCCAAATGCCAAATCAGCATTGTCATCACAGCCACACAGTTCAACAACGACAACAAAAAACATTGGAAGTAAAAGTGTGTTTTTCTCTATTTGGTGTTTAACTTTGCTTCTAAACTTGCTTAAGTTTGTGCAAGTTAAAAAAAAAAAAGTTCAGAAACAGACATTTTTAAGATATTTACTTCAAAAATCTGTCAGAAAAGTTAAAAATAGTAGTTTTGGTAAAGCTACTCTTTAGGAATGGCTGGGTAAGGCTGAATCTGAATTCTTCCCCCACCCCTACGACTTCTCCCTACCCCTCCAGTTGTAGGGGTGTTTGAGGGTGTAGGGTTGTCTGAAATCCTTTTAATATGTGCTAACCCTTCCCACAGAGGGTTGTAAAGTCCTCCTTCACGAGGGTTAATCATGTCGTGCTGCGGGGGGGAAGCACATTTCTTCACATGGGTGTGATCCAAAGCATAGAAGTTTAGATGTAAATGTAAAAGTATTGACTTTTTGTTTTAGCGTGACCTTTTTAAAGCTGGAAGCTCCGCATTAATCTAGCTGACCTGTGACTATTGATGACATCATTGAGTAGGAGTGACAACCGGATTTGAAGACACTATTATTTTTAAGAATAAATAAAAGGGTAGAGTAAAAATGTTTTTTTTTTCATCTGACCAACTTTGCAATTCAAGTCAAATTTACGTCTTTTAATCTTGTAAATTTGTGACTTTTAATCCCGTAAATTGACAAGGAAAAAGGTAATACATTTAATCAATGACTTTTTAAGTCATAAATATATTACTTTATTCTTGTAATTTAACAGTTACTAGTTTTTTCTCATACATTTATGAGATTTAAAGCAGTAATATTAAAAATATATATTTGTATCTGGCCCAAATACTCTGTCGTACATTTAAAAATGTTGCTTTTGTTATTTTTGTCATCTTTAAAGAAGCTTGTATCGATGATGTTTTCATCTTTTTCTTTTTAATTATAGATAATGATATTCACTTAAAAATTGGGGGCAAATGGGGATGGCAAAGCTTTTTGCTGCCCCCCCTACCCCCCTGTAGCTCCGCCCCTGGTTAAGTTATTTTAAAAATGACAAAAATGGAAACTGAAAAAAATGTGCAAACTTGTTATGTAGGAAGAGCTTTACAATTTACACAACTCAATCCTTTAATTATTTTTTTAAAAGGTTAAGTTCACAGTAAGAGGAACTAAACCGCTTCAACCCTTTAAATGTTTGCTCTGTCATGCTCTATAGACTTTACTGACACAAAGATGAAGTGATTGGCTCACAATCAAGTAAAAAGGGTCAAAAAAGCCTTTGAAACCAAGAATCTTGTGCTTTTTTTATTCTTAGTTGTTTGAACAAATTATTAAAGCATTTGGCAGATTCTATTTTTTTGGGGTTGCATCAGTCTTTAAATAAAAATCATTTCTTTCATATTTGGCTGTGAAATTTCTTCTTCTAGCTCCACACATTTTCACATAGTGTATCACATTGCAACAAAATGGAATAAATTGAATTTTCCCTCTCTCTGCTGTAAGGGAAATTCCCTACAACCTCGTCCCCGGAGTTTATATTTACGTGTTTATGTGTGTTTGTGCCAAACAATAAGGTCTACTGTCTGAGAGCTCGTGAGGCATGACCATAGCCTCTTTAATGAGATAGCATGTGGTACGATGCTGAGCAGAAGAAGCCACGACAGTGTAAATTGAATTAAATAGGCGAGTGTGCTATAAGAATGAGCATGTGAGCAGCAGCAGGCATGGTCTGTGTCAGAGATAAAGGTTCTCTGTGTATGTTGATCTGATTTGTGTGTTCAAAGAACAACAAGGTCGTTTTTATAAAATAGTACCTGAGTTAAAAACTTTGTTTATTTAAGTATTTTTAAGTGAGTTGTGAGATTTGATGTGTTTTTTTAATATTTTTGCTCTCCATTTATTGTCAAAATGATAAATGTGCTTGTTTACTTTGCAGATGTTTGTGTGTTTGCGTTTGACCTTATAATCTGCAGCACACTGAGCTCCCTGTATTTATAAGAAGGCCAAAAAAAACCCTCCAGCATGGGGGTCTGGAGACTTAAAAGTTTGTTTCCTTTTTTTTTTTTTTTTTGTGGTTGTCTCGGCTGTTGTAAAATAGAATTGAAAACAGCAGTGTGTATGTAACGGCTGCACATAAATCTGCTTGTTTAAACTGGAAAAGTAAAACAAAATCTCTGGTTCCGACTGACTGTTGCTCTGCAGTTTAGGGGATTTACACTCGTGACAAATGTGCTCTAAGGAAGGGGTACTCCACACCCTACTCTCTGAGATGTATCATCCCGTCTGCTTTTCACTTTTCTTTACTATTTTCTGCTGATTTGCTTTAGCGTCTTCTCATTCTGATTGACTGAACACACCTGATTCAGGTAATCGGCAGCAAGAAATGCAGGGAGAGCTGGATAATAGGTAGGGTGGTAGATCTTGAGGACCAGGGTCTGAAAATGCAAATTCTTGAGTGTGCGTTGGTGTTCACACTGGGCAAGCAGGGAGGGGCTTCTTCTACTTTTCCTACTGTTTACTAGCACACATCCACTATCTACAGTTGGAAGAAACTTAGTGCAAAATGTCAAAGTGGTGAAAATCTAGCAAATCTTGCTCCAAGCTTTTTCTTTCCAACATAATAAGACTAAGTGTCAAATAACTCCAGCCGGGCACAAACCATGTTATTTAGAATTTCTCCCCCATGAACAATTTTTCCACAGCTGGCAGTTCCATGAATCCCAGGATCACTACCTAATCCGAGTCTCTGATCAGACAAAGTTCTACCTGGTTTAAAATTGAATGATTGTACGTTTTGTTATGTGCGTAGCTACCAGTGAATGTGAGAGTTTAGACCCAAAAATTTACAGCGACTTTATATTGAAAGTTGTCACTTGAACGTGTTTTGCCAAGGTGTGAATGTAGCTTAAGATCTAACATTCAATGACCTCAAGTGACCTGACAATTGATAAAAACATAGTTTTTTTTTTAACTTCTGACTGATATTTATCCAAAATTGTAAATCTCTACATTAAGTAGGTTAGACAGAACCTTTCCATCTGCAGCTCCCAAACACTGGAACGCTCCTCTTTTCTATGAGGTCTGCCAGATCCCTCAGTGGTTTTAAGACACTTTGAAAAACTCATCTTTTTACTCAGACTTTAACTCCAGCGAGCAGATCTAGTTGACGTGCTTGTTACTTTTATTTTATTATTGTTTTATTGCTTTTATTGTTTAATGGATTTTATTGTTACTGTTTTTATTGTTTCTTTATTTTATTATTTTGTTCAGTGATTTCATTTATATTTGATTTCAAGTTCAGTGCCTTGGTTGCCTCTGCTTTTATAGGTGCTATATAAATAATAAATTGACTGACTGATTGATTGATTGATCTAAAAGTTTTTTTCATCTCAAGTTTACAACAAGATTCCATTCATGCTTTACTGACATATATTAAGTCAATTTTTACTGTTCAATAAAACAAACTGAATTTAATGAAATTTAAAAACAATTGAACATAAGTAGTGATTTTAACTAAATAAAGGTGAAAATTACAGAAATAAAATTGTGAATTTGCACATTAAAACTGATGGAAAAGCTGTTTTTTTTCCTGAGGAAAAATGATAACTTAGTTAAAGTGTAATGGATGAATTTTAAAGCAAGACTTTTTTTTTTTTTTTTACTTAATTTAAATTACTTCACTTAGACACGTTTTAATAAAAGCTGACAAACATGGCTGCTTTGGCTTTCTGTTTTCTTCTAGAAAATTTGCACACAAAAAAAGATTACTTGAAAAGTTGAAACCCCTGCTGTAATTATAACTTTCTCCAATTTCCCTCATGAAATCTACGGTTCGTTTAAACTGTGACACTTGAAACCAGACTTGACAGAGACACATGACCGGAGAGCTGGGACTTAACTTGGTTTAAGCTCGTGAGCATGCCTGTCTGGCAGCCTGTAAAGGGCATGCTTAAACCAGTTCATACTATTATAAAAGCTTGATTTATTGGCTTTTCTTAAGCAAGTAAATCAAAAGACTAACTTTGTTCAAAGCGTGTCGGAGCCCAAATTCAATGTGACAATGCAGACGTTACTCAGCAGATGAAAATGTTCACACAGGTTCTTGGTTTGTATCAGAAAATAGGATGAATGGGAGACAACCGTCTGATGAACGGCATGTTAATGTAAGTGATAAACCAGCACTTTAGATCTGGTTTTCACACAGATAATAATAATGAGATTTTGATAATTCCCATCGAAACTCCTTTTAGGCTGTATCACCTCTAAATGCTCACTCCAATCATGCTTATCTATTGTAAAAGCACTCCCAGATGTCTTTTAATTATGAGTTTACCATTTTTTAGCCAAAATCAAAAAGTCTATGTTGTTTTCTAGAACCTTGTTTGTGCAGAGCGGCAGTAATTTGTTAAAAATTGGCCTCAGAATTGTTATATGTATATATGTCCTCCATCATCCAGGGAACATGTTAAAAACACATTTTTATGGCGTGCTCTTGGGTCAGGAACAAGCCGTTTCAATCACATGGTCAAATTGACTAACCTTTCTACAACAATCAGTTGATTCCCAACAACAAGCTGGACAAGTTATTGATTGAGTGAGAGAATAAATGAATGGGAAAACTAACATTAAGGGTAAAAAAAGGGGAAGTCTGCCTTCATTTTGTCAAATCAACAACTGGATTCCACAGCTTTTTGTCCATGCTCTGTTTTTCCTGCCATGTTACCTTTTTAAATGTTTGATCAGACTGTTTTCTTTCCAATCGTTTGGCCTGTTAGTGATAAACTCAAATTAATCATATGTTTAAAAATTCAAAGTCAAAATAAAAGTATTTTTTTTTAATTTATAAAGGTTTTTTAAGTCAATCACAGGGGTTAAATGATCGGTTTGTTTGCTCCAAAACGCTTCTCTGTAAACATATTTAAAGAGCACCATCAGAACAGCTGATCCACAGCTGTTTATTGGCTGCATCCCCAAACTAACAACAGCATCACAGCCTTGTTGATCCTCCTGATTGAATCAGAAAATAAATACTGTCTGACCTGAACTGTGTCACCGCCTCAGGGAAGAACTTTTCCCGAGTCCGGCGATCCAGTCGAGTGCCCCGGAGGGAGGTGGGGCTGTTTGGCCACTTCAGCTTTTCTTTACACTCCAAGGCCTCTCAAAACACCCAAGGAGCCAAAAAGAAAATACCTCACAGCTGCTCTTTCCAGTCTTAAGCAACAATAGCTTCTAAACTCAAGCCAAGACATGATTTAAAACCAAAAATACTTATTCTGACATCATGAAAAATCTCTTATATCAAGTTTAGTCTTTTTTTTAACAAAAACTCTTAGAGTGCCAATGAGAGAGATCAAGAAGAAACTCAAGAAGACTGGGGGTTGGAAGGATCACGTTTGCCAGGGAGAATGTCAGTGTCACGACCTCAGAGAAGGCAGAAAAAAATCACTTTCTGGAGGCTTTATCTGGCTCTCCATCTGTAGTAGATTTGTGACAAAAGGACAGAGGAGGAAAACACCTCAAGTCCCTTCAAACCAGAACAAATGGTCTCCTCCTCTTTCTGGAGGAGTGACAGGAGATCATTAATCATTAAAAAAAACTGGGGAAAACCTAACAACATGAAACAGATCTGCAAGTGTAGGTGGAATTAACAAAATTAGCCAAACCTGTCATGCAAATTTTATAACGATGCTGTGCATCTAAGAATAATTTCTAGTTCTTGTTTTTTAATGTAAATAAATGTGTTTTTCTGCTAATTCTTTAACTTTTTTTTAATGAACAGTAAACTGTTAATATATGTCCTTTTCAAATTGATTCCTAAAATTAAAACATTTTCATTGAGACTACAGTTGAGTAAAATTTTTGTGCCAAACTTAAGAAAATTCAATGACTTTATTAATCTGTTGCTCCACTGCTGCTCAATACCACATTGTTGTTCTGTATTCAGATGCTTCCACGCCGCTGCTGGCTGTTGCCTTTTCTCCAAGATGTAACAAAAACTGAATTGTTTCATCAGTCTGGGCAAAGCTAGACTTTTACAATACAATCAAGCATGTTAGTCTGAAGTCAAACTGAACTGAGGTTCTCTTTGTCTGACTAACTCGACCAGCGGCGGAATAAACGTGGTTGACAACTGAAGCCCCCCCTCCTGCTCGTACAGCTTCAGGTGCAAGCTTCCCCGTGTCTGCAGCCGGCTTTGATCCTGACGTAACACAACAAGACAGAACACACGAGAAAACACCGGTACAAATCGAGGTTTATAACCACAAGGGATGGTGTGAGTTCAATTTCTCAATAGTGAGGAGCGGAGCCGATATTCAGAGCTATGTGGCTGTCCAGTTCGATGAATAGATGTTAGGTGAATAGAATAGTTACATTGCTTTTAAGATGGGAAAAGACACATTTGACACATTTGATCCACTCCAAGAGAAATCATGCTTTTGTGTGTCTTTAACATGTTTTGTGGCTTTTTTCTCATTTCTGAGTTTTTCTTTATTCAAATTATTGTGAAATGTTGTTGGAAAACGTTTGTAGCTTTGACGTAAAATCCACGTAGATCCATGTACGTCTTTGTTTTCCTCGATTGAGCTGGAATCTGGATCCAAACTGTTCGGCTGGTTAGCTCCAATACTGCTCAGATTTTTGTGGTATCGGTGATGTTAGGTGGAGGGTTGTGAGGGGCTGTAGTGTGAGGGGGTGAGTGTGTTAACAGATGGCTGATGGGAAATGGGGCGGGGTTACTCTGCCCTACAGTTCTGCCCACAACTCAGATGTAAGTTTCTAATAAACTCTTGCTGCTCTGTAAAAACAATGTCCTGGAAAACAATTCTTTTTGTGTTTGTTTTGTGTTTAGGCTAAAAATAGCATAATCATAATTAAAAGACCACTGGGAACAGACTAGATCAAAAGATGATCAGAGTCGGATTTTATGTGCAACTGAGATTAAGATCCTAGATGTTAGTTGCAGCTCTGTGTAGTTTCATACCACTAAAGGTCAATGGACACAGTTATGAAATAGGTTGTGAAAGCTAAAACATTCACACCTTCTTTTTATTTTTAATGGTGTTAACACTCGCAGCATATGATTCAGTATGGTGGGAACTAATATGTCTAGAAAATGAACAACACATGGCTGCGCTCCGCAAGATGAAGCAGAAGTTGGTTTGGATGTGCCACTCTATCCTGGTTTCATGGATTGATTACATTCCTTCATGTATTGCTTTTGGCTACATGTCTGATGTAAAACTAAATTGGATGGAAATCATCCTTTTGGTAGGGAAATCAGCATGATTTCTTATTATCACAGACACGTCTTTTATTGTGGAGGCCAGAATTCGTTACATAGTCACCCGAAAAACTTGATAACTCAAGAAATCAGACAGACAGGTAAACAAGCTCACAGTTACAAAAGACAATAAAAGCATCGATAAGAAAACCAGCTGGTCCTGTTCACAAAGATAAACTACTCCACAATTGTCCAAACTTGATTTATTTCTGCTCCTAGTTGTGTTGAATATTCTGTTTGCAGAGTTTAAGAAGCTTTCAAATATGTAAAACTGAGCACACCGTCCAAGTAAACAACCTCTGCAGTGGACCAAACAGCCTAATGTGAAAGCAAACTGATTTTTATTTTTTTCAAAATATTTTATTCATACTAACTCTGCAGTTGGCTCTGATTCAACATTTAAACGGCATCAACAAACAACACAATACCTCCAGACTTCAGACCCATGCGGGCGCCTAATAGATGATTCTGGGTAATGTTACCTCACAGCTCTCTGGAACATTCCTCAGCTTCATTTACCTTTTCAAAACAACCCAGGACCACTTTAAACACAACGCCGCCGGTTTTTACAGGGATGGCAGCATATGTGTTCAGAACTCCACCATTTTTTAACACAAAAGTCAGTAACACTTTAGATTATGTGCTGCAAAACAATCCATATGATGTTGACAAGGATAGTTAAAACATTTGTTAAGCTTGAAAGCAGTTTATTCACACGACAGTGATCCTCCTGCTCCTTTCTGTACGTTTTTTGGCATGTAAAAACTCAATCACACTTTCTGCGAATTCCGTTGGTATCAAAACATTTAGCTTGTTCAGGACATTACTGCTTGTATTTTTGGTATTTATAAACTTTATAATTTTTGAAATATTGAGCAAACTATGCTCCATAGGACAGAAATGAGAAATGTTTCAAATTTCTAAAAAACTTTGTTCTCTTTGGGGCCATTGTTTACAGTAATTTTAAACAATTTGGCAATGAGCTGTTATATTAGCATCATGCTAGCTCATTTTGGTAATTTGGCATCTACTGCAGTTTTTTAAATGCTAATCTTAATATTTTAGCAACATATTAACGTTTTTTCTTTTTTTTTGGCTAATTTGCTATCTATAATGTGGTTAGGCTACATTTGAGTTAGGAACAGGCTAACATTTTTGGCTAATTTGTTATCTATAGGGTGGTTAGGCTACATTTGAGTTAGGAACAGGCTAACATTTTTGGCTAATTTGTTATCCACTGAGGTTTGTTTGCTACTTTTGAGTTTAGCTTATATTTTAGCAACTTGCTAATGTTTTTGATAAATTTTACTGAGGATTTTAGGCTATTTTGGAGTTGAGTTAGTATTTTAGCAGTGTGCTAGCTTTTTAGGCTAATTTGACATCTACCAAGGTTTTTTGTAGCTAATTTAGAGTTGAGCTCATGTTTAAGCAGACACTACATGTTTTTGCAAAATTGGCACGTATTGAGGATTTCAAAGCAAACTTGCCAACAATTTTTCAGAAATTTAGGCCAACTATAGTCTTTTAGCAAATTTTGCATTTTGCAAACAGCTTTTGCATTCTCAGCAAATCCCTTCAGCAATTAAGTGCTTTAGCATTTGCAGCAACCAGATTTAGCAGAAAGTATTGACACTTTCTTGATCGCAGATAATGCAACTTTTCTTTGAAATGACCTTTGTAGACATTTGGCCTCATTTAAGATGTTAATGAATCTTACTAAGTATATTATGATCCTTATGTGGCTTTTTGTGCTGATATTTGACTTGCTAACACCCTGAACACATTAATAATGTTTGTTAATGTGTTAAAGCTTGTTAAGGAATCCTATTATAGAGTGTTACTCAAAGTCTAACTTTTAACTTTATGCATGTCAGTTTGAATTTAGTTCATGGTTTTACATATTTCTTCAATTGCAGCAGGGATTTAAGAAAACGTATGCAAAATGAACATTTTTATTGATTTTTTTTTACATTTCTTAATACAATATTTAGTAACTGACCTTTATTAGTACAAAATAAACATGTTGCTGTCTCAAAGTAGTATGTTCAAGAATCTGAAAATAAACAGCTTTAGGCAGCATTATTTTTAAAGATGCTCAGGTTTTATTACCTTGGGGAAGATTCTGATTAAACATCCTTCCAGTCTTGAGATTATGTAGGGAATCCACTTCTTTGATAGAATTTGCCCTGCCTGGGGCAAACACAACCACCCCACTCTCATCTTTAGGGTGTTTTTATTTGAACTTTTTCACCAGTACGGTTTAGCATCAGCCTTTGATTGCTTTTTGGTTGTTCGCCATCATCTTTCCATCAACTGTGAATGTCAAACCCCTTGAAATAAGATTCTTTCTCCATGTTAGCTGGGGGGGAGGTTGAACTAAAAAGCTTTTCTTTTTAGCAGTCTGTTTGGGCTGTGCCCCCTCCCCCTTTGTAATTAAAATTCCGCCCCTGTGTGACAAAGACAAACAGAATATCTTATGGAAACTCTGTCAAACTGTGATGGATGGATTTAGATGTACAGATGAAACTTTATGTGAAACACAAACAAAAAAGCTAAAATATTTTGGGGTTTAAATGAGTCTAAGCAACTATAACTGTGGAGGTGATGTGATCTTATTTCAGTGTAATCTAAAAGGTGAGTTTTGGCACAGGAGCTGCAGTGGAAGAAGGTAAGAAGGAGGAGGCGTGCGCATCAGGAGAAGTCTATGCTCCACCCTCTGGAGCGGAGCTGCGCTGCTGGATTATGCGCTCGGCTATCAGTGAGTTCACCAAACTGTTTGCTCACCAGCCTCCTCTCCACTCTGCGTTCCGCCCGTCCACAATTGGGATCGCAGATCTCGGAGCCGTGGATTTATCCAGTTTTTACGCACGCGTGGAGATCGGAAGTCGTCGCATTTCTCCCAAAATAGCTGATCTGGTCCTCGATCGAAGAGTGTTCAGGGACGTTTCAGAGCTCGCCACAGAGAAGAGCTTTCGACTCCAAGCTTCGCTTTAAGGTAAGAAAAGAATTTAAGTGCGTCTAACTTAAACGTGATGACAAATGCTCTGTTGGTGGCGCACAAAGAGCGCGTTAGTTTAGAGTGCAGATCGCATGTTTTTATTCATTTTGATGCATTAAATCCTCAAACAGAAGTTTATAAAAACATGCTCTTTTTAGGAATTCTTGCGCGCGTAATGTTGCGCGTGCAATCTGTTGGAGTCAAAGTTGTTTTTATGAAATAGAATAGGTGATTGACGTCCAAGCTGTCCCGCTTCCCACGGGGGGGCTCAGCCAAAAGTGTGTGCAGAGATGTCACCAGATGGAGGTCTGTGGCGGCTCTACCTTCGCTGCAGGGCAGGACTCTGCTGTCACTTTGGATCAGACGCATCTTCCAGAATCCCCTCACTCTCATCCGTCCTGTCAGATCTTCACTGGAGCAGACACGATGAAAAGTCAATTCTTAGAGGACGCAGTCACATGCTCCTTCCATACAAAGCGCTCAGCATGTGACTGTGCCAGACCCCCCCAGACAATTGCATTATGGGGACATGGTGTTTGTTAGAGCTTAACTTAACCATCAAGAGTCCAACCCAAAAAAGTGCAGATTTAAAGGGGTAAAAAAGTTTGAAGTTAAGTTTCATTATTTTCTTCCCTGAAACCAAGAATGAGTTTGCCCACATGGTGACAGAGATGTGTTTGTTCACCATGTTTGTCCTGAACATTGAAAGAAAAAAAAAACAGAAAAGAAACAGTTGTATTGATGCTTTCGGAGCAGCTGCCAACACGGATGACTAACCTCTGCCTGAAGCCTTTCTCTGCTTGACTCACATGAGGAGAGGGAAATAGTTTTTTAGCTCGGTGATGCTTTCAAATGCCAACAACAGGCGATACAAACCCTCAGTGAAGTTGAAACCTGGGGGAAAAGGTGCACATTTCCTAATGTGTTTGTTTTTCACACCTGAAGTGAGTAGAGTGTTCAGGTATCATCTCATTTCTAGCAGAAAAGTGAATTTTGTTGCTCCTGTTGTCTCAGTAGCCCCACGGTCTCTCAGAGCATCGCTCATTAGAGGTCTGAAATTAATCATTCTGGTTACCCTTTGGTCTCCTCTCCCGCTTTATGATCAGCTAACGTCTGCAGATTGTCTCTGGCTTGTTTCGGAGCTCCAGTTCCCACACCTTCTCCTCCTCGCTCAAGATCATCTATTATTCTGTCTTCTTCTTGTCCCCATCCTTGCTCCCCTCAACCAACCTGGGGTGCACGGCAGTAACCATATCGACGGGTTCAGAGAAGCAGCGGCGAAGGAGGGGAAGAAAGCCAGGCTGGGTCATCACTCCACAGTTGCTTTGCTCTGTATTAGCCTCTGCTGCCGTCCGCAGAGAGGCCAGAACTAAATGGAGTATCTATTGGCTCAATGAGAAAATTGCTTTTTTCGATTGCTAGAGGACCTTTCATTTAATGTGTGAGATGCACACGCCTCTGTCTGTAATGGGTTCAGCCTCTTTGTTGTCCAGAGACGCAAGAAAATGAAATTTGCTTTTCAGTTGGCAGAATAATTTACTTTCTGAAAGGTGCATTTTTCATCAGTGGTTTAAAAGCAATAAAGGTGTGTGTCGCTGTAACACGTGTGTAATGTTGTGTCAATGAAAGTCCAGTCCTGGTGTTGGTTGCTCTCCACTGAAAGCAGCATCCCTGCTCAAAGTTTGTTCTCCTGCTGCAGTTCTAGTGTCTAAAACTGGATGTTCTATTCTGATCGCAGCAGGAGCACAAAGAATCTTCTCGTCTCAGCCATGTTTCTTGGATTCAAACTAAAATAGTACAGAAATGACTTTTATTTGGAGATGGAGTGAAGAAGTTTGTGCGTTGACAAAGATAAAGTGCAGATTATTTTAGGATCAGCTTAAAGTGCAAATAAAATAAAATACAATAAAAAGCTTCACAAGAATATCTAATGAATAATTGGTAATGAGCTTAACCCAGTGTGGGTCTTTGAGAAAAACCATTGACATGAATAGAGATGGATAAAACAAGAATGTTACCTCAGGTCCCAACGAAATTAAGTCACTTCAGTTTTTCGTGATTCAGATATCGCCCAATTTGGCCATTTTGGGACCAGACGATGTTAGCTGAGGATCTGTCAGTCAAACGCTTATACGTTTGGCGCCAACGGGCACCACGTGCTCTAATTGAGGCACCTGATTGGCTAGTTTATAACTTGAATAAATTGTGATAAAGAAAAGACACCAGAAGAAGAGACACCAGATCAAGAATGGTTATTCTGACAAATATAATGCCTGAGTGATGGATGTTTAGTTTTGAATGTAAGTTTATGGGATTTTGGCTTTCTGGGACCAATAGGTACGTCCTATTTGGAATGCGAGGGCGGAGTGGATGATTAGTCCAGTTCTCTCTATGTACTGTCTATGGGTAAGACCCTTTACACTGTAGCCACTAGGATGGCTAAGTCTGGGTTTCCCTGTGCCAGTCCCCAGCCCGGATGAAATACAAGGTTGTGTCGGGAAGAACACCTAGCATAAAAATCTCTCTGCCAAACCAAAAGTGCAAATCAGTGAAAAGATGATTCGCTGTGGCAACAAGTGAACTACAATCTGATCCATAGGTAAAGAAAAACTGTCATTTTTCAAAAGCTTCCAAGCACTCTTAACGCAATTGATGCAAAAAGGCAAGCGAATAAGGACAGATCCAGGGACGATCAAATGTGATGGTCCACAAAAATCCACGATTAACTAAATAAATAAAAATAAAAAATAAAAGGCAGAAATAATTAAGGATGGACAGATAGACAAATATTCATAAATTGCAAAAAATAAACTTAAATGCAGCTTCAACAGGGAACAAAGCAGTGTCCTGCTTGTGCCTGTCCCTTGCCCGGTAAATATGAAGAGAGATGTCAGAAGAACATCCAAAACTTTAAAGACAAATCACATAGATATAAGGAAAATATATATTATATATTCTACCTGCACCCCATAGTGGGAATGACTAAATCCAGGGCTACCAGCAAAGTGATTTTATAAATGAATCAGTGGCTTTTTGATGTGTTTGACAACATTTGTTTAGAAGTGTCAAACTAGAAAACAGATTAAAAAAATGAAGGCAGACGGGAAATACTTTTAAAGAAACCCCATTAAATATTTGGAAACTCAGAATCTACTTTAGAAATTCCGTTTCATGCTTGAAAGGTTGATCTCTACGTTTTTTAATATGTATGAACCATTTTTTTGGTAATTTATTCATAAAGAAGCACCCCCTTTGTTGGTATTTATATCTCCAGTGATAAAACAAGTCTGTTAGCATGAGTTCAATCATCTGACAAGCATGAAATTATTAACAAAGAGGAGAGATGGCTGCAGGCTTGTGTTTATCCAGCTGTATTTGTGCAGCGATCACATTCATTGCTGTTTTTTTAAAGGTGTAATTGTGTTGTGTGGGTAATGTGAGCACATCTTTAATGAGATCCACTGTAAACCTACTCACTGTGCAATCTTATCTTTTGCATTAACTTACTGTCATTCAACTTTTGGTGAATATAACTTTTTTCCTCCCTGATGCATTCTTTAGTTGTTGTCTTTTTTTTTTTTAATTTCCCAGACACCCTTTTTTCAGCTGACTGGTTCTCAGAAAAAGCGGAGATATGTCTTATTCCCATCAGGAACAAGTCTAAACTTCAAAGGAAATTTCCTGAAATGGAAAAAAATGAAGTTAAAGACGGCGTGCTATTTCTGTGACCATGCAGGAGCTGTTCCCTTTCGCAGGAAATTAGTTTGATTTGTCTCTATATTTACAGATAAGTGCTAAAGCGGCCATTTTATTAGATTAAAATCTTCTGGAGATTAAATTGTTAGTACATTTATGCAAAACTACATACTTCTACACTTTTGTGCACTTCTTTTTCCTGATGTGGAAGCAGGGATTGACCCGATCATGGGGCAGCTCGCAGCTCCAGAGTTCACAAAGAGCAGGAAGCTAACAGGCTTCTCTTCCTTTTTTTATCTGGAGGAAGCAGGTTTGGCTGTTTGCGCTCAGCCCAGGAATTCTTTGTGCTTATCTTGCCTTCACCCACTTTCCCTCCATAATAGCAGTGCTGAGCAGGTAATGAGGTAAAAGGTATGTACTCGACAAGCTGGGTGAGGGAGATAGCAGGCCTCCAATAGACTTTTGGTTTGTTTCTTAGATGGGGTTACACTCCACCCCGTCTCCAAATGTTCAAATATATCTCCAAATCCTCCCCCCAAGGCATCTTTCCATCTCAGTCATGTTTTTAAAACTAATAAGCCTTTTTATTCAGGTGTCCATTAAAGCCTGGCTGCTGAGGTCATTACAGAGTGAGCGCGCTCAGTAAATCCCCGTGCCTTTGCCAGGAGGTTTTCTTCATCACCTTGTGCTCTTTTCATCCCTCAGATGTATTAGGCTTAGAGAGGGTCTTAGGCTGGCCAGCTGTCTAGATGTGTGACACGGAGCTGACGTTTGGGGAGATTATTCACCTGCTTCCCAAAAAAGTGTGGAGCAGAGAAGCTGAGGTTTAGGCATGCAGATGCTGGAGAGGAAACGTATAGCAGAAGAGGCATTTGTTCACAACACAGTGACTCATTTGGAGTTCAGTTCTGGTTCGCTGGACTGTAAGATGCCGTATTCCTAATCAAGTAACAGCATGGAGGAGGAGCTCTTTATTTTATGGATGTGACTTTGCTTTTTGTGCTTGTTCCCTAACACTGGCTCCTTCAATAGTCACTGCATTCTTTTATTTTTTTTTGGCAAAATAAATGAGGTTTCCTTATCACATGGCTTCTCCATCAACACAAATGTATAATTGTGTGTTGCTCACAGTGGGATCAATGTGAAGAAAAATGTGTGTAGCTCTGTGAATCAAGTTATTGTCGGGCTGTCCTCTAAATCATGATTTGTTGGATGCACACAAGCAAACCTAATAGAGGCCAGTTTGGCTGCCAAACTGGCTAAGAGATTTCAACATCAGTTTTTACTCACTCACACATGAAGCAGATTCTTGCAGACTCTTATGTCTGTCTTAGCTGAAAAACTGAGCTAAACCAAGGTTACATATATTTGCATTAAAAAGATAATTATCTTTATTTTTTTAGCAAAATATTTATCATTTTTGTGATATTTTTAGAATAAATGTTTCGTTTTTTTCTGATAAAAGCCACCCAATAAATATTCATTCATCCTTCCTCAAACATTTGTTCATCATCAGAAATTTGTCTCTGAGTAGTGGGTGGGATCGTTAATATTAGGGCTAGTCGATTAGTCACGACTATGTCAACTATTAAAATAGTTAACGAATATTTCAATTGTCAATTAGTCATTTTAATTTTTTAAAATCTCAAAATTAAAGTGTGCGCTTTCTAACGCCGCATCCGCCATTGTTTTTGACACACATACACCGCAGTACTAATCCGTGTAAGTAGTGATGTCACAGGAAGTTCTAGGAGGACTCGGCTACCATAACAACACGCCATCGGAGCTTGAAAGTGTGGGGAAAAAAAAAAAAATAAAATTAGTGTCCAAGGCAGAACTTTTGTTCCATAACAGCATTATAGTGATGCATGAACACCTGAAGAGGAAGCACGTTGTGACTATGATAACGATGAAGAGGGATTGTCATCCAGCTAAGCTAAGCTAACATCAGCACAAACAGAAAGCAAACTTATTAGCTAAATGTTTTCTGTGTGTCCTGCCACTTCTACCCCATCAGAGTGAAATGTCTCTGCTGAAGAGAACATCAGCTCTCAAAAGAGATCAAGTATTTATGCAAGAAATGTAGAAATACTAACTTTAATGTTTATTGGCAAGTTTGGAATTATAAAGTGAGAGTGTCGTAAAGTTGAACACAGTTGAGAGCACTCAGCACCAAGGAATGCACTTTTGTTATATTTGAGTCAGTGAGAGCAAAACTACCTTTTAGTAAAAAAAAAAATAGTTCCTTTGTTTCAGATACCTCATTTGATTGAAGTCTTGTTTTAATGCTAGAAACAAATGAAGGAAAGAATCTTCATGATCTATTAAGGGTTTAATAATCTATCATGCTAATTGTCTTTATTTTTGTTAGCATATAGCTTAAACAATTCAAATTTAAAGCCAATTATGGTCATTTAAGAGTAGCTACACTGGTGATAATAATTAGTCGACTCTTGAAATAATAGTTTGTGGCAGCTCTAGTTAGTATGAAACAACCCCGCCCCACTTCCCCTTCCCAATGCTGATAGCTCTTTGTTTATACACTCTCCCACTAGTTCACAGCCTCTCACATCTCCAATATGATATTAGTGGTGCAACAAAAATGGTGAACAATATTGGAGCTATCTCGCCGTCATGTTTTGAACCAGATGCCACCTCAGACGAGAAAAACAGAGACACACATGAACCTAGTTGGAGCTTGTGGCCTAATCAGCATATTTTCTACATCACAAATTGATTTTTTTTCTTTTTTTTTTTTTTAGCACAACGATTCATGACAGTTTGAATATAGTAATACTAAAAATTGCAATTTTAAGCTTCATTTTCTTTGTATATGTTCTCAGTCATGAGAAAAATGCCACAAAAACACGTTAAAAACAATTTTCATCAAAGTGAGTCTTTAATGTTTAGTTTCAATTGTACAGTTGTTGGTCAGATGCAGTAGTTTTGTATTTAAAACTTTACAAAATAAAATGTGTTTTTTCTACTTCCTTAGATAGTCTTGAAATAAAAAGAATTTGAAACTTTATGTTAGGCAATTATAGCTGAAAGATTTTCAGTGATCTATTTGGAAATAAACAAAACAAATAAGAATCAAATTCATAAAGTCACTAAAGATAACACTTTTTGAGGATGGTATATTCTTCAGCTCCAGCGTGGTTTTACAGCCTCTCCCTGTGACTCACTGGGCCTGCTGGCTCCCTCGTCTCCTGACTCAGGCATTTTTCAGAAGAAATAAGACTCTCACTCTATGAGGTTCTGCTCTTTCTATTAGCTGCAATTTTTTTCCTGCTCTTTCATTCCACGTTTTCAGAGGATTCACGGTGCCAGAGCAGGAGTGCCTTTAATAATGATCAGGTGGATTTGGTATGCGCCCTGTTTTATTGCATAGAAGTGCTTTTAGCACTGTTGGCTAAGAGGAGTTTTTCCGTATCATTTAGATTTATAAAAACTCCTGGTTGAGACACACAGTTTTCACTAACGCGCCTGCTCTTGTCACTCAACTATGGTGTAATTTAGAGTTGGAACATTGTTGTGGCAATAGAGAGCAGTTTCCTTCTAAAGCTGTTATAATTATTTAACTAAATACACTTCTTTATTTGTTAACTGACTCTAGCAAACAGTGATTAGGATTAAAAATCTAGATTGGAATTTCATTGGATGCATACGACACACGCAGAACTACTACTCTATAAATAACGTTTAGTTTTCCATCTTGACGGAATAATTGTCCCTCAAAAAAAACCACTCCAAGCCAAGTAGAAGTTTTTCTTTCTAATTTCTACTCACATCTGCATATTGTTAACCTCAGCAGATGTAATTGGGCTAATTTCATTCATATTCTTGCTTTTTTTCCTGTATACTGATTATCTGCGTTAAATATTCAGACGTGGTGCCAGGATGATTGTAGGTTAAATAAAACGAGAAAAGCTCTGCATTTTCTTTTTCCTCAAGGCTTCCTGCTTTTTTCTTTTTATTGCCTTTGTAGCCCACACACCTTGTCCACAGCATGGGTTCTCACAGCTCCTGTGGGATGGCAGTAAACTTGTAGTCTCTCCCACAGGGTGAAACTCACCTCAGGTCTAGAAGACATGTGGCTTTCTTGTGAGTCTTTTCACTGTTAAAGAACAGAACCGAGTTTGATTGGAAGGAAGAAAAAAATATGAGGCAGGTTACATCTGCTACCTGGGGAAAGATTGACTAACAATCTTTTTGCTTTTATTTCACCGTAGCTTGTTAAAGGAACAGAAACTAGAAATCTTTAGTGCCTATAAACCAGCACCAGGGTACGCTGGGACCAGCTGTTTTCTGTACACAATAAAGTCATCTGAGATTCTCTTGTCATATTAGGTTTGTGTCATTCGATGAGGTGTCAGCTTCACTTGATCCATTATAGTCTTAGCAGTCGATGTGTGCAAGAAATCTTGTCAGACTTTTACTGGAGCTGCAGAATGCTGCCGTATCACATGACAGCGAAGCGTTCCAGGAGATTGGAGTCAGGACAGGTCAGCTGCTGCAGTTGTGGAGTTGACTGGAAGACCACGTCTGTGGTAACATGACCCTATCCTGATTGGATGAAGTCTCCCTGACTTGCATGAGGCGAGATAAGTTTTTGCCCTTACATTCTAAGATTCATTATCTTCCATGGTTATCTACCCCAAAGGGGATATACGAGCCTGTTTTCTCTTATCTTGCACCTCGTTTTCTCGCTGCACACTGCATGTTTCAATCCCAGCAGGAAAGCTTTTAGAAATGATGTAATGGTGAACCCCTAAAGTGTGGAGGATCTGTGTAGTTTGTGTGCTGCCATTACAGCCAACCACCAACTACTATGATGTTTGAAGGAGGTCGCAGTCACCTGCCTTTTTTATCTGAGTTTAAGAGCTGTGAGAGTTGGGATGGTCTGCATCACATAATATAATGCAGAGCAGAGTTTCATCATATAAAAGTCTCAGCAGACTTTGAAGTGAAGCAGGATTGTCCATTTAGCAGCAGTTGTAAGTTATAAGTTTGCAAAACGCTGTCGAGAAAAGTATATGCACTCTTTCAAAAGAAAACCGATTATTTTCCATCCATCCGTTCATTTCTCTTTTTCCACAAAGACTACTTGTTTGTTCAATCTTTGCTTTGATCAGTTATGGAATTTGATGTTGTTCAGCTGCTCCAGTGCAGCACCATAACTGCTGCTTCTGGCCCCCCTCACAAACAACCACTTTTTCCAAAAACTGAGCCAAAATAAAATCTTCTTAATCAGAAGCTATTATCAATAAACACTTTCACAATAAAAGCTGTAGAAGGCCCACAAATAAATGAGCAAAACCCATGCCATATATCTAAAAAAAAAAAAAAAGGAAAGAAAACTGGGATCTAAACATGGTGCGTCACAAAAACCAAATAAATCCCGGACAAGCCCCCAATTTTTGTTACAGTGTAAGTGATTGTAAAAGGACGCATATGACGGAAAAAAAAGCAAATCAAATGCTGTAACGACTCAAAAACTCCAACAGGAGAGGCAGAAAAATTTGAATTCTGGGATGGAGATCCGTGCACAATCAGGTGGTACAGACAATTAAGGAAAAAATCTGCAGAGATGGTAGAAAAAGATCTTTTGTGTAGGAAAACAGGACAAAAATAAAAGAAAACAGAGACAGAAAATGCAATCCTTAACAGTAAAGAATACAATTACGACATTAGCCGTAATGTTTCCGGTGCAACTTTCCATTTTTCCGTGCACTACTCTCCAAAGTGCACCGCCACTTTTCCTGGTTTGTCTGAATTTAGGTTTTCTTTTCCAAAAAAAAAAAAAAAAAGATAGAAACTCAGGGCAGAAAATGTCTAGAGGAGAAATATTGAAGACCTGTAATGAGGCAGTACTGCTAATGTGTCTGTTCATTTGTGAGAACCACCTATTGCTGTTTGCTTTCAAGTATCCTAAATACTTTCTGCGTATGAGCATACATTTGTAAAGCATTGGTTAAATATGTTCATGCTTGAGGAGATGAATCTGATTCCAAGTCAATTAGGTGATACTGTCTAGGCTCCCCTGACATTGTACCCCTGAGATAAACAAGTTGAAAGTTTCTACAAGTACATTATAATTACATTTTTGCTGTAATTTTACATTTTCTTCAAATGTTTGTAGGAATCTGAGTCACTTTATAATTTAAAGAACTGACTTTATACTTTGTGGTTTGTGACATTGTGTTGTAGGTTTGGCCAGAGAAGCACACGAGTGTTTCGTTCCACGTTAGAGTAGAAAATGTAGATCCTCCGCAGTATACAACCAGTAGAGGTGCAGTAAAATGTGGTTTTTGTGTCATCGCAAGACAAAAGAGTATGTTTGTTTTAATTTTAAGAGTGGTTTGCTAAAATTGCAATAAAGTAAGCAGAAGAAAAAAAATATATTGTTTACATTCTTGAAATTGAGACTTCAGACACCGAAGTCCAAGTCACGTTTCAAGACACTATATATTCTACTTTCATCCAAGTGAAAAGTTCAAGTTTTGACATGAGTAATACATTGTAAGCCAACACTCAATTCAACACACTTTGAGCTGCCTCTACATCTGCATTAGTGTTAAAATAGAATCATTAACATTACATTTAACTGTTGTTGTGTTATGTTTGACTGCTGATTAAATGTGGAGTCTCATTTATTTTCCAAGTGTTTTATGGGTAATAGAACCCCATACAGTCCTAACCCTGGTTATGGTATGGAGAAATACAAACCTGCTGGAGTCTGTTTGGTCATTCAGACTCACAGCTTTAGCTCAACAGCTGACTGTTATCTTATTTCTTCAAAGGGAGACGTAGGATTAACTCCAAAGCAAACTCTGCAAGGCAAAGAAGAAACCTGCATTCTTTGGCAGTACTGTTTTTTACTGGACTCTGCTGCTGTACCTCCTTCTGGAATGAAAAACCTTAAACTGAAATGACTGAGTCCTAAAACAAACACACACAGGGTGCAGACTCTAGCATAGATCATGCACCAATAAGAGAAAACTGGACAATCTGTATGTTGTGCATTGATTTAATCTGGTGTTATTGTGATCACGTCGATCATGATAATTCGTGTTTACAAAACAAGACTCTGGTTTGTTGCTAACCATCCTACTGTTAGCTTAGCATCTGAAACGCAAGTGTAGATGAATCTTTTAAGATGTTCTTAAATAAATAAATGAATAATTTATAGTAGTCTAAATTAAATAATGAAGTTCATATATGAGGCACACAGCAAGCTCCTGACAAAGGCATGTTTGCATGCTCCTTGTTAGCTTAAAGCTACGTTCACACCACCCGCTATGTTCGAAACGTGCATTCATGTGTAAATACACACATTTCTACAACCGTTTTTGGGCTCCACATACAAAATACATGGTCATTAAATGCACGTTGCAAGTTATACCAGATTGAACTCTGACCAATCAGGGACTCGGATTTGGTAGTGACACTGTTTAAAAATTGATCATGGAGGAAAAATTAGTAATTGCCGGGATCGGAATAGAACTGTGAAAAAAAAAATGCCTGGAGCAAGATTTGTGAGATTTGCACCTTTTTTACATTTCACACCAAGCTTGTTCCAACTGTAGGAGATGTTCATGCAATAGGAAACAGCAGAAAAAGAAAAAGAAGAAGCCCCTCCCTGTTTGTCCAGTGTGAACACCATGGGCTAAATGTGCGTTCAAGACACCACGTTTAGCATACTCAAGAACTTGAAATGCTACGGATACATTTGCCAGGTGTATCCATAGCTTAATGATCAGTGAATTTTATACTTGAATATTTTTTTTGTTTTAGGCTTCAAGATCATTAATCAAAGTATCGCAGATAATACACCTTTTGTGTCACAAAGTTTCACAGCTATAATTTTACACTTCTGTCTTCAATGATATATTAGATTAGACACTTGGTTGATACAATGTATATACATAAAAAACAAAGCAATTATTATCTGCTATTTAATTTAGCCAAATTTAAAAACTTTTTACAGATCATTTTTAAAAACGGCAATAACATGTATGGTGTTCTAATGCATTTCCAACAAAAACTGATTCATGTGAGCCGTCAGATTGTTTTAAGCATCCCATATGTCAAAATCTCTTTAGGGTTGGGTTTACTGTATTCAAGGATATATTTCTTTTGAAGTGAATTCTTGTTTTTAGTTTATATTAGTGAAAAAAATAATTTAATTAATTAAATTTTCACTTTTATTCACCTAAATTAATTAACAATATGCATATTGTTCATAAACTAGTTTAAAATTGGTATTTAAAAGATAAATTGATATTTATTCAAATTGTGTCAGATTGAAAGTCCATATTGAATCAATGTGGCATCTTGGCAGGGAGATCAAGTCCTATTAATTCCTTTAGAAAGCTGCACACTGAGTTGTCAGCATATTATTGTGTAGCGACGCATGTCTGAAAGGGAGTTTTAAATGACTCCAGTGCCAACAAAGGTAGTTTACATAAAGACTGCTTTGGTGGTTTCAGGAAGATGCTCCAACATGTTTTCAGCCGTCATTATTTAATCTCTCTGGATAGTTTGATTTATGAGAAGAACATTAGTATTTCACCAGCAGGTGTGCTGCAGCCATTTGTTACAACTCACTAAAGAAAGAAAGAAAATTAAACAGCAGAGACGAGCACTTTTTTTGTGACTTGTGCTTTTTTTGTTTTTGGATTGTGGCTTATAAAATTTTTAACTTTTAAAAGCCCAGCAGCAGAAACGGCAAACATGGGTCACTGCACTAAAACACCGCCTCTGTCCTTTGGGCCAACAGTCAGCTGATGTGCTCCACCCATGAGGAAACATGCTGCACTTTTCTACACTCTGCAGATTCTCTACCTTCCTTAAGGAAGTCTTTAAAAACTACAGAAATGTAGAGCAAAAAAAGAACATCTTTCTCAATCAAAGATTCATTTTCTTCACAGTTAAACTTCTTTGATTTCATGCGTTAGATGTAAACATGGGCAAAATATAAAACTGAATTCCTTTATTTCTTCTGTAGTCCACTCTGCACACTTTGTTCTGTTTTCTTTGAAGCCTTGAGCTTATTCTGCTCTAGAAATCTAACCACTCTTGACCCATTTGATGTATATTAAATCAGTCTGGCGCTGTTAAGAAAATGTTTTTCAATCCTGTCTTTCAGAATCAAGGGAGCTCCTTTTGCATGTGTTTTGTCAGAGATTGTACAGGCTTGGCAGGTGCCTCATGCATCTGAAAGGAAATTGGCTCCAACTTTGATTTAAGAGTTCAAATAGGTAAAGAAAGAGGCAGGGGAGAGTAAAAAATGAAGTTTTTAGTGGTGCATTGGGCGTTTTTTGGCCTTCCCGCTGGCCGTTTGTCACCGTTCAAGGTTTTGGGATGACAGGTGGGCCTCAACGTGACACTCGGAGATGTTTTAGGACAAAACAAACAGCTCAGGCAATTTTCCATGAGTGAGCACTCCAGAGAAGCAGATTATGTTTCCCGATAAGGCTTGGCAGAAGACTGATCCCATATGAAATCTCTCAGCGTCAAGGCTGGAGCCAAAATAATTTAGTGGGTGTTTTCTAAAAAACCTACGCCGCAGTTGAGGCTGGCTTCATAACTGTTTAACAATAGATTAGTGAAAACCGTCTGCCTCCTGCAGATGTGTTTCCTAACTACTGTTTTAATTAGCGAGCGCGAGATGAGACTTATGATGTGTCACGCATTCTATGATATTAGCTGGAAGCACCAGAAAAACTGGGGAAAGTTGTTGGCAGCTTTGACTTTTGCTTATCTCTGCATGCACTTTGGAAATAAACTGCAATTTTATTTAATAAGAAACAGATGTCTACCCTTTCCTGGCTTAAAATACATCGTTGGTTAACTTCCATGCTTGTGCCAATGCTACAGCAATCACAGCGTCTATACAGTGAGCTGTAAATGCATTGGCTCACTAGTTGTGTGTACTTATGTTGTTGGGTTTGGCTTCAACTGTTGGTCTGTTGTTCTTCCAAGAGGCTTTGCAGACAGATGCAGATTTGGAAGCTGTTAAAAAAGGAGTTTTTAAAGGCATCTCTTCAGCCTGTAACACTAAAATGATCTTTAATTTCTCTCTGCTTTGTTCATTTTTTACCACTTACTGCCTCATGCTGGGAAAATTACTAACGCTTTTACCTTTGTTGTATAAAAATGCTGCTGGAGTTCTCCAAGGTCCCTGGATGGCTGTTAGCTTTCTGCATCAAACTGATTATTTTATAGAAACACAGTTGATATGAAACAATGTAGGTTTTTTAGACATTCGTTCCAAGTTTGTGCGTGTCCAAAAATCATCTTTTTATGGGAATTGTGTTTTTCAGGGCAAAATCCCAAACCTAAACCTATGTGAACTTTGCCGAACATGCATATGTCAAGTCAAAGTCAAAGTCAACTTTATTGTCAATCCTTCATATGTGCTGACATACAAAGAATTGAAATTCCGTTTCCTGCTCTCCCAGAAAAGACAATTTACAACATGAACCAATAATGATATAATAAATTAATTTTTTTTAGAGTTTTAAACTGTTTGGGAAAATCTAATGTTCAGAAATCAAATATGCTGTACTGATGGGATTTATATCACAATATGTACAAGTAGGGATGCAACGATATTCAAACTAAAACTGAACCGTTCAATATGACATTTTTCACGATACGCATATTGTTTATTCAGTGCCACTGAGATGCCTTAAGGGTGTCTGCTGCAAAAATCCCCGCCCACTCTCCCCCTCCCTGCCAGAAACGTCCTTGTCCCTCCTACGGTAGTTAAATAATAAAAGTTTTAGCTAAATGCTAAAAATAACTGAGATACTTTTTTTCTTTTTGCAAAAAATGTAAAGGTACATGAATAAAGGACTGGCAGCTAAGGAATACTGCACTTTTCTTGTGTTGCTGGTATTTATTTGGACGAGTAAGTCTAAATGGTTTAAATTGGTTCAGTTTAGATTGTGTTTGACATCCATCTGTCAAAACTTAAGAAAACTGCTTAAATTGTTGCAGTTCATATGAGTTGTAATGTTTATAAGTATACAAGTTCTATTTAAATGTGATTCTGTAATAAGTGCACAGAACTGAGCACTTGAAAAAATCGGAATTTGTATTATGTTTTTTTTCTTTGCAAATTAAATCATCATATGTAAAATAATAGGATTTCAGGGTTTATTTTTCCTTGCTCATAACGTATCGAACCGTGAGCAAACTGTATTGTTGCATCCCTATGTACAAGGTTATTTTTGTTTAGTCATATTCTGAATTAAAGACAAAGATGAGCAAAATAAACTGTACAAATTTTTACAAATTCTGTTTTTGTTTGTAGAGAATTCGAAAATTGAGAAAAGGGCCAAATCCAAATTCTATCTCTACATTTAGCCCTCCAAGCGGAAAATTAGGAAGTCAATCCCACTTGGCGGTCAACTACGTTAGCGTGGACCGGCTAGCGCTAGAATATATAACATTAGATAACTTTAAAAAGTCATTTAAAACAAAAAGTCATTGCTTAGGCCCAATCCAAATTCTTCCCTTCTCCCTTCCCCTACATTTGAAGGGGCTTATGAAATGCAAATGGTGTCCGAAATACTCCTCTTCAAGTGGAGGGATACAGACTCCTCCTTTGCGAGGGGGTTCCGCATCGTGCTCTGCCGCGGAGGAGAAGCAAATTTTCTTCACGTGTGTGCGCTCTAAAGTACAATGGTTTACATTTAAATGTAAGTAACGACTTTGTGTTGTAGCATAACCTTTTTAAAGTTATAAAAGCGGTGTTATTATGTATAGTTGAGCGCTGGAAACTCCATGCTAATGCTAGCCAACTGGTGTCTGTTGGACGTCATCGAGCAAAAGGGACGTCAAAAATACTACTTTTCAATAACTCTCTGGGATAAATGTAGGGGAAGAAAGAAAGGTTGAGAGAAGGGAAGAACTCAGATTGGACCTTATATTATATTTAAATGTAAACTTCTCCGCATCAGAATACACCCACATGATGAAATGTGATTCACCCTCGCGGCGGTGTGCTCTGCATCCCTCCACCGTTGGGGTTAGTCCTTAAAAAAACTATTTTGGACACCCCTACCCCTCCCAGTGCCCCTAGAATTGGAACGGATAGAGAAAAGCCGTAGGAGTAGGGGGGAAATTTGGATTCAGCAGGATGATTAAATATCACAAATAAAGTTCAGACCCTTTTGTTACTATCATTCTCAAACCTTCACTGCTTTTTTTATGTTCGCAGATTAATTAGTTTTCTTAAAAATGTTAAAAAATTAAAGCCTATTATTCATAAAAAATCAAATCTGAAAGTTTTTCAAAATAAAAGGGTCGATGATTATATTAATACTTTTTAGAAACATGCAGTAAATGAACAAAATTATTTTTAGTCTTTAGTGGACAAAAAAATAAACCTACCTGAGATTTTATGCTCCAATTTTTACTGCTTAAGATAACATGATTTTTTCATTTTTTTCGTGATGTTTTAGTCATTGAAAATCCAATATACATTTTTTGTTTGGTGTTTTCAAAGATTAATCTCTGTCCAGCCTTTTTGTTGTTTTCTAAATCTTCCCCTCATGATGCAACTTTTTCATTTGGAGGCACATTTTCTACCACATGCAAGCCCATAAATCAGGCTGCGTTATTATAAATCATGCTGCCAAGATAGCCACAAAAGCTCCAAGAAAATATGCCATCTTTATGATGGGATATGGATCTCTAAATTGCCAATAAATGCCTCCGAGTCAAATTTATTGCCACCATTTTTTTAATCATCCAATCCAAGAAAAAAATGATCAATCCCTTTAACATCGCAGATGCTTGCTAAATCTTTCAGTGATGATATCCTGACACCAAATGTACAATTGTCCGCTGTCTTTCTGTCCATCTGGCCTGAGCTCAGACTCAGAAAAATCTTTGCTGTTAATCCACGTCGTCCTAATTACATAACTGACTTGAACTGAACAACAATTAAAAAGGGGAAATGTGAGAATAAAACTTTTCAAATAAAAATAAATACAAATCAGCTGACAAATGCATGGAAAGAGTTGCAGAAACAGTTGTAGTTACACTATTAGTGATCACCATGAATGCTTTTGGTGTTTTTGTAGCCTGGCAACAGCTCAGTTGGTGATGTCACACATGCCATCAAGCGTCAAAGTGAACAACATGGAGCAATTACACATTTCACTGCAGTGATAACTGCACTATGTGGATTTCATTATCCCAAATAAACTATTAGATTATTTATGATAAATATTTTCATCTAGAGAGTTAACAGCAAGATGTGATTTTCTAAAATTTGCTCCGAAAAATGTTTTCCAACAAACATCCCAGATGTGGTCACCCTGCTGCTGTTCCAGAGGCTCAAAGCACTGAACACACTGCTTATTAATAACTTTAAAGCGGCTGTGGGTTCATTGAGACTTGCCATCCCATCAAAGGAGCATTGCACTCTTTGGCACATTGCTCAGAGTTTCATCACTGACCCAATTAATGTGCGGCGCAGCATCAGCAGCATCTCGTCAAGCACGACAACTGTCATCACTTCCCTCACTTGTGACAATAGAAAGTGAGCCGGTGGAGCAATTACTTCATCCCCGCTTGTTATCTCACACATTCACAATTTCAAATCTTAAGCTAAATATTTTTGTAAGTCGGCTCTTACTGTCCTGCCCGTGGTTCTCTGACCGCACAATTGTCTTGGATCCATCATGTTTTTGTGGTGTAAATCTATTGACCCGTGTTTCTCCGGGGATTTCATTTTGGAGTCTCTCCAAGCCGCTCAGTTTCCATCCTCTCCACATCTTTCCTGCAGCTCCCATAAATCAATGTGATGTAATTGCATAAACCCCCTTTCCCACAGCTCAAGACTGCAGGCACAATATTTTCTGAAAAGAAGCGTTTCTGTGTGGCCTGTTGCCATTAACCTCCTGGTTCCCACATCTGTATTGTCCTTCGCTCGCTGAAGTTTCATGAAAGCCTTTTTATAGATCAGATTATTTGCAGAGTTTCTTGATGATTTATTTGTTCTGAAGGGGCTTTTTATTTCCCGTGTAGCAAGAGCGTGGAAGTGGGCTGTCTCACTGCTGGCACCAACTATTTACATCTAACTAATATGCTCAAAGCTCAGCAGATTAAATCTCATTTCTTTGAGTGCTTTTTGTGTTGAGCCAAGCATGATTTCTCCAGACACCTCGCTTGCAGCGCCCTTAATATTTTTGAACAAATTCCTTTTAGGGCGCTCTTGCATTTTCACCAGTTTGATCCACCTCCCCGTCCTGTTTTTTT
>NC_050517.1:15884974-15914212 GCF_002922805.2 Oryzias melastigma
TTTTTTTAACAATTTAGTGCCTTTTCCCTTAAGACTTACAGGAAGTATGGAATCTATCCACGAGGAAAGCATCATAGATTTTTAAGTAGGGAGTTGGTTTCACTCTTTTTGCCTCAGGAGCAGAACAATCCACACAAGTGATAAAACAATTTTCTGCTCCTCTCCTCCTGAAACACATTTTAGAGCTGCTTGCCCATTAGTGGAGGCATGTTTGACAGTGTGAGAGACAGAAATCTAGAGTTACTTTTACTTTTTCCCTCTTTTTGCGATTCTGTATAACACCCTATTACCTGCTCGCCATATAAAGATGGTTTGTTCTGGTTTCTTCGGCATGTGTGCAGCTTTATAGGCAGGTCCCGGTGTGGAATCTGTGCATTGAGGAAACGACCCAGATGCAAAGCTTCTGGCTCTAGTAACCCAGTGGGACGCCCATCCCCATGCAGCTCCCTGCAAATCCACAAAGACAGATGTCTCACTATATGACGGAATGTTCCATCCTGATGCTGGTTTTTCTCCTGGTAATGAAGACCGCATTGAAAAACAGAATCATAAGACGATAGAGCTTCTGCTTTAAGCATAATGTTTCCTTTGTCCTGATTTCTCTTGAAAACATCTAAATGAAAAGCGATGACTCTGTAAACTCTTTACATATGATGAAGCCTGCAGGGATCAGTTATTTAACCAAATACAGACCCCACTTCTTTCTTTTCCGACAATGTTCAGTGTTTTTTACTTTAAACGAAACGCTACAGTCAAATTTTTTGTCACACTTTTGTCTTAGTTCAAACACAGTCCAACGAACAACTGAAAGCAGAGTTTGTTTGGTGGTTTAAGGCTTTGAGGGACTGAAATCGAAGCTCGACGGGTTCCTGCTCACAACAAAAAGGCCGTGCTTGTGACACTCGGCTGACCATCTGCTCTCTAGCAGAGCGGTGCAACAATCTGGTGTTGGCGGGCCGGGCAGGCATGAGTGAGGCCCTTTCTGTGATTGGTAATGGGTCACAGGTGCTGTCAGGGTGGAGCCTGCTTGCCAGAACCTGTCCTTCTCAAAGGGATTGAGTACAACAGAAAAGGAAAACGGTTGATGTCTGTTTTGGAACTGATGAATTCACGATCCAAAAACCCAAAGCGTTTCTTTGCCTGAAGGATTTGGGACATCAGCAGAGATGGAAGCAGAGGTCATCAGTGAGCAGGAGGCGTCACTGATGACTGATCTGCACAAAGCCACCAATGCTGGGCTCTGATTGGTCCAAACTTCTATGCTTTGGCCTCACATGGACAGTTTGGCAAACTTGTCGATGATTCTTGTGTATTGTGGTTTTGCCAATCCCCTGGTAATCCAGCTCTCTCACCAGGATAATTCTTTGCACCAGTTTGAAATAACATCTATCGGCCATTTTTGTGAGAAATACAAGATGTATGCAAAAGTCTGAAACAGTTTTAGCAACAAATTATTGTTTCCCACTGGCCAATTATTGTTTTTTTGGTCAAATTAGAGCTTGTTTAAAGTCTCACTCTAATCATATTTTGATCATATTTTGAGGAAAACGAAGATGTACATGATTTTAATCGTCTACAAGTAGATACACCAGAATGGAGTAGAGCAGGAAGTAACAAGTTATTTTTCAAACAGTATTTTTTTCCTGATTTATAATTATTTAAATAAAGAAATACTCAGAAATATTCCTTATATATGTCCTATATCATCAATAAAATGACACAAGACCATGATTTTTTATTGGAAAAGTTTTTTGACTTGTATACAATTTAAGTGTTATAAATCTGTAAATATTTCTAATAGTGAAACAAGATATTTAGATCTGTTTTGCTTACCTTTGTAATTGATGAATATTGTTAATCTTTACGACTTAATGTGAGATTTACTGGGAGTAAAAACATTATTTTAGTCTAAACATGTACTGTAAAAGTTGAAACATCGGATCAATTGACAAAAGTTTTGTAGTTTGTTACATTTCCAAATATTAGTTTTTATCAAATTCATTTTTAAGCTGAGTAAACTATCAACTCAAATGCTTAATTTGAATAAAAAAAAACATCAAATGTAACAAATTACAGAACTTTGTCAATTGATCCATTGTTTCACTTTTTACAGTGTGTTATTTGAATCTCAGTGTTTTTACTTTCTGTAATACTGTTCCTTCTAATAAAAGCAGAGTGGATATAAACTGAGTTGATATTCTGCTGTCTTCCTCTGTGTTTGTTTCATTATTTGTTTAGTAATGAGGCCCACACGCTCCGGTGTTAACAAGCACAAACATGTGCATGCTCTTCTTCTCGCCTGCACGCCGCAGTTTTACCTTTATTCAACAAAGCTGTAAACAACAAGTTGAAAAATACCTGCAAAAAAAGCAGCTGCCAGCCGTGGATCCTCTGCATGAGCGTGGAATTCCACAATGATTCTGGAGTACAGGAGGTGGCATGACTGGATGTGTCTTTACTGCAAGCGATGCGGAGAAAAACATGCCTTCTGGAACAAGTCATGAGGCTTGGGCTGGGCTATTACTGTAATCATAAGATGATTTTCAGCCACTTTTGAATTTTTTTTGCCTAAGTTTTCCTGTTTTTACTTTTAAATGATTGCTATTAGTGTTTTTTTTTCATCAGAACTACTATGTGCACACAAAGTACCAAATGCATGTCAGCAAAGCTAGTATTTTGCTATAGTGCATCTTGTTGAACGCTTCAGAAAGAATCGTGCTTGTGATGGAGGCCAAACGTCAGACCTTTCACTGGATTTAATTACAAAGAAATAACTTGCATGTGGTAGCATTGCTCAAACTGTCTGTTTCCACTTCTCGTGCCTTCTGCACCGCAACGCTTGGCACTAAGCATTTTCATAATTTTTAACCTGATAGAAAGGTTAAAAAAGGGGGCACATTAAGGGCAATTTCAGACAGAAGTTCCAGGCTAAAGATAATTGTTTGTGCTTGGCATTTTTAGTAGAACTTACTGCTAAATTGTTTCTTGAGGCAGAATTTAATTCATTTAAGTTTATCGGAAATCCTTCAATTATATGCTATTTTCAGGTATTTCAATTAGGGGTTAAAATGGTTTCCAGGTGTGTTTTTGAGGAATGTTTCAGTGGTCGGTTTGACTTACTCAACAGCAGTGACCTTAACGTCTTATTTAAACTATTACATGTTCTCATGCGTTATATTTATGTGCAGCAACACACAAAAATATCTACAAACTCATTGTTTATGACCGTAAACTGGTAGTTTTTGCATTTAACAAACGAAAACGTATTTTTCTGGTGAAATTGACTTATTTTTCCTAATGTTAAGATTGCATTCTGATTGCAATATAATACATAAAGCATTATCCGTCTGTCATAAGTTTATCCTTTCAGGGATCTCTTTTAAATTGTCGATCTCTCCTGTCAGTTTGCTAATTTAAGATGACTGCAAATTTGTTGTCTTTAATTCACCCCAACTGCCTGACAGAGGAAAACATCCTAAGGCGAAGACTTTGCAAAGTTCCCCCTTGTGCAGACATCCCGGATCCTCGTCCCGGTCGCAGCTTCCTGAGCGCGGTGCTGCAACATTCTCCAACCACGCTCGCGTCAGGGTTTAACTAGGCTGGAAATGGTTATCATGTGGCTGCTCCACAGCTTGCAGGGCCTGTGGGTGGAGGAATCGTGAGCAAACTGGGGTTTAACTGGCTCCTCTGTGTGTCTAGTAATGAACTCTTACCTTGGCCTGGGAAGGCTGTGCTGCTGGTATCCTTGCTGTGTTTTCGTAACCCTCGCTCCAAAGGCTCGCTCTTAATTGTGTCCCATGGGTCATGAGCACTCAGTATTCACAGCTCTTCCTGTCCCTCGCACTGATCCTCCTCCTCCTCTCCCGAACTTAGCCCATCATCCCCGTTGGACAGGTCTTTCCTCTTTAATCCTATAACTTCAAAGAAGTATTGGGATGCCCCCCAACCCCCAGCTCTTCAGAGACACAGGGCAGACCTCACGGGCCTGGGAAGTCGGCTCAAAGTTTGGTGGTGCATGAATCAGCTCAGTTATAGTGTTAAATAAATCAACAAGTCAAATTTGTGCCATTAAACATAATTATTATTGTCATTTTCTGTGGAAACCAAGACCGCAGCTTCAGTGACAATAAATGTCAGGGTCAGTTGGGAAGTCTGTTGCTTCCTGCTTTGTTTCCTCCCCACTTCCTGTCCCTGCAGGAAGTGACCAAACTACCTGCTGTTCTTGGACCTTTGACATTTTGGTCCATTCTTCCTGCCTCATCAGCAGGATGAGGTGTCTTGAGGAGCTCACAAGGAAACTCAAATTATTACTGTTGTGCAAATGATTTTGGGTTTGTTCAAAAGAGGCACGTTCTTACAAACACAATAAATGCACATTTTTGCGGGTTAGTGAGACACAAAAACACGTGTTTTTACCCCTTTTTCAAGACTGTTCATTAGATACACAAATAAAGAAGACAATGCTTTTTTTTTTACATTGTGTGACCCACTGCAGAGATCATTGTTGTTTGTCATGGTGAGCTTCTGTAACATTTAAGTGTCTTGTGTCCTGGCGGGTGGTTCATTGTTAACCTGGTGCACCAGATGGTTCATTACACAGATCCAGCTTAAAAACACCTTTGTGGGTTCTGCTCGGAACATGGCAAGTTCCTTTAAAAACCCATGCCAGTTAATTTGATGAACCATCTGTCTATAACTGATAAACTTTTTGAACATTTCCACTCTGGGTGCTGGGCACTTTTAAGTGAATGCACCAGCTCCTTTCAGAGCAGTTTTACTTTTTTCTTTCCTAGTATCTGAAATTTAAATTGAAAGGTTGTTGGTCAAAAGACTGATGGATTGATAAAAAAAAAAATGTAGCAAGTTAACAGCTATATTCAGAATTCTTGCAATCTCTGAAGACGGTAATCATTTAGGGAAAATGTTCAGAAAGTCGTTTGTTTTAACTCTCATTTTTGTGTAGTAGAACAGCATAACACCTTTAAAGACCCACTCTGATAGAAATAGTTTTAAACATCTTCTTGTAGCATTTTTTTTTATTATGGATGACATAAAAATAATAATAAAAAAGTTTAAATTGCATTTCTGAGTATTTTTTTTACGTCAAATCATTGCAAATCAGGAACAGACAAAAAATGCTGTTAATTTTTTTTTTACATGTAATGTAGGACGTATATTGGTTGTGCAGGGCCATAAGCTAGCAGGACAGAGTGAAAACAAAGGGATGATGGGAAATGGGGGGAAGCTTACTCAGCACCAACGGTCTCACCCAGAACTTGGAGGTAAATTCCTATTAAGATCCTGCAAAAAATATGTCCTAGAAACCAATACAGGATTTTAAATTTTGCTAAAAACAACATAATCATGATTTTAAAATGCATGAGCCATTAAAGTCTCACAATAAAAATGAATACAGTGTTAGCTCCTTTATCGAAGAAGTTATCATAAAAAAAAAAATCCACAAAGTCGGATTCTAGATGTTTTATGGATGTAAACATTTCTCACACTTTATTAACTTTTCATAGATATAACTTACATTTTCACACTTATCTTTTTACTTGAAGCAAAGTTCTAACTGTCATAGAAAAAAAAATCAGTTTTATAGAAAGAAAAGAAAATCTGCAAGTGATCAGAGGTACATTTGGCAAGCTGAATTCATTCTGGGAGACAAGAAGGAGATTGATTTGACTATTGTCTACAGCCAATTAGACTGTAGAGTAGACGATGAACTGCAATGTAGCAAGGGTCCACTTCACATTAACTTGTAGTCATTTTTTCCAAAGTTACCCGTAACTGTTTCACCACAATTGCTATCATTTTTGAACTCCTAGTAAAGGCCTAACTTCCGAGGACGTCTTTATGCCTCAGTCTTACAGACGACATGGATGTCAGTGACGCAATAATATTGTCAGAGTCTGCAATAACAGTGAAGGACGATCAATTAGTGGCTACCTGGGTGTTTAAATTGCGCTCAGCTCTTTTGAGTTTAAATGTCAACGATAAATTGGCGAGCGTGAGTTCTTTAGATTCAAAACGCCATTGAGAGGACGTGGATGGAACCTTTTCTTTGGCGTGGAGTTGTCCCCTGCTTTGTTGGATCCTCGGTGGTCTGGCCTTTCTGGTCCCTCTTGAGGGTTCACCCTATTGTTGTGCTTTCTCTGCCATCTGCGCTGATCTCTTTTTCGCACCCCCATAACCGATTCAATGAGGCTCCCGCATCCTATTGGTGCTCCACTTTTCCATGAAAGGGTTTCCATGGAAACGGCAAAAATAATGCAGACCCTCAACACTGTTGCTCTCCACCAGCTAATAGCTCTCTAAAAAAAGGGCTTCAAAAGAGACTACCTCTGCAACAGGCTTCAGGGGAAAATTTGACCACTCAGCGGCTCACAGTACATTACAGACCATGATCAGGACAATTACTTACTTATCATCGGCTGCTGCAATACTGTGAAACAACATGGAAAGAGATGCTGTGCTGTGTCGCTTGGGGATATGTTAGCTTAACAATGTGGTGAATATTGTGTCAATGATTCTTTCAAGCATCCATTGGCTGTCTGTGCATGTGTAGTTAATGTTATGGAGTCCCTGAATGGGCTTGCTGTCACTGACTCTGTGATTAGGCAGTGCATCTTTTCAGCCCGCCTGCCCAATTCTCACATTTGTCCCTCTTTCCTCATTGAAGCTTTGATTGCCTTTTCCAGATACAATCAGCGTCCTCTGGATGGAGGGGCGCATGTTGCCGTCGCTGTCGTTCGCGTTTTGTGTCTCGGTGAATTTGATGTCTGCTGGCAACGCGGTGTGTTGGCGGGATTGTGCGGCTGGTTCCATCAACCAGAATGCTCCAGGGAGATTCTCCATCCCCACTCCATGTCGGAATGACAATGCGCTGCCTGTGAAAAGGGCCGTCTAATGTTGGGAGATCTGCATGCCGTTCATGTCTTCATCTGGCAGTAGGTTTCAGAGCCGGAGCTTTGAAACTGCCTCCAAAGTATTGTCAGTCAGAATCATCCCACTAACCGTTCCTGCACATGCGGCTGGAGGATCAGCGCTTTAATTGGCGCTCATTGCCAGATTGTGGCTTTCAGCTGGAAGACAGTTGTGGCACAGCAGTTTAGAGACAGAAAAAAAGTTTAAAGCTCATTAGACATGCTTGGTTGAAGACATTTCTTACATTGACAACTGTATTCAGCAACATATGGTTAGAAAGCAGAGTTTTCTACCCTCAGTGAATAATACATGAGTTTGATGCTCGACAAGGTCAAGTTAGAAGCTGTATGAGGAGACTGTAGTGTGTTAGATTTTCAAGTAGGGACAATTAACCAAGAAAAATACCCAGATTCTTAAAGCTGATATCATAAATGCATGTAATCTGTCCACAACACTGATCTTAACTGGTTGTTTTTTTTTCTTCTATCCCTGTTAATTTTTGCTTCATAACTGTGATGTGAAATATTCTGAAAGATAAAACACTTCTGCAGTCTTAGATTAGTGCACTGCTGGGAGCGAGCGCCTCATACATAATAAATGCAAACTCTGTCATTTAAAGTGTCCTAGAATTTCATTTCTGTGTTTTCAAGCTCTCCCGCTTTAGTCTGCTCAAATGAATCGCGCACACCAAGATAAGTGTGCCATTTTTCTCTCTGCTCGCCTCTGCCGCTCTGTTTATTCACCTCATTAGCTCAGTTTTGACCTGTGTTTTCTTCTGTTTTTTTTTTTCAGTTCTTCAGCCCATGAAAACTGGAGAGGGGAGAAAAAGACGAGTCATCACCTTCACCTGAGCAAAGACGAGCAAACAGGCACTCATGGTACATTAACATTTTATCATTTCAAATCTGCATGATAAAACTAAAACATTTAATCTCCAATATGGCTGTGTGAAATAATTCTAAAGCAGCCGTGTGTTACTAACTCAGTGATGGTCACAGCAGAAAGCGCTTGTTGACAGACTCTTTTCAGTTGGTAGCTGACAGCTCTGACACCAAACCATTGTTGCTGTCAGATGGAGGACGGCTGCTGGAAAGAGAGTGGATGCCTGAAGCCGGTCCTGAAGCTGAGACACAGAGGACTGGATTTCCTCCTTGAATCAGCACTGTAGACTTGCAACAGTCTTTGTTGGATTCTGATTGGCAGTGGTATCTGTAATATTAGCATTCCCAGCATGGCTGAGGTGGGGACGTGTGCAGATTGAGAGGCTAAATCAAAGTTTTAGTGGCAGGCTCATCAGCTGGAATCAGTCGTGCCATGTAAGCATAACCAGAAATATAGATATTTGTTATTCAAGTCTTCAAAATGTTTTTATGTTTTGACCTTCAAAATCCCACTTT
Source organism: Oryzias melastigma (assembly GCF_002922805.2). Taxonomy (NCBI): domain Eukaryota; kingdom Metazoa; phylum Chordata; class Actinopteri; order Beloniformes; family Adrianichthyidae; genus Oryzias; species Oryzias melastigma. Next base: position 15,893,302 of record NC_050517.1, read on the forward strand.
GATCATCTTTTGATCTTTTTAAAAATTTCCCATCATGCACTTGTTTACACACTCTCTCGCTAGCTTATAGCCCCTCACAACCCCAAGCTAACATCCGCGGTGCAACAAAATTGGCGAGCAATGTCAGAGCTACAGAGCTGTAAGGCTTTAAACCAAATTCCAGCTCAGATGAGGAAAATGAAGACGTTTATGGATTTATTTGTCTGTAAGTGGATAGATCAGAGTGGAACAGAGCAAGGAGCTTACCTAACAATTATAAGCTTTTTCCAACAACAGTTAGTTGTCAGTTCATGATTCACAACAGTTTGAAAAAAGCAATACTCATAAAAACAGTTTTAATCTTATATATTTTTTTATTTTTATTATTCAAAAAATGTTGCAAAAACATACAAACCCAATTTACTTTGGAGTGGGTCTTTATTGATGGTCGAAAAAAATACAAGACAAGATATGACACAAATGAGTATTTTTTATTACATATTTTTTTACTGATAGATTTCATTCACTTTCACCCAACTCATTATAAGCATATTTTTTATTTAAATAAGCATAAATAAAAGTGTCATATGTTCCACCAGCAAACAACAGCATCAGCATAAAATGATGTACTTGACCTTAAAGTTTCACCAACACTACATTCTTCCATAAAACTGGATGGTGCTATCAGAATGTTGTACTTGCAAGACAAGAACACATTTTTTTTATTCATTGTGGAGGTAAAATAATTTTTTTTTTATTTTTAAATTATTTTTAAAGAGCTAACATTCTATTTTTTAAACTAGAAACCAACCTGGAAACACCAAATTTTGCAGTTCATCAAATGACCACTGGAGGCTGGTTTCAGAAGAAGCCACATTTTAAATTGACTCAGATTTTAAAGGACCTGTATCTTGCTATTCTAACCCTTTCAGAGTAACCTATATCCATACATATGATTAATTTCTTACTGAAGAAAACATTTATTATGAAATATGAGTTATCATCGCAAACTCCTATTCCTCTGTGGAGGTAAGACGACTCGATCTCTGAGGCTCCGCCTTTCACTCCCCCAATTCAGAGCCGGCCTTGGCAGTAAGCTGCTTTTTTCTCTGCAGATTAGGTGAAAGAGGAACAACTTCTTCTCAGAGTCCATGTCAATTGATGCACACATTTACATAGTGAGTTTTTTCTTTAACATTAGGTGGTTGAACCCACTCAACAAAGCTGCCCTTACTTTGTCCTACCTCATCACTCATTCTAGTTGGGTTGAAGTTCCTCTTGTCAAAATGGCTTTTAGGTCTTTTGTATGTCTGTAGTATTTTCTCCTGCTCTATAGACTTTTTTAGTAACTGAATTATCTTCTGCCATCAGTTAAATTAAGCATAGGCTTGGTTTTTCAGACAGGAAATGATGTGTTTCCTTTCTACACAATCTATCCATCCATCTTCCAAACCTGGTTAATCCCATTTGGGGTCATGGGGCTGCTGGAGCCTATCCTACTGTTGAGCAAAGGCAGGCTACACCCTTGACAGGACGCTAGTCCATCGCAGTCCCTTTCCTTTACTGTCTCTGCACTGAAGTTGCTCAAGTAACAGCACTGCCTTTAAAAAAGATCAAGAAAACTGCAACATAATTTATTGAGTTTAGAACACTTCACATTTTGTCTTTCACATTTTTTTCATATTTTATCCCTGTTTTCATTATCTGAACTAGATTCCTCACCTTTATTGATCCTGAGGGAAAGAGTTTGAACTTGATGATCATTTCATTCATGTCCATGCTGCTGTTTGCTTTATGAGAACACACATCAATAAGAAAGGGGCCTCTGTTTAGCACAGATAGGATGCCACCACTGTGCGCAAAGTGCTAGTAAGCCAGTCCCCCTGTGCAGAAAGCTTTTAGACTTCCTGCACAGGGGAGCTGGCTGTGTTCACAGTAACATATGGCTTTGTGTCAGAGTGAGGGAGATTTCTCATTTGACAAATGGCTGGCCGAACTGGCCCCTGTCGTAGAGTTCTCCTTTGTTTTCCAACAGGAACAAGTAGAGATGGCATACACCCCTCTGCAGACAAAGGACACTCACACCCTATCTGGGTTGCCATTAAGACCTGCAACCTTTTTATAGCACAGGAAAAAGAGGCAAACTGAAGGCATACAAAACAAAAAAATACATAAAAATACCAAATGAAAATTGTGTTTTTAACATGTTTTTGTGGCATTTTTCTCATTATGGGGGACATATATATAAAGAAAATTAAGCTTAAAATAGCATTTCTGAGTTTTAAAAACTGTAATGTAGGTGCTACAATTGGCATTCCACAAACTTCCTGTCCCTCTCCATTCAGATGCACCCACTTGTAGACGACTAGATCCATTAACGTCTTCATTTTCCTCGTCCAACCTGTCATCTGGCTCATAGCTGTATACCTGGATCGTTCCAATATTGTTGTTGCATTGGGATGTTGGGGTTGTAAGGGGCTGTCAGTGTGAGGGACAGTATGGATGATGGGAAATGAGGGCAGGCTCACTCCACACCAACTGTTTTATTTATTTATTTTATTCAACCATTATTTAACTAGGAAAAAAAATCCTATTGAGATATATTGATCTCTGTTTCAAGGGAGTCCTGGTCAAGAGGCAAAAATTTGTGTTCTGCCCACAAATTAGAGATGAATTTCTGATGAGGTACTGTTACTCTGTAGAAACTAAATAAAAACAACAGTTTTTTTTTTTTTTTGGCTATAAACTGCATAATCATATTGAAAAGACCTCTGGGAACGCTTTTAAAATTGATAAAAACAATGATTGAAGTGGGATTTTAGGTGAATTTCCCTTTTGTTATTAATTTATCAATTATTTATCTGTTCATTTTGTGGCATTTCTGTATAGTATAAGCCAAAAACATATATTAAACGTTTTTATTTATAAACAAACTTGACCCTATTGTTTTAATGGTTTCTGTTAAAAAATATATTTTTTAAAAAAGCACATCAGTTCCATTAGCAGAACATTTTATTAAATAAAGAGATGGGTCGGCTTCATTAAAAGAAGTGGGATGTTAGAGAAATTCACGGAAGAATGAACTAAAAGAGGAATAAGACAAAAAAGCAGAATAATTTCCCTCGTCGCCATTGTCGTTATAAATCATTTCTGTTTTTAATTGAGCTCCAGCTCACTTCTGTGGAAAGCCCTAAAGGCGGAGTGTTAACCTCTAAAACCCGACGTGGGAAAGGTCGTCTCTGCCCCCTAACAAGCAGCAGTGTTTATGTGTTCATTGTGGGCTGCTATCACATGCCTTCACTATCAGACGACCAGCGGACTAAGAGCTGGAACACCAGGGGATCAATGAATCAGTGACCGTGCCCCTGGGTCTGGCATTGATCCGTTCCCATGCAGCCAGTTTGTATCTTCGCTCAGATGGATGAAGGTGCTGAAACCATTATTGAATGTCTGGGTGCGAGCGCTTGAGGGTCGCGCACACATTGGCTGCGGTTTAAGTCTGCTAATCTTGTCTCAGTCCTGCGCTGAAGATAAAATATCAGTGAGGTATCTGTGGCTTTCTTTAACAGCTTTTGCAATTTAAGACGCTCCTGGAGAATTGATTTTACTGCAGGATCCTGAACAACTGGTGGTAGTGGAGTAACAGCTGGACGTTTGCCCAGTTGGGATGTCAGGAATGTTGCTTGCAGTGATGTTGACAACACATGGTCAGGCAGAGTCAGGCCGCACATTTGTTCCTCTCTTCTAGTTAATCAGCCTGTTGTTCAGGAGTGTGTCAGCTGCTTGGTCACTGGACTTTTGCCCTGTGGGATCCACATATCACTCTAAAAAGAGTCAGTTGGGAAAGCGCCACTCACAGACGAAGAGTGGAACTTCTCTGGATATATCACCAAAGGTTATAAATGATTTTGTCGTTTCATGTCAGACTGTCCGCTCTTTATAAAGTGCATGGATGTTTAAAAGCTTTCACCGCTGATGTATGAACACAACAGGAACTCTATTCTGAGCTATTTTTACACACTTTCTCTTTTCAGCTCTTTATGTTATTCTCTGCGTCTGCAAGCGTGCATAGCTGCTTTACATTCTGCATGCTTCGAAGCTCCTTGGGGGTGACAGCACAGCCAAGGGCTCATTCCCCCTTAATTGAAAATTCATTAAGAAACCTCAAGGGGAACGTGTTCATTGCCAGAGGATTTTGGGGAGTTTGCTCGCCGTGGCTGCTTTAGGAAGTCGTCGAGAATTATGAAAATGAGCTTTTAATTGAGATGAAGGGTGATATGGCATGTGTGGTCCCGTCCGTATCGTTGTCAGAGGGTATTAACGCATGCACACAGAGCGCCACAGTGTCACGCACCTGCTGCCGCTACCTCGGGGAGACGGGGACAATCGCACTGTCCCTGAGGTTCAATTACAGGTGATCATTTAGAGGGTCAACAACGTTTTTAGAGGGTCAAGTTTGGAGCCTATGCTTTCTCAAGAGGGTCGTAATTCTTTTTATTAATGGTTAGTTTTTAATGCGGGCTCATGCTTATATTAAGTCAATTGGCTGTTCATGTGGGTAGTGGGGGTGGTGACAATTTGGGGAGAAGGAGATAAAGTGTCCCTGTCATTGTGATCCATTTGTGCAGGACAATGGCCAGCGGATCTGGAGAATATGGAGTCACCTCATTAATCGTGCTGAAAGTGATGTTCTCAAAAGGAACTGCAACACTCTGCACTGTTTGTATGAAGAAGGTTGCTAGTTTAGATCCCTTTATTTTCTGCCTTTTCGACGATAGAGGTTGATAGTGCAGAATGTAGACCAAACACAACTCTTGTTTCTCTGACTTAAGAATGGAAGGAGAAAAAGCTTGCCTCAGCATTTTAGATTTCCTCACTCTCACACTGAGGAGAATGTAGGTCGTCTGGGTTTGTGCCCATTACAGACCACCTCTTCATATTATGGTGTTAATTTGAGATCAATTAATATCGACCTACTATCAAGCCCAATGGTTTGAGCTCTACGAGCTAAAAGGGCCGTCGCTAAGAGTGAACAACAAAGCCTGAGGGCTGTGTGGTGTCGGTCATGAATTATATACTTTATCACTTGATCAAATAATATTAGTGCCACAAACGTTTACACCTGGTTGGAAGATGAGTACCTCTGCAATGGATAAAATTCCAACCTTTGTCCATTACACAATGCTACAGAGAGACCTTTAAAGTTTTTCCAGTGGAGCGCCTCAGTGACCTGATAAAGGGTAATTCTGACATTTTCTACAAGACTTGGAATCCTTATCTGGACCACCTTCCTTGATATGCTTTGTAAAAAAGGCTCACATTTTGTATTCCAAAGTAATTAGTGACCGCTTAAAGAAAATATGTTACATTATGTTACGTAAACGTGTTTAAATGTGCGTTTCGGGCTTCTGGGTTTAAAACTGTCCGGTTCACACACAGCCACAAGTTTTTACAACTGTTTTCAGGCTCTTCGTACAAAATGCATCAATTGAACGCATGTTAAAAGCTAAACCAGGTTAAACTTTGACCACTCAGACTTTGTGTGACTTTCCCTTTAATTCATGTAAGTGCCAACCGTGTTTAAATTGATCGTGAAGGCGAAATAAATAATTGCAAATCATATTAAATCAAGTCTTTCGTGTATTGGAATGGAGCTGTTAAAGAAAAAGCTCGGACAAGATTTGTGAGCTTTACAACGCTTTGACATGTCTCACCAAGCCTCTTCCATCTGTAGGCGATGGACATGCGCTACATGCCAAATGTGAATGTAGCATGACAATTTCATCCCTGCAAAAGCACAATTTTAGGAAACTTAAAATAAAAAGTCCCTCGTTTCAAGAAAACGGTTCTGTTGTGCAATAAAAAAAATTATCATGAAAGTTTTTCATTATTGAAGTAATCTTAGAAAACCTGTATTTGTGACTAGATTTTTTTCTAAAAATAAGAATTATTGATAAGACAATTTTCCTTGGATACTGGCAAATTTATATGCATATTTGAAGTAATTTTTTCCCAGAGGCCTGTTTTGGCTTTGTCTAAATTCCCTCACTACTTCCTAAATACTAAAAAACAAAGTAATATTGGGATTGTAGTGCCCTGGCTACTTTTTTTTAAAGAGTAAATACACAGATTTCCTGACGTAAAAACTAGGGATATTAAAGATATTAGATATGTACCAACAGACCTGTCGGGCAGTGGGAGTAACAGCAGTATCTGCTAAGGATTTAAAAAATAGACACATTGAAAATTGATGAAGCCACTGCAGTATCGTTTGAAAACCACAGATATGAACAAGATTGTAATGGTTAAAAGATAAAATCAATCAAGAAGTAAATAATCAATTTCTGGCAAACTGCTGTTTCTCTTTTAGTTTTTTTCTAAAGTCTTTGTCATTTGTCTATGTGATTCAAACAAAAAGACGTCCAATCATAAGCTTGCTTCTTCCAAGTCTATATCTGAATACATTTTTTAAATACCATTCATTATTATTTCCATATTAAATACCATATGAATGAGAAATATCTAGATTTTAGCATTTTTGGTAAAAGAATCGGACTGTATCGTATCGCCAAACAGTTACATTCTTTATGTATCAGTTTGTGGACCATGTATCGAGTTGCGTATAGAATCGTGTAAGATGGAAAGATAAAGTAAAAACCAAATAAATCCTTTACAAAGTAATCGGCTTTACAATGAAGATACAAACTTGTATGCTTTATAAACAATGCCTTTTTTCACATGAAAAATCCTTCTAACATAATGCATTGTGGTCTTTATTCGCCAATCTTGTGAGCATTGATGCACTCTGAGACTTCTGGGAAATTTCTAGGATGCTGGATTTTTTAATTTTAGATTCGGACAGCTCAACAAAATGGTGAATACATTATATAGTGTACTTAGTGAGTACTGCCAGAAAACTCCTCTACGGTTACATCATTATACTGTTACTGTCTGCTCTTATTTTTGATTAAATGCTGAACTTTTTCCAGTCCAGCAGAAAACCTATCTCAACTTGTTGCTATTAGACCTTGGTCACATTTCAAATCAAGCCTGTGGTAGAACGGACCGACGCTGTCCGGTTAATGCACGGCTGCAGCTCTTATGAGTCCCTGCCTCGCCTGACCTGCAGAATGCTTGCAGAGACTCGGTGGTTTGATCCGCTCGGCCCCGGCCGTGATCGATGAGGACCTGAGATCCTGTGGGAGTCATGGGAAAGAGCGGTTTGTTTACTCTGCACTTTCTCCTGGGTTTCTGTCTCGGCTTGATTTATGCACTGCCGCTTTGCACCGCTGGCTTGTTATTTGGAGCCCGGCTTGGCAAGTGCAGTATAACCCATTTCACTCTTAAGCAATGAATTTTAATGCATAAAAGAAAATTGGCTCCACATCTGACAGCTAGTCTGACCCTGAGATGGGAAGCATGGAGCAAACGGCTGAAGCTGGAAAAGAAATCAGACGTTTTGTTTGGGATTATAGGCAGCCAGCTATACCCTGAGAGTTTTTCCAGGTGACCCTTCCCTCACTCTCCTCCTCCTCATCGTTCCTCCCTTTCACCCCCTGCTCGATTAAACACAGTTTGCACTTAGGAACCCGACATTGACAATAGAGAGCTAAAAGGATGAGAAATCGCCCATTTTAGAGCTTTTCTCTGAGACTTTAATGTATGCTAATCTCAATTAAAACCTACTGTGACCTCATTAGACTATTCAGAGGGGTTTAAGGAAAGGGTGAGGTTAATTAAAACTCATCTCAGGCAGCGTTCACAGTACCACAAGAGACGTGATCAATACCTCAGTATATTACAATGATTTCAAAGAATTATTTTAGCCTGTAATTGAATTTTTCAGACTGTCAGTGGAAAATAGAAAAAAAGATAATAAAACCTCAGCAGGTGAATTAAAGAAAAGCACTCATTAAATGTTAATGAACTCCCAAATTGAGACTTGCTTGATGTCATTTTCTGCACCAACTTACACAACCAGAAAAAAGTAAATAAAAAAAAACTTTCTTCTTAAGTAATAAACTTGGAGTGAAAAAGAAAATTTAAGGAGTTTGTTTGTCTCTTTTCCTGTAAAAAGCTTACATTTTCTGCTCCTTTTGTGTTGAAAGTTTAAGTTAGATCCACATTTGAGTGACTGCAGAAGCTACTTCTTGGATGGACAGGAGTCAAGCCCGGCTCTGATCGTAACCCAGCTTTCAGCGCTGCCCCAAAGCAGATAGATTACCCAGAGGAGTCCGCTGACAGCATATTAAGCAGGAAAGACTGCCCGGAGATTATGAGATCGCATTTGATGGACGTGCTGCAAAGTGCAGACAAAAGAAGGGAATAGAGGCATTTTTAACTCTTTTTTTTTCAATTTAAAGTTGTAGCTATTTACAGTTCCTCTGAGAAATCACTTTTTTTATCTGCCCGATACCCTGCCTCAATCCTGACTGCCGCCACGCAAGAGCAAATTAATAATCGAGTCGTACAAAGCAAAGAGCACCAGTTCATTTCTGCCAAATAATTAATTTTCTTGCTTCTCTGAGACTGCAATTATAACTGCTGTACAATTGTTTCCATTCTGTTTTTTGGAGCATATGTGGAGATAATACCTTTGAGAGTTTCTCTTTCTCCCTTAAGGGGGGGAACTATTGGCTCATTCCTGACTCTGAAGGGTAAAGATTTGCTTCAGTGGTGTCTCTGATAGGCACACTCACATCATGCACTGTAGCTGGAATGCTGTAGATATTGTGCACAAAACAAATTACTAAACAAAACATCTTCAGTTCTATAAGAAGACACATTTAAATGAAAATAGTTCAAAAAAATGTATTTTCAAATTGGGCATTTGCAGCAGTCGCCTGTCAAATAGTGTTAAAAATAGGAATTAATTTCAAGTAGATTTAGAAACATGTTTGTTTTTAAAGAGAAAATGTTGATTCAATGTAGTCATGTACATCTTTTTAAAAAGAAAAACCTAGAAACCCACTTAGGTTTTTTATATTTATTTATTTTAAGCTAGTTCAAATGATGATCAAAGTGGGTCTTTAAGAAGACATGTGGAATAGTGCTGCCATAAACGATCATTTCAACAGTCGACTAATCACCGATTATTATTTTTTTTTATTAGTCGACTAATCAGGTCATGCATAAACTGGATGTAAAACACTCATCTTAATCATTAGCTTTAAACTTGAAGTGTTTAAGCTATATGCTAATAGTTTATTAAATCTGTATTGAAGTATGCAGCTTCTTTTCTTTGTTTCTAGCATTATAACAAGACTTAAATCAAATGAAGTTTGCATCTGAAACAAAGAAACTATTTTTCATAATAGATCAAGTTTAAGTCTCACTGACTCAAACATAACAAAAGTGCATTTTGTGCTGAGGGCTCACAACTGTATTTCCTACACTCCAAACTGTATGATGCTCTTGCTCATAGTCAGGAAAGTTAAAATTTCGACATGTCTTGCAGAAAGACGATCTCTTTGAGAGCTGATGTTCCCTTCAGCAGAGACATTTTGCTCTGATGGGGTAGAAGTTGCAGGGATGCACAGAAAACATTTAGCTAGTTTGCTTTCTGTTTGCACTAATATTAGCTTAGCTTACCTAGCCAACGATCAACTATTTTAATTGCCAACATAGTCGTGACTAATTGACTAATCGTGGCAGAACTATTGTGGACTCAAAAGTGGTTCCTGTATCCTAAGGCACAAACCAATGTGAACACATAACTGAGTTTATTTTTGGAAATCAAGAATTTTGGCTTCCTTCTTTTTTTGGGCTGAAGTTCCTGTTGCATCAAAAGGACTCTGCGTCCTCTGGGATCGTAGCAGAAGACACAGACGGGCGGTTCAGAGTCCAGCATCTGTCCTGGCACAGCACTTCCTGGAACAGCTGCTGTTGGTGACTTGTATGTCTGTGAAAACACAGTTTATGCTGACGGATATCAACAGCTCATCTTCCGGCTAAAGAAGTTTGAAACATATTCATATGTATTTATAATTGTAGGTTTTAGTAAAGCAGCCATGTGTGTGTGGTCATGGATGTTGAGACATCACTGTTGTCGCCCAATAGAGTCCAGGTGTTCCTTTTCCCCGGGAGGGCTTTAAGGATGTTCCTTCATCAAGTAAAGTGTGTTTATGTCAGATGGCTGATGGAGGCAAAGGGCTCCTGTCTCTCATTACATTAAGGAGAAGAAAAGGCTCTAAAGGGAAGCCTGTCCCCCCGTTAGTTAATGCACAATGGAGCTCGGTCAGGCCTCATCTGTAAAATGCTCCGACATGGACAACCTCTGGAGTCACACAAGGACTGCGTTTAAGCACTGCAGGGTATGCTGACCGGGAGTCTCTGCTGTGTTTTGATGGTTTTTAAAAATCTTTTTTAACATTTAAAAATCCTCCCCTTGGTGGAGGCAGAGGGGCAAAACACTATTGTTTAAGGGGCATTCATGGATTGTCTTTTTCTGCTTTCTTTCAGGGGCAGGGAGAGGCTTCAGCTCGAGGCACAACTATGGAGGGCGACTGTCTCAGTTGCATCAAGTACCTCATGTTTGTCTTTAATTTCCTCATCTTTGTAAGTACCTTTCCCCCCTTTTCTCACAGACGCTCAATCTGGCTACTTCTGCAGTTAGTGTCAGTCAAATGATTTAGGACGGGCGTCTGCCCGCTCCCTGTCCGTCTGACTAATGGAGCCACATTTGCATTTCATTAGACCCAGCAATCTTGATTCTATCAAATTGTCTTTTGATTATATTTTAGCGTGCTGACACACATCTGAGGCCCACTGAGCCATATGGAGTTTGTGACTGACACCTGAGTTTATCAGTCTTGATCAGACAATCAAGGGTAATCCTGTTAGTCTAAACCCACCGAGGTGGGGGGGTTGGAATAAGAAGGTTTGTCTCTTTTCTAGTTTTATTAGATGCAACCAAACCGGTTAGAGACTCCACTCCGATGTGGTTAGTCAAGGCTGGGCCGATAACGCAATCGGTGGAGGAACGAGTGAACTTGACTTATGGCGCTGCTTCTTCACAGCCGTTTTTTTTTATTTTATTTTATTTTTTTTTTTCTTCCCCGTTTGTGTCATTTTAGCCTGTGCTGCAAGTCAAAGCCACTTTTAAACTTCAAAGCAGCCTTAACAGCTGCTGCTTTTCCGCACACCTTATCTTTTCCCAGCTGAGATACAGCTCAAATTATTCACCATCGCAGCAGGGGGAGAGGACCACTTCTCCTTTTTTTTCTTTAAATATTGGGAGCCAGGATGTCCTCCTGCTTTAAAATGTTCTTAATCTTGGAGGTAGATTGGGATGTGCTGAGAAGGGAGGATGGGAGAGGAGTCATCAAACAGGGTAGAAATTTCCACCCACACCCTGAGAACAGCGTTTTGGCTCCAACATCAAACCCGTCCACCCAATCAGACATTTGGATATTTAAATCATTTGATCACAGGAGTTCTGTTTCAGGTTCTTGATAAAAAGTTTGTGAAAAAGTGTCAGGAATCACCATGTCATGTCTTTACCCTGACCTGAAACGTTTTTGCTTACTTTACTGTCTTACTTACTGTTTTTGGTGGAACTTTGGAACCTTGTCCGTTTGCTTTGAGAAGCTCTTTTGAGAAATCTTATTTATGGTTTTACACAACATCTTAACGCTTCAGAGAATAAAATCATTCTAACCTTCACCAACATCACTCTTCATTACCCGTCCCAAATTTGGAGAGACTGGTACAGACACCCTCATATTTAATGACATTTAGACCTCAAGTCTACTATTAAACTCTGTTGTGTTGTGTTCTATTCTATTCATATTCCTATTTCTATTCCAATTTCTATGTATATTCATAGTTCTATTCCTATTTTTATTCATATTTCTATTCATGCTTCTATTTCTATTGCGATTTGAATTTACATTCACATTCCCATTTTTATTCCCATTCCTATACCTATTCCAGTTTCTATTTATATTCATATCTCTATTCATATTTCTGTTTCTATTCCTATTTCCATGATATTCATATTACAATTTCTATTTCTATTCTTATTTCTATTTCTATTCATATTTCCATTCCTAATCCCATTTCTATTCCAATTTTTATTCTATTCTTATTTCTTTTTCTATTTCTATTCTATTTCATTACAAGATTTGTTATAGCTGACCCCTCACTTCAAAAGCTTTCATAAACCTTACACTAGATGGTGATTAATGTCCCTTAACTTCCTAGTGGTTCAGAGAAAATTAACTGTACATTCAGAGGGTTTACACGTAGAGTTTACAATAAACAAACATTTTTTAATTGATTTTTTTTTTTTCAAACTTGGGGCTAATAACAGTTAGAGTCTGTGCGTGATGATGTCCGTTGTACAGATTTTTGACCGTTATTGAAGGCTTTGCTGGTACAGGGGGGGTAGGTGGGTGTTACATTCCTGGTTCCTTACATAGTTTCTTTGGTTTAAGTTGATATCTAAATACAAAATTATCTTTCTCTAATTATATGCAGATAGACATAAATTTAAATCTATATGTTAAAAAGGTTTGATTAGGATCATTCAGTATTATTTCTCTGTAAAAATATGAAACAATTGTTTTCTATTTTGCACAATAAACTCTTTTTCTTTCTGTCTTCCATCAGCTGGGGGGCTCCTTCCTTCTCGGAGTGGGAGTGTGGGTGCTGGTGGACCCCACAGGGTTCAGGGAAATAGTAGCAGCCAACCCGTTGCTGTTCACCGGCGTCTACGTCATTCTGGGAATGGGAGGCATGCTCTTTCTTCTGGGCTTCCTGGGCTGCTGTGGAGCCATCCGCGAAAACAAATGTCTGCTCCTTTTTGTGAGTCAGCTAACACATTTAAAACGAATATGTCACCAATTGATCTCGTGTAGACCTTACCTGTGGATTATTCTCTCCTTGGGGGTTGTTGTAGTTTAAACTAAAAGTCATAAGGGCATAAAGTGCTTGTGTTGTACTCGTGCTTTATATAGAGAGAAGTGGGTCCAGTTGCAGAACAGTTCTCAGAAACTTGGTGGTACTTTTCGTGGCTTCTCCCACATCTGTTGGTTTTTCTCTAACACTCGTTTGCCTTTCTCTTCTCCTGTTTTTGCAGTTCTTCATGCTCATCCTTCTCATCTTTTTAGCAGAGCTGGCCGCTGCCATCCTAGCCTTCATTTTTCGGGAGCACGTAAGTTGGATTGTTGTCACTTTTCATCAGAATAGTATTCAGTTGACATTACCTTGGTTGTGTTTGATGACAGAGTTAAGTCTCCTTGCCTCCCTGCATGTTTATATCTTGAGGGCAAAAATCAGTTTACCGCTGATGCAACTCCACCAACAACTCATTTATTTGGAGACTTAGCAGCAAATTCAGCCTTGAGTCACAAAACCCAGTGCAGAGTAGCAAACAGCGGGTTTTTAATTCATTCTACCTCCACAAGGTTGCTTTTAGTGGCAGAATTCTTGGAGGGTTGTTGGTATTTTCTGTTTTTCTGAATTAAACTGGAAGATTTTTTTTATTCATGATCAAAGACTATGGCGTCAAAAACAAAGGAAATAGAAAAAAACGTTCTTGATCTAACATAAGAAAAATTGCCTTTTTATCATAGCTCTATTGAAAACAGCTGATAGATAATAAATAACACTAAAAATACACTTAAAAATTATAATAATCATCATCCATTGTCCGTGAGGTGTTGTAGAGTCAAAAGATCTGCAAAAGAGCTCCTTCCTGCAGCAAGATGTTAAAGTCTTTGACTGATGGACCTCCTCAGATCTCATGCAAAGGATCATGAAGAGGATTTTTCATAATAGATTTGAGTTTCTGTAACCTCCTCCTCTCACCCACCATGGTTATAGACTCTAGGGGACATCCCAGAACAGAACCCGGTTCTCCGCACCAGTTTGTTGATCCTCTTCCTGCTCCTGTCAGTAAATCCCACTCCGTAGAAGAGGGCAAATGCAGCAAAAAATGATTGAAGAGTCCTGCAAACTCTGAAGGACCTCAGTGTCCTCAGCTTCTCCTGCTACAGTATGTCCAGTCGCCTCTCCGGCGGCATTTTGTTGTTGCCAAGCAACAACAACAGCTGATAATCCAGGGGTGGGAAAACTACAGCCTGCTGACCATAAGCAGCCCACTAAACGATTTCATCTGGCCCTCCAAAATGGAATAAATTGTATTGAAAATCATTGTTTAGTGTTTTATTTTCCCTGCAATTCTAGTGGGTCCTCATAGGTGGCGCTCTTGAAATAAATTGACCTTAGTTAAGGTTCAGAAAGTTATTCTGCATTCATGCAGCATTCAAAGATATGTTGTTTATTTCACAAAGTTGGCTGTTCCAAGTCAGACGGTCAATTTTCCATCATTCAAATCACAGCAGGAAGTGCACCCAACAACCTGGAACTTAAATGGTGGTGGGGCCCGCCATAATAAAAGCATGTGCCAGGTGTTTCAGTTTGCCTTGGTGGTACTGGGTTACACACACATGACCACAGTCAGGAACGTGCACAGAATTTTAGAGGGGCAGGTGTTCAAACTCGGAAAAGGGTGGCAAAAATAAAAAATGCTTTCGCTTTAAACAACATGGAGATCATGTTTTTTGAATTATTTTTTCTAAAATTAAATCAAAATTAAAACATGTTTTGGTCCAGATTCCTTGTTATTTCTTTCTCTCATGAGGTGGATTACCGAAACACGCCACACATTTGCTCCTGGTCCGACCCTTCTATCTAATTTTAGAACCCTTTGTAGCTCACGAGCCAAGAAGTTTGCACACCACTGGTGTAATCGATGCACCTGCTGGCCTCTTCACACTCAGACGTGGAGAAAAATGGTCCAAAAGGGGAGTAGCAGGTTAAAAGAATTCCACGTACTTATAAAACAGGCTAACAACAACAAAACAAGTAAGCTAAAAGGAACTACCATGGTGCCGAATGTAAAAAAAACCCAAAACCATCACATTTAGGTTCTTGTGATCAACTGTACTGTTGCGTTTTAGGACCATCTCTCACTGGGATGCTGATGTCTGCTTTTGCTGTATTTTGGTTTTAGTTGACCAGGGAATATTTCACCAAAGAGCTGAAAAGACACTATCAGGGCTACAACAACACCGATGTCTTCACCTCCACATGGAACGCCATCATGACCACAGTAAGTCTGCAGCGAGCTAGGTGTCAGAGAGCTACAATTCACAGATAAATCCTTGATATTTAGGTCAATATTCATGCTGAGTTGCTGCACACACACAGGTCAGCGCACAAACCGCCTCTCAGCGGTAAAGACGCCCTCTGCTTTCTCCTCTCCTCTTCGCAGTTCGATTGCTGTGGAGTGAACAGCCCGGAGGATTTTAAGGACAGCCTGTTCAGGGTGATCAACTCGAATCATGTGGTGCCAGAAGCCTGCTGCCTGCGTGTCAGTCAGAGCGGAGAGCTGGCCTACACCAGCCGGGACCAGTGCTTATCAGGCAATATGATGTTCCGCAATAACAAGGTAACTTCTGACATCCGCGGTGTCGACCTCCTTCTCCCTCCTTCTGGAACCACCTCCAGGCTTAATTAGAGCAGAAACACTTGAGGGGGAGACATCCAGGGACTGCCTGCCTCTGCCATGGCTGATTAGTGCTTTTTTGTGTTTTGGGTGTCACGGCAGATTATATTAGCATGTGGCGACGCTCAGAGACACCAGAATACATTTATGTGTCCACAGACAGGGTTACATTTGAATTTTTTTCTGGGAGCACCCAAATAGAGCATAATAAGCGTGCAAATATGTGGAATTTCAGACTCGCCACCTTTTTTGGTGTGTGCAAATCGTGAGTGTAATTGCAGTGCAAGTAGATCGGAAAAAAAAGGTTTCTCTCCACCTGTTGTTTTTCATGCCATTAGAACAATAAAGAGATACCCACTGTGTGTACTTCTCTCTGTTCCTCTACACAAAGATCTCTCATTAAAAGGCAGTGAAGCTGCAGGCTCTGCTTCCCACTCGTTCAGCTGGGCCTTTGTTCCCGGCCTCGCTCAGTTGAGGCTGTGATGTTACTTTAACCGCCGCCGTAATTGTACAAATTTACAGCCTATTGATTCTCTGCTCAGCGTTGCTGTCTTTTCATCCACAGGGCTGTTACTCTGCTGTGGTTGACTACTTTGAACTGTATATCTACGTGGCTGGAGCGCTGGCTATTGTGGTTTTAACCATTGAGGTAAGTTTTTAAATGTATGTTTATCTTTAATGATGATCATGATTGGAATGACCAATAAATCTGTTTAAAGACTAGTTTTAACAGGGAAGCTCTTTGTGTTGCAACATCGCCCCCTTGTGGTAAATCTCATAATCAATCAAACAATATATATTTGTATTTTTTAGGCGTAATTTGGTCTCATTTACTAAAAAAAATTCAACTTCACTTCACAAATATGTCCATATTTTTTATTAGATGTGCTGCAATATGTTTCAAACTTGCACTAATTTACCTACCATACAGCCAAGTTCTGCTGTTGTCATATCTTCCAAATGTTGTTAAAAAAAATATATATACATTCATTTCTTTGTAGTTTTAAATCTTTTTTTCTTCTAAGATTTATTAACAACTATTAACAACTGATTCAAAGAGAGCAGTTTTAAAAGACAACCATATAATATTAAGGAATTTAATGGTCACATGCACAGTTTTACAGAGGTAAAAATGCTGTGAAGTTCATTTTATTACCAGTATTGAAAAGCAAAAGTTTCACTTCCCACAAAGTTATAGTCTCATTAGCTGTCATGCATTTTCACACTAGGTGTGTGATTTTTTTCTTTATGTTTGACCCATCTCCTGGGAGAGGGGTGAGCTGCAGACACAGCTACCATCGGGGACCATTTGGTGGTTTACCCCCTCCTCCAACCCCTGAATGCTGAGGGTCAAGCAGTCCCATTTATTTGATATGAACGGATTTGAACTCACGACCTTCCAGTCTCGGGGCAGACACTCTACCACAAGGCCACTGATGCTGTTCAAACTGTATATTTATACAAGTATAAATAAATATCTCGCAAATATAACAGTTTAAAGCATTTTTAATAAGGTCCTTTCACACAGCAAATAACAATGATATCAGAAAAACCTTGATTAAAATCAGAAATTTAAGGCAACAAAACAATATTATGTTTTTAGTAACTAGAATCTTTGTCCTTTTTTCTCTCTTAGCTTTTCGCCATGGTCTTTGCGATGTGTCTCTTCCGAGGAATCCAGTAGACGTGCTTCTCCTACAGACCTTTGTTTTCTATGTTTGTCATTTTGACTTTGAACAAGAAAAGAAACAAAAAAAAGAAAGAAGGGAATTTCAGAGACGGAGCATAGCGAACATTTGTAAATTTGTGAATCTCTTTTTCTATTGTCTGATTGGTTAGAAAAACAAAATGAACTCCTGTACTTCACAGCTGGACTTTTGAGGTACGGAGAGGCAAAAAAATTCACAACCGCTTATAAATCTGAGATCAGAGACGCTGTCGATGTAAAAGATTTGAGTGCAAAGTGGGAGCAGTATGGACCAGGTCTTGCACAGACTGGGAGTGACGCGGACGGGGGGAGGACGGCCAGGGGACGCCTTAGCTGAAGGCACTGCACTGACTTTTGGATGAAGAATATTTATAATAAGTAAAGTTGGCTGAACTGTACAAATCGTGTTTCATGTTTTCTCTTGTCGGTAACCCAGTGTCCTTTTTTTTAATACTGTAAATCGTCATTATTTCCTCCACTTTTTGAGTTTTTCTAAGAGCCACTCCTCTCAGATACTGTATCATATAAGCTTTGTAATGTGTGTGTGCAAGTGTGTGTGTGTGTGTGTGTATTGAATGCTGTGCAGAGTGCGATTACATGAGCTAGTCCCACTCCATGCCCCCCTCCCAGGCTTGTCAGCCAACAGCTCTTTTTCTGTTGATATGGTGATTGTTCAATGCAGTAGTGCTTCAACGTGGTTTTAGCTGGTGACATGTTTGTGTATGCATTTGTATTAGATTACCGGAAAGTAAAAACCCAATTTGACAAAACTGTTCTTGTGTGGTTCTTGGATTACACTCTCATAACTAGTTAAGATTAACACAAATGTTTATACCTACTTATAATACATTGTTCTAACAAGACATTTTTCAAAAAATGTCAAGAAAACAAGTTGCTGAGAATTTGTTTACAATTTGACACAAAAAGGCAACATTCTTTTTCTTTTTCATGTGATGGATGGTAAAAAGTGATTTATAATCAGCTAGTAAACAATGATTTGGTATTACTGGCTCATGTCTCCTGTAAATACTTTATCCTGTTGACGTCTGAAAATTTTAAAGCTACTTGATTTAGTAATGAGCCAAGAATCAGTAAACAAAAAAAATATTGATTTTGCCTTTTAATTAAATATTACTCAGTGTGTTTCTGAATATTGTGTCGAAATTGCGATGCATGATGAGTGGTGAGAGGTCCGAAAAACATCTAGAGATACTTTATTTGAACCAGGTTCAAATCTAAAGGAGTCTTGAAAAACAGCAAGAACAGTTGAAAAGATAACTATGTGCTCTTGACTTTAATATTTTTCATTTGTTTTTAATACAGGACTTCCTTTTTTTAAATAAAATCAATTTAGGAGATACAATTTTCAATCAGTACCATGTTAATGTGGTTAAATGCTTTATTTTTTACATTGTTGCATGTGCTCATTACAAAACCACACAAAATGATTAATGAATATTAAATGTATTAGTCTATGGAGGTCTGAATGTGGAATCAGACTTGAAATGAGTGGAAAAAATACACTACAGGCTGATCCAACTTAGATATATTGTCTTTGAAATAAGTCAAAATGAGGCTCAGTAGTGGGTGTGGCCTCCACATGCCCGTATGACTTCCCTGCAACGCCTGGGTATGCATCTGATGATGTGGCGGATGATCTCCGGGGGATCTCCTACCACACCTGGACCAAAGCAACTGCTGGACAGTCTGTGGTCCAACCTGGCGTTGGTAGATGGACCGAGACATCATGTCCCAAATGTGCTCAGTTGGATTCAGGTCTGGGGAACAGATGGGCCAGTCCACTACATCAATACCGTCGTCTTGTAGAAACTGCACTTATATCAGGTCTGGGATTGTCTTGTATTAGGAAGAACTCAGGGGCAATCGTACCAGCATATGGTCTCACAAGAGTTCTGAGAATCTCCTTTCAGTACCTAATGGCTATCAGTACCTCTGGTGAACACATAAAGAAATGCCACCCCAAACCACTATTGACCCACTGCCAAATCGGTCATGTTGGACGATGTTGCAGCAGCAGAACGTTCTCCACTGCGTCTCCAGACTGTCACGTCTGTCACATGTGCTCAGTGTGAACCTGCTTTCATCAATGAGGAGCACAAGGCACCATTGGGGAATTTGCCAATCTTGGTGTAACAAATGCCAAATGTCTTGAACAGAGTTGGGCTGTAAGAACAACTCCCACCTGTGGACGTCTGGCCCTCATACCATCCTCATGGAGTCTGTTTCTAACAGTTTGAGCACACATTTGCACATTTGTGGCCATTTTACAGGGCTCTGGCAGTTCACCTGTTTGCACAAAGGATGGGATTTTGGTCCTGATGCAGGGTTGATGCTCTCCTACGGCCTCCTCCACATTTCCTGTCTTCTGGTAGTACAGACAGACGCAACAAAACTTCTCTTCGCACCACATATTGATATGCCGTCCTGGATGAGATGCACTACCTGGGCCACTTGTGTGACGCCATCTCATGGTACAGCGGTGGTCATCACTTGCAGATTCACGCCTTTGAGTGGAGGCGTCTCGCTGATGGGAAATTGATTGTCAGTCAATGTTGCTTCCTAATTGGACAGTTTGGTTATACAGAAATGTGATTAACTTAGGGTAACATTGTGTTGTTTGGGTGTTCTCTTTATTTTTGAGCAGTGTATAATAAGCAGTAATTCTAGTATGTGAAGAAAACAGAACGTGAAAGAAAATACTTCACGCACTTCACTCAGCTTCAAGCTAGCAAACCAAGCATCTTCTGGAAAAAACAATGGCCCATACATTCCTAATATCCATGATTTTTTTGTCTAAAAGTACATGTCAACCAACATAAAAAATATTAGGACAAAACCTCTTAGCCTTTGCTACCAAAATCTCACCACCATAAAAGACAAGTTAGCATAGTTTAGCATATTAGCTAACAAATGAAAAATCTGTGAACCACTTTCTACATTTTTTCGAAAACTTACATAAAACCAAATGAAATGCAAATTTCTTACAAATGTGGGAACATAAGGTTAAAATAATCAGGTTTTACCACAAAACATGATTTATTGCTACTGGTGCATTTTTGTGACTAATTTACTTTATTTTTATGCTAAGTTTAAGTATTTGGTAAGGTAATCATTTTTTGAAGCTAACCTATTTTATTTTAGTTTAAATTGTCAAAGTTTTTATTCAAATTGCACTTTATGGAATGTTTTACATCGTAAAATATGTATTTTATAGCCCTAATAATTGACATAATTTTGATTTAAACATGAACTCCTCTGTTTCTTGTTTCTTTATAGCACAAAGCCGCTAACAGTCAGGGAAGAACATATATATATACACAATTTGCCTAACAAGCTTTTTCAGACAGAGTTCTTTGTGTTTGTATGGATCCTTGTTAAGCTCAAAAAAAGAAAAAAAAAAAACACTTCCATCTGATTTCTTTTAGTGTGCTTCCCTCATTACTGTAAACTAGAGCTTATTACAGGCAGCCTGAATAAAAGAACTGTTGAATGTTTTATGTATTGTGTGTGTGAGCATACGTGTGTGTGTGTTAGAGTGCTAAAAGCAGTCAAGGATGGCCACAAAACAACCAGAAGTGTTAGATGGGATGTAACTACTGGGAAGTACAGCACCAATTTTACAAGCTGTGAGAGCATACAGACAAATTATGAAGAAAACTGCATAGGCTGGAGGTTTTTCGGGTTTTTTT
>NC_050517.1:15914317-16030799 GCF_002922805.2 Oryzias melastigma
GTTTGTTTTTTTACTAAACTTGTGTTGGGTTTTACTTTTCCATGCTGTTTTCAGTCAGCTGTCATAGTGTCCAATGACATATTTTTCATTTTAGAATTGAACTCTGAAAAATAGTTTGTATTCTCCCTTTCCTGGTTTCTCTAGTTCCATCACACTCTAAAGAATAACCTACAAACTAAAAAAATCAAAGAAAACAAATGCCAGAAAGTCAACAGACAATGTGTGGATTGCAAAAAGATTGAACATCTTGAATAAAATAAACTAGCATAAGCAGAGTCCTTCCACGTGTGCTTCACATGAAAACTAAAATACACAAAAAATATATCTTTACTTATTAAAGAAATTTATATAAAATAACAATACGTGAAAATAATAATTAAAAAAGAATTAAAGTTTACAGTGGATTCAACAACACTGAATCCAAAATAGCCAGTAGCCAGTAATATCAAGCAAAACCTGCTCTTGTAAGAGTAATATATTAAATATATTCAAGTCATTTTTTTAAGTCTTAAGTGTTAGGTCAACTTTTCCATCCTGATTATCTCTAAAACAATTTCAAACCAGTCTTTCATAGTGGGTTGCACCAGTCTTATTTATCTTCATGTAATCTTTTTTTTTTCTTTTTTTGCTGTCAAAAGTATCTGTAATTGTGTAATAGTTTTATCTCAATTTTGCATTTCATAATAGATCCCGAAACCTAAATATAAAGCCTAAAAGTAGAGAGGTATTGAAGTGTTTTTAAACAAGAACAGTAAGTCTCTTTTTTAAGTAAACATTTTTAACATAAGTGAACACAAATCCCAATATGAGCTATTAGAGTTCAAAAAATTGATTTAGAGGAGTTTTTAAAGATTAGTTAATTCCAAAGCTTTGTGCCAACAAAACCACAAAATGAGCTAAATAATCAGCAATAATTAAATACGAACACGGAGCGTTTAACCGGATCGAGTCTAAAGAATTTAATCAAATCCATCCATTTTTATTGGCTGTAGTGTTTTTATGTTGCCACAAGAGGGCGGTAGCATTCCTTTAAGTTCTGTTTAACCAATGCATTTTAATTTAATTGTAGAACATAAAATATGAACCAGATTTGATTTAATAGAGTAATTCGGTCTTATATTATTAATATACTACAGTTATTCTTAAGAAAAAAGAAAATCCAAAGTGCATTTGTATTTTGTTTAGTGTTTTTGTAAGAAAGAAATGTTAGTTCTTTCCAATTAATAAGCAATAAATACTACAGTGTATAGTCATTACAATGAACCACGTTTATTTAAGCAATGAACACTTGTCCTGTAATGACCACAAACAGGACTTGCAATCTACATGGCATGTAGAGGTTGACAGTTGCAGACACTTGGCAAAAACCTGTGGATACTTATCAAGGAATCACATCTGTAAAACGCTGAGATCCGATTTGTGTCCATAAAATGCAATATAAAACAAAACTTTCTGAGTTTAGGAAAATTATCTTCTGCCTAGAACCATTAAGATTAAAAGATACACAAAATGTGTTCACCAAATATGAAACTGTTACCCTGAAGTTTAGGGAATTAATCTGTTCCAACTCAATTGTTTCTGCAAACCTGAAATAAAAGTGACTGAATAAGAAAAGCCAATAAATCAGGTGTTCAGAATGTGTCAAACTTTTTATGAAGTTATCTAAAATGTTCTACATTGTCTAGTTTCTCTTGTTTGTGTTCATCCTTTAAACATTTGTTCTGGATGTTATCTGTCTTCTTTGTGTTCAGATTGATCTCTGGGAGAGTTGAACAGCTGCTCAGTGTTACAGGGGGCCAGAATGAACTCCTCCAGATTCTGGACAGTTATTGTCTTCAACATTACTGTGGAATCTGTCTTCTGAAAGTTCCCTATTAACACCGAATTAACCATGAAGGAATCTGCATAATGATATGGCAAATCAAATGTTCTTTTTGGTGCATCTAGGCTTTGGCTTCCTTTGGCAGATGAACAGTCCGGTGCATATAGAGAGCAAAATAAAAATAACAAGAATGGTTAAGCTTGAAATAATTAATTTGGTAAAACCTTTTTAGATTCTTTCCATAGCAACAAACTTTCAAATTGCAAACTTTTTCCAAATGCTTACAAATTCCAAGTATGTTGTCTGATTCAAGCCTTCCTGTTCTGGTTGAATATTTCAATTTCTCCAAACAATGGGTCATCACACATGATTGAAGCTGTAATATTTACCTTCTACCCTAAAGTCTTGCATGTCATCGTCTCCTCTTTCCTCATAAAAGAGAGATGGAATGAAGGATTGGGGGTGTGAGGCTCAGGGGGTTCCATGTTCAGTTTGTTTTAACTCTCTGTTTTGAGAGGAAACTTTCATTGCCTAATGATTTATGAGTGGTAGCCTCCCGGGGGAAACGGAGAGCCCTTTTCCTCCATTTAATAACCCACCTTCTAACATAAAACTGGGTTTGTCCTCTGTGTTTTGTTTATGTAGTGTAAAAAGTGCCGGGCCTGGTGGGGAGCTGCAGCAAAGGCTCAGTGGAGCATGCAGCAGAAATCATGTCAGGGCAACGTCATCAAATCAAAACGTGGTTATGAGGATGTTCAAAAATAAGTAAAACGGTTAAAGAATATAATAATTAAACATTTATTTTTCAACCAACTTTTTTCCTCAACTAAATCTGTGTCTTCAGTCAGATATTTGCAGTAAATGGCACTTTTAAAACACCTTCACAGAGGAAACTGTTTGGAAGTTTTTACACATTGTCCCATTTGCATCAATCTTCTACACAGACTCCTCTTAACCTTTGCAAACATAAAAAAGATGGACGACTGCGTGAGCCATTAATTGGCTTTAGGATAATTTAAAACGCGTTCATCAGCTTCATCTTGGCCAGATGAAACTCATCGAACCCCCTACCTCTCTGAAAAGGGGGGGGACAAGATGCCTGTCGGTTGTTGGAATTTGCCCCGTAAGTTAAGAAGAAAGCGGATGATGATGATTGGTCGATCACTTGATAATCAATCATTAATCATGAAAGTTCCACTATAGTATTCTTTGTTAATTTGACCACTAAAGTGAAAAAAAAGTTTTAGAAGCAAAAAATATTTCTAAATAAGTTCTAAAATAAGTTTTTGTTTGTTTGTTTGTTAATGGACTTTGAATATCTTTCCTTTAAAGCTGATTTTTAAGGAGTTAAACAAAAATGCTAAAAAAAAAGAAAAGAAAATCTGGCTTTTAAATGACGCAATAAAAAACAACGGGTCACATGACCCCACGCTTTAGCCATCTCTTTACAGTCCTTGTTAACAATAGTCAACCCTTTTCCATTTTTTATTGACTTGACCTTTAAAAATCAAAAACATTCCTTATGGGTATCTGTCTCACTCTTTAGGACACTGTACAGCCTTTAAAAACAATTAAATACCTAAAATACTAAAGTATAATTAGAAATGTAGCCAAAAAGTTTAAAAGAGGCACTACTTTTATGTTTATGAACTGAAAACAAGTTATGTTACCCTTTTATTTTTAATCACCAAACATGAATACTTTTTATTTTACAAATTGGTACATTAAGTATACATTAAGTGGCAGCAAGCACTCTTTTTTATTGGTTTACCATCTGCTTAAGTTATTAGCATATTTGCCTTACTAGCATGCACATTTTATGAAGAACATAAAGATCTTGTCTTATAAAAATCCCCTTAATATGTACATTGTATTTACATTTAGGGTTCTGGTGGTAAAACGCAACGTGGTTTGTAATGTGACGCTGCGGTTTAATGCAGAGTTGTTTTGATGTTGCATGTTTAGCATTTACAGCTGATACAAACCATGTAACTCCACTTGAACCGGTTCTTGAACCAGCCAAAGTATGCTGAGATCCTCATGGAGTGAGAACTAACTGGACTCAATTATTCCTCAAATTCATCATTCAAAATGTAGCATTTCACAGAAGCCTAAGTTCCACCAAACTGTATCAAAAGTTAACGTGAACAACAATCAAACACAAACAGGAAAAAACCTTAAAGCAGTGAAATAATTCAAAACAGTAAAGCAAAGACACAGTTCTAACAATCATGGAAGTCAAACAAAAGGGTTTAAGTTTTGACTTTCACTGATTTAGGTTAGTGATGGTCTGTCTCTCATTGGACAAAGTAGTCTACAACAACTACTGCAAAACAAAAACAAAAAAAAGAAATTTGGTAATAAAAAAAAAAAAACCTAGTTGAATTATGTACAATTATGGAAGTCAGAAACAACCTGTTAAGTGCAAATTAAGCCTTAGTAACATGCACCCTGACGGGGAGTCAACCCTGTTTCTGGTTTTTGGGTTGTCCAGACTTGTGAAGGGTCATCTTAAAGGGAACACAGGGGAATCTTGTGGTTCTCTTGAGGCTTGTGCATCCACCTCAAGGGATGATTTGTAGAGTTAATTTAAGGTATATGCATTTATGACGTAGGGCTGATGCTTCCACGTCAACCGTTACGTCTCCAATGGAGTCTTTGTGTAACTTTAAAAGAGCAAGAGGAGCCTCCACTGCGTCCGATCATGTCTGACCTCTACAATCTGGCTCTGATTCTGTTTTGTTGGGTTCAAATTTTTGCTGAGTTGCAGCACTTTTTGTGAAGTTGGGGCTTTTAATGATCTAAATTGTAATAAATGGCGGGTTATCGCGTGATCTATGTATGTTCTGAGCTTCGTGAGGTTGGCAGCAGAGCCTGCGGCTGCAGCCATTCTGTAGCTAACGGAAGTCGTCTGCCATGGCGAGACTGCTCCCACGTCGCACTTGAGTCTCTTGTCACCATCCTGCATCTCTGAGTGGGAGTGATTCCTGCTGGGTCGTCTGTCCTCCTGCTCCTGGTCGTGGACTGCAGTTCTGCTTCATCTGGACTATGGACTTAATCATCACTCGTCCCTCAGCTCTATATGAATGAACTCTACTCATATATGCAGTTTTAGCAGCTAACTTTTCTTTAACCGTTCTGGTATCGCCTGTCCGTCCTGGGATGGGATCTCTCCCTCATGTGGGAATCCCTAAGGTTTCTTCTTTTTTTCCTGACTCAGGTTTTTTTAGGAGTTTTTCCTTACCGCGAGGGAGGGTCTAAGGACAGGGATGACCGTTCTTTATAGTCTGTTTAGTTTTTACCTATTGTGCATATTTTATGACTCCATCTGTGCATCTGTAAAAACTACAGGCATGAAGCCCAATGAGGCAAATTGAATTTGTGATATTGGGCTATATAAATAAAATTGAATTGAATTGAATCTTGTTCAGTGTGGAGGATTTTGGGGAGGCAATAAAAAGAATAAAAAACTCTAAGACAAGCCTGTGTCTCACCCACTTCAACCTTACGTTACTCTCACATGCTGTTATGTATGTTTTTGCTACAACCTTTTGCCTGTATTATGCACATTAAAAAAATTTCATGAACATATTTGCACTACGAGATTACCGAGCGGTCTACAGTTTCAAAGTTTCCTGCCGGCCACCTACGTGCCCCATACAGATTTGCCCATTTTTTGTCCACAGACAGCCTGTATTCACCCGTAAGGGTGTCATAAGTGCCCTTGGGCGCTTGTGGAAGCAGAAGGAGCACACACTTTTTATGTGAACAGAACTGTCGAGCCCCTTGCATTAGCAAGATAAAGGGAGTCAAAACAAGGAAAAAATTGTGCAACACCCTTAAGTCTTAACTACTTCATCAAGTTTTCGTTAAGATTTGTCATCTGCATCATGCCTGTAGACAAAAACGGGCAAAAATGGGCTTACCGAGTGGTTTGCAACATTGATATTTCGTGTGGGCCACTTACATGCCTCATTGTGACCAATACTTTAGACTTCGATCAAGGAACCAGATTCTGATCAGCTGACAATAGAAGTAGGTGTTTGCCTAAAATTCCACCTTAAGATGGTGCAAACACATTAACACCATTAAAAACAAATGATATCAGTTAAATATATCATCTCAAAGTATACAACAAAACAGGGAGGAGCGTAGAGAACGGCGATTTGACTGTATTATCTTCTAAACAAAGTCATGTTGTGTTTACACACTTTAGCATCTCTGTGATAAAGAGCATCTAAATTGTCCCACAGTTATGGAGTCCCACAGTGCCCGTGCCTCTCCTCTCTATCAGACAGTTTCTGTGACCCGCACTGTGGTGCCCGTGACCCAAAGTGAAACAGGAAGTGAGCTGGGAAGGCCAGGAAATTAGTCTGTGGGGATGAGCCGTTTCTCAAGCCAAGCTGTGCCACTGTCATGTCTTGAGGGATCTCCTCTCGTGGCCTGTGCCTCAGTGGTGGAGCATGTGTTTTCCGTCTGCAAGACTTGAATAGAGCTCATGACTATAACTAAATAGCCCAAGCTGTTCCATCTGAAGAGACTTCATGAACTCTTCTGGGTGAAAATAAAGATAAATTATGTGCCAGCTAAGCGATGGCGACTGATCTCATTTTTCTTCCGAACACGCAGCATTACAGCGTTTCAGACTCCAAAGACAAATGCATTGCTTGGTTCCTCATTATCCTCACAGCAGCCTTTCTCCCTCTTTGTGCCATCAGCTCCGCCTGTCAGTCACCTCCAGCATGACATGTGTCCGCGAGAGGTCAACGCTTGTGTATATTTGACCTCTGATCTCTCCGCAGCAGGCATTCACGTGCAAATGCTCTGAACAAGGCTGGATTTGGGGATGCAATATATCAGATGGGTGTTTCACCAGCTCCATATTTGCAAGATTCATAATTGAAAGCACATTGAGCTGAAAGGAGAGACAGAAGGCTTCTCTGGGGCAAGGAAGTTGAAGGGTTAAAAACACAAGCCTGAAGGGAACTGAATTGTGCAGCATGTGCCGCTCCATAGAAGTGGATGTTTGCTAGCCGGTTAAACAATTATTTAAGAAAATATGTCAAGAAATGCAACAATTCTGGTGATGAAAACATAAAAATTACAACAACAAAAAAAAGATCATATACATTTATTTAAACAGCTCTTAACAATTTGATACATTTCAGTGTTTACGTCAGCCATCAGAAAGTCCTACATGACATTTCCACTGTGTAATGAACTAGTTTTATTGCTGGGAGCCAGAGAATATTGTGAGCTCCCTTAAGGCTTTTTCCATGGTTCCAGACCGCATGGATCTGTGGCAGACACTTGGCAGCCCATCAGCTGTTGGGTGCATTTGATGGGAAAGTGGCCCGACATTACAGACCCCCTATAAGGACATCGAAGTAAAGAAAAAAAAAAGTTAATAAAATGTTTCTTTCTGGTAAAAATAAGTATCTGGTGCACACCAGATACTATATGGCAAAAAACAGTATCTGCTGTGCACCAGTTACTATCTGGTGAACACCAGATACTGTTTTGTTTTTTTTAAGGAAATTCCTGTTACTATCTGGTGCACACTATATGGTATGCAACAGTTACTATCTGATGAGAACCAGTTAATATCTGGTGAGCACCAGATACTATCTTGTGAGCAGCAGTTACTTTGTGGTAAGCATCAGATACTATCTGGTGAGCACAAGATAGTATTTGTTTTGTTTTGTTTTATAAATTTCTGGTTACTTTATGGTGCGCACTGGGCACTATCTGGTGAGCACCAGATACTATCTGGTGTACACTACATGGTGAGCAATAGTTACTAACTGATGAGCACCAGTTACTATATGATGAGCACCAGATACTACCTGGTGCACACTACATGGTGAGCAATAGTTACTATCTGATGAGCACCAGATACTACCTGGTGCTCACAGGATACTATCTGGTGCACACTACATGGTGAGCAATAGTTACTATCTGATGAGCACCAGATACTACCTGGTGCTCACCGGATACTATCTGGTGAGCACCGGATACTACCTGGTGCTCACCGGATACTATCTGGTGAGCACATGATACTATCTGGTGCACAATACATAGTGAGCAATAGTTAATAACTAATGAGCACCAGTTACTAATTGATGAGCACCAGTTACTATCTGATGAGCACCAGATACTACCTGGTGCTCACCGGATACTATCTGGTGAGCACCGGACACTACCTGGTGCTCACCGGATACTATCTGGTGAGCACATGATACTATCTGGTGCACACTACATAGTGAGCAATAGTTACTAACTGATGAGCACCAGTTACTAACTGATGAGCACCAGTTACTATCTGATGAGCACCAGATACTACCTGGTGCTCACCGGATACTACCTGGTGCTCACCGGATACCACCTGGTGCTCTCCTGGATACTACCTGGTGCTCACCGGATACTATCTGGTGCTCACCGGATACTACCTGGTGAGCACATGATACTATCTGGTGCACACTACATAGTGAGCAATAGTTACTAACTAATGAGCACCAGTTACTATCTGATGAGCTCCAGATACTACCTGTTGCTCATCAGATACTAACTGGTGAGCACCAGATACTACTTGGTGCTCACCAAATACTATCTCGTGATCACCAGATACTATCTGGTGAGCATGAGATACTACCTGGTGCACACTACATGGTGAGCAATAGTTACTATCTGATGAGCACCAGATACTACCTGGTGCTCACAGGATACTATCTGGTGCACACTACATGGTGAGCAATAGTTACTATCTGATGAGCACCAGATACTACCTGGTGCTCACCGGATACTATCTGGTGAGCACCGGATACTACCTGGTGCTCACCGGATACTATCTGGTGAGCACATGATACTATCTGGTGCACAATACATAGTGAGCAATAGTTAATAACTAATGAGCACCAGTTACTAATTGATGAGCACCAGTTACTATCTGATGAGCACCAGATACTACCTGGTGCTCACCGGATACTATCTGGTGAGCACCGGACACTACCTGGTGCTCACCGGATACTATCTGGTGAGCACATGATACTATCTGGTGCACACTACATAGTGAGCAATAGTTACTAACTAATGAGCACCAGTTACTAACTGATGAGCACCAGTTACTATCTGATGAGCACTAGATACTACCTGGTGCTCACCGGATACTATCTGGTGAGCACCGGATACTACCTGGTGCTCACAGGACACTACCTGGTGCTCACCGGATACTATCTGGTGAGCACATGATACTATCTGGTGCACACTACATAGTGAGCAATAGTTACTAACTAATGAGCACCAGTTACTAACTGATGAGCACCAGTTACTATCTGATGAGCACTAGATACTACCTGGTGCTCACCGGATACTACCTGGTGCTCACCGGATACCACCTGGTGCTCACCGGATACTATCTGGTGAACACCAGATACTATCTGGTGAGCACTGGATACTATCTGGTGAACACTAAATTGTGAGCAATAGTTACTAACTGATGAGCACCAGTTACTATCTGATGAGCTCCAGATACTACCTGTTGCTCATCAGATACTACCTGGTGAGCACCAGATACTACTTGGTGCTCACCAAATACTATCTCATGATCACCAGATACTATCTGGTGAGCATGAGATACTATCTGGTGCACACTATATGGTGAGCAACAGTTACTATCTGATGAGCATCGAATACTATCTGGTGAGCACAAGATAGTATCTGTTTTTTTTTTAAATTCCTGGTTACTTTTTAGTGCTCACCAGATAGTATCTGGTACTCACCAGATAGTAAACAGAATTTCTTTTTGTTATTTTTTAGGGAGAACTAAAAAGTCTGAATGCCTCCATGACAGTCTTTGAAGATCCAGGATGAGCTCATCCTTGGCTTTGGTCTTTCTTCCCTCCGTGGCTGCTGATAGTGTCACTGCTCTTTAATGCACATAAGGTGTGACAGACAAATTTAGACTTTCTAATGATTTCAGTCTGCGTGTCATTAATGTGAAATGACTGATCGCTGCTCTGAATCTGAGGCTACTACAAAAGAGATCCAAGCATGTGGACAGAATCCTTCTGCCAAGTTTGGGGCAACAACCACTGAGATAATGGAGTATTGAATTATATAATTATGATCCAAACCATCATCATTTTCTGCCAAGCCAAATGGTTTTCTGGCTGGACTCCAGGAATAGAGAACATCTGTTTGAAGCAGCCTGTCTGGAGTACACCTGTCTTCTCCGCTGTTGTCCTTAAACTCCATACTCACTTTTTTCTTTATTGATTTCTGCGTTTTCTCTTAATGATCTCTTTTATCAATCAATTCTAGTAGATAGATACCATCCTGTTTTATTGCTTCTTCTTGTTTTTTTTTTTTTTTATATTATTTGGCAAATCCTTCCTCAGAACACATGTCACTACTTTGAGATCATTCATTATTCATTCACTCTGGGATCGCTTTCCCATGTGTGCTAAAGCTATAGCTACATTTGAATTGTTTACTGGCATTCTGGGCTTGTAATGAGACCCATTTTACCGCGTGCAGTGATGTATGATGTGTTCCTTCCTCTGCCGCCGCCTGCTCCTCCCCACACAGCTCTACAGCACGCGGGCTTGCGGTGTTCGCTTATCGAGGCAGCAGGACCGCTCTGTCTCAGACACAATCAGTAAATTATGCGTCCTTCATTCAAAAGGAACAAATCATGACAATTACTGGCTCCATCAGAAAGCATTGCTGCTAATATGGTTTGTGTGAATTCCTCAAGTTTCTGGTAATTCTTTTTATTTATCGCTTCTGCTCCAGACCTTTACAGCATATAAGAGTATTTTCATTTGTCCAAAAGTTTGATTTACAGTCCAAACAGCAGCTTTAGTTCAAGGGATCGTTTAACACTGTAGACAAAAGTGCCAGGTCTAAAATATGACCAATACGAGAATTTTACTGAACGCTGATAGAAAGACAGATTTACAGGGCTGGCCTTGCTAATGACGGGCTTTAATGAGCGACTCCAGCATCTAGTTGTTTATGAAGCAGACTGACTGACAGGTCACCTGATGGAAAAATAAAGATGTGAATGAGGAACTGGATCTGTCCCCTCAATGCCATATAAACAGGGCTCCAGTGTTGCGGGTTGAACTTTGAAGTGCCCTAATGGTCTTCATGGTCCTGTAACCGTGCAGGCTTCTATTAAGGGTGTCGGTGGAGCCTGGCTGGAGCAGCGTGACCCATTAGGTTTAACAAGGGCTGCCCAGGGTACCCTGGGTTGCTCTTCTTTCTCTCTGTGTTTATCAGTTTCTTTTTAAGATTGTAAACGGAAGAGCAATGTCTGCAGACATCTATGTCGTCTCGAACTTTTTTAGTGGAAAATTAAGTTATTTTTGATCAATCTTCACTATTCCTTCAAGACACACTCCTCTCATTGATAAATTATATTAGAAAAGCATTAAGTCCCAGCAGCCACAGAAAAGATTCATTGATTTCACTCGCTTAGGCCAACTACTCCAGTTTAAACAAACGGTAAATAACCAACTTGTGGTCGATCATTACTTCTAAATTTTCCAAGTTCTGCTAAAGTCCCAGACACTGTAATTTTAGGTATAGCAACAGAAGGAAGATTTACAAACCCACTCCAATAGAAATAGTGCTTTTTTAAGGGGTTTTTACATGTTTTGCAGCATTTTTCTCATGATGGCGGACATATAAAAAATAAGATTAAAATTGCATTTCTGAGTATTTTTTTATTCAAATCATGTTGGATCAAGACCAGATTAAAAAAAAGCTAAGGTTTGTGACGCAGCAACTGAAATTGGCGGGCCAAAGTCTCTTTGCTCCACTACAACTCTAAATCCTTAACTTGTGCACAAATAGATCCATTAACGTCTTCATTCTACTTGTCTGAGCTGCCATCTGTGACAAGTATTCCTAAAATACTAAACCTTTACATGCATAAAAACATGATAATGTAAAGCGTTTATAAATTTAACGTCCTGGTTTCTGAATTTACATTTGGATTTATTGTTTATAGTCTGTGAATCGTATTGTTTGCTAAAGTTTATGTGTTGTGTTCATGAGTTTGATTTTAGAAACCACTTTTCAATTGACAACTTTTTTTGATTCACATTTTTGTCACATAATTTTAGTCCTGTCTGCTTTGTGACTAATGTGGCAGAGAAGCTGTCAGCCATCATTTCTTTTTTTTTTACTTGTCCTGTCCAACAGCTGAGCAAACAGATGCGAGCTCAGAGCTTCTTGTGTTAGACAGATTTTACTGTCACAACAGTGATTATTGAGTATAAACCCTTTTTATATTTTATGCTAAACTTTATTTATATTGATTACGTTTGTATTTTTTTTTCTCTTGGAAAAGAAAAAGGAGGAGGTGTTTATGGATGGGTGGGGGGGGGGCGTTAAGAGCACACAAGGGGAGTTTAGAGAAAGTAGTAGATGGTAACAGAGGAGGGTCGTTGGCTAAATAATCTTCACATATAAACTAGTCAAAATGTACACAAAACAGCTGCAGTTCACACACACTTATGCATATAAACCCACACATGTAAAGTTTTTCATTCCGTCACACATACTGTTAGTGCAAAGGTGAGCTGACACCTATGCTCAGGTGAGTGTTTATGTTTTGCTGAGTTGGATGATAATGACATGTACAAAGAGGGAGAGTGCCCGGCCATCTTCACACCAAGACCCCCTACAGAGCCAACAGCAGCCAGGATCCCCCTACACCTGCCACCGGGTCTGTGGAGGGAATCTGCCCGCTGGGCGATCCTGCCAAACACCCAGACCAGGGCATGTGGGACTTCCGCAGAGGCCCCCCACTGGTGGAGTTTTTGGAGAGGCCCAGCACTCTAGAGCAAGGGCCAGAACCCGCACCACCAAGACATGGACACCCCATGGCTCCGATTTAATTTGATCCCCTGCTCTTGGTATCAGGGATCAAGACCGCAAGGCCTTGGAGACCGGCACCCAAGGGACAGGGTCACTAGGTAGACGGCCCCCACCAGAGATGCGGTAGGGGACAGGAGGTCGAAGGTCCCACCTTCCTTGTCTGATAGGTGTGTGTTTGTGTGTGTGTTAGGGTGTATATTTTGAGGCGTTAGAGGTGTGTGTACTAAAAGGTGCAGTTAAAATTGGTGAGCAGCATCATTTGCATAAATGCTCTGCAAAACAAAAAAAGTGGCTGGCTCAGTGGGCTAGGTGAAAGGCTGCCATGCAGGAGACCTGGGTTCAATCCCCGGGGTGTCTATTGAGCTCAATCCAGATTGGGTCCTTAGGTAAGACCATTGATGCTGCTGCCTAACTGAGTTCCCCTTTGTCTTTCAAAGACAGGTTATCGTCAGGAAGAGCATCCGGCCTAAAAACTCTCCTCCAAATCACTGCTACGA
Organism: Oryzias melastigma; assembly: GCF_002922805.2. Taxonomy (NCBI): domain Eukaryota; kingdom Metazoa; phylum Chordata; class Actinopteri; order Beloniformes; family Adrianichthyidae; genus Oryzias; species Oryzias melastigma. Next base: position 15,927,524 of record NC_050517.1, read on the forward strand.
AATAATGGCTGCTGTGTCGACCCCGAATGGCAGAAAGGTGAAAAGTGCCTTAGCTGCAGAAATGTTGGTGCTCTAGTTAACTTTGGGTCTAATGACTTAGACAGTACACCCCTTCAGCTGCTGAAGTCAGAAAAATAAGACAAGAGCTGCATGTACATGTGCAAAATGTCCTTCATCTGATCAAAGATTGTGCATGGGCCGCAAAAATATATCCAACTAGAACAACTGTTTACATCCATCACCCACTTAATTAGAATGTTATCTTTAAATGCGCAGAACCATCTGAAACATCGAAAACAGCCGTAGAAGAAGAAGTAGAGAGTTCTGTTGTCAACAAACATGGCAGCAGTTGACATAAAGTGAGACGATCTTCTCACCATGCTTTTATTTATTTATTTGAATTTTGTAAAGTGACTTTTTGCACCTAATTTTCTAAATCTGCACTGTCAGTGCTAATGTTTCTCCTTGGCCACACAGACCGGCAGGAAAGGTTAGGTTAACACGTGCAACCAACAGCAACACTTCGCTTTGGACGCGCTCATTACATGCGGCCAATGCAGCAATGTGCATCTTGGCCACACTTATTACGTCTGGCTAATATGAGTTTCCATCCATTTTTGTACTTGATTGCATGTATTTACATGCAATACATTCTGTGAAGAAACTCTGGAATGACATGTTCTTGATGCAAAGATTTTGAAAAAAAGGTTTTATTTTAAGTTATGACTGAAAAACGAGTTGTCACACTTTCAAAAAATTGTATTTTAGCACAAAAATACTTTTTAAAATACTACCTCTATTTAAATTCAAAATTAAGATTCTAATTTGTCTGAGATCAGTTGACGGTAAACTTTTTAAAGTATAAAATCAAAATGATAAAAATAAGAAAATGAGTTTTGCTTTAACAAAACAAACTTATCAATCAGTGACTTCTCATTTTGATTTAATTTTTGACAGTCAAGCTTTAACAGATAATTTTAAAATCTTGTGGACCTCTGACACCAATCGCAAATATTTTTAGTCTTTGAAAAATAAACAATTCTTACACAAATACAATTGAAGTTAAGTTTATTTCATATCCCATTCAGAAACAGACATTGACAACTGAACACATCAGTTTTGCTCACAGAAAGTCAGGCACCTGAGAAGACCTCAATGATGCTCCTAATGGCATAAAACATGGATGGACGAAGGAGTCAGTTCTTGACTGCTGGTGCTAGGAACCAAACCTCAAGGGAGAAAAAATGTCCCAGCAAATATATATATAAAAAACACTGTAAGTGCAATAACTTATTGCATCATTTGGCACATTTAAAAGTAGAAATATTTGATTAATATAAAAACAAGCTGCTTAAAGCGATAACCATGAGACAAAAATAGTCATTTTCCTGGTAAAACTCCAACTCTACTTTTCCAAACTGAGATCTGCATTTCTTGGCATCATTACTGCAATACTTCATTGTTTACTTCTGGAAGTCTTTTATTTGAACAAAAAACAACAACAACAAAAAAAAAAAAAGCTGAACAAATGTACAAGCAAACGAACAATATCATTTATATTGTTCACATTCGTGTGATACACAAAAAAATATTAAAATCAGGCACTTCAGTTGCTTTATTTCAGTAGTACAAACATTAACGGAGCTGCAGATCTGTGGAGCTCAGAGGACGGACCTTAATCATGACAAACTTTAAATTTTCTCACACATATAGTTAGGAATTTACTTCATTTTTCATGTTTTTTCAGTATGTAAATAGTGAGCTTTTATATTTTATTCTTTTTGGTCTGCTGGCGTTCTTATGACCGAGTTCCAGCCCTGTGAATAAAACACTTCTGAGTGTCTGAGCTGTCTTATCATCACCATATTCCTTCACTGATTACGTGAACTTTGGGGACTTCCCATGTTGGGAAAAAGATTGTCATCATGTTCATAAACAGTTGATGGTTATGAGTCAACTTTAAAGACCCACTACGAAGAAAATTGTGTTTTTGGTGTTTTTAACATCTTCTTGTGGGATTTTTTTTTTATGATGAAGAAAATTAACCGCAAACTTGCATTCCTGAGTATTTTTTCATTCAAATTGTTGTGAATCAGCAGCAGACAAAAAATGCAGTTTGAAAAAGATTGTACGTGTTAAGTTGAAGCTGCAGCAGCAAACCACAAGCTCCGTGCTCCGTTCCTTTCTGATGCATCACTTTGCAGACAAATAGATTCATGTGCACATTTTTTTTTTCCTCACCCGAGCTGGTTTCTGACTCAAAACTTGTACGACTGGATAATTCCAATATTGCTCGCCATTTTTGTCGCATTGGTAATGTTAGGTTTGAGTTATGAGTGGTTGTAAGATAACAGGAGATCACTGAAACTGATGGATGATGGGAAGGGGGTGGGCTTAAGTCACACAAACAGACCCGCCTACAACTGAGGCAAATTTGAAATCAATCTCTCCCGCTCTGCAGAAACTATGTAAAAAGTCCACTAGGAAGGCTTTACTTTAAAGGCGTGATATTAGGGTTATTTTTAGCCAATATTTACCTGCAGGAATTGCAGGAGCAATGAACAGATCATTGTTACGACTGCTAAAGACTGTCCACAAAATGGTTCCAGAGACCAACTTTGGTGATAAGATTGAGCAAAAATGGCAGCAGAAATGAATGTGACTTCATTCACAGCAGAAAGCGTGTTTGCTTTGCCATGTTCACACCGGGTTTGGAAACTCGCATTCAAGCGACCACTCGAACGGGAGTTGACACAACCAGTATAAATGTAAATGGACTCTCGGATTTGGAAGTGATATATGTGTGTAGAGTTCTTTTCAAAACACAGAAGTGCCAACTGTTTGAAAATTGGTCATGTTGGAGAAATTTGAAATTCTTTCATAAATCAGAATAGAGCTGTGAAAGAAAAATCCTGGAACAAGATTTGTGAGATTTTCACTGCTTTGATATTTTGCACTAAGCCTCTTCCAACCGTGAGTTCATGCACTTTTGGGTAGCGACAGACCTGTGTGAACACCATATGCTTACAGCGCGTTCAAAAACCAAACATTCAGCATGTTCCTGATCACGCCACACAAGCTCAGCATGTACTGTAGTTTTAGAATAGAACCCAAATGTCTGTTGTAGGTTTTGTGAGCAAGCAGCAAATCCCAACATCCATCTCTGCCTAACAAATTAAAAACTGATTATTTTTTTAAGAGTGTGGTGTTTTCGGGTAATGCTAAGAAGCCGCAGGGGCACATGGGTGTTAAAGCTTGCTGCTGTGCACATCTGCCAGTCTGGAGACACTGTTTCCTGTAACCTGAAGCCTCAGACAAGCAGGGAAACCTGTGGGGGGAGCCTCAGGAGGAGGGGAGGTGACAATTTGGTGCACTTTCACACATCTGTTCCCATAAGGTCAGGCCTTGTTTTACATTTTTTTGCTTATTTGTATGGTTCTAAACTACTGTGGGGTATCAGGCTCGAACAAGATGATTGTTTTCTGTTGTAACTGTAAGTTTTAAATTGACAGTGAGAGAAAATAAACTCTCAGCTCGTGGATTACTTTTGGTGACGCTCACAGGGAGAAGGCTTAGCTTGAAAAATGCAAGAATCGTTTGGAAATGGAATTCAAGTGATTTATGCAGAATGAGAAGAGTCTAAAGTGGCAGCTGCATAAGAATGGTGGGATGGAAATATGAAAACATAAGAAAGTAGTCTTTGCTTCAAGTGCCGATACTTCATAAAAAATGTTTTTGGACGGAATTCAATGTCATACGTTAGACCTAATATGTGTTAGTGAGAATGGAGAGATGAAGAATGTAAGGATGAGCTCTTGAGAAACACACTCATCAATATTTCACTCAATTTTAGCATCTGCTGATTCTCATAGTTATCTTGGCCTCTCTTATCTCCACAGTCTCCCTGTTCATTTGACCTGCGTTATCATTTGTGCTCCCAGAAACCCCCCCACCGCCCCTCCAGCGCTCGCAGATGGAGCCGTGTTGTGTCGGTGGGGGTGGAACTGTGTTTGGAACATCATGTAGCCCAGGAGATGGCCGCACTGTGTTCCTTGGCCTTCATCCGAAGTGCAGCTATGCTGGAGGACTTGCGGTCCGGATCCACGTTGAGATCGTAGCCGTTGATGCCCCCGCTGATTCCCGCCCCCCCGAACAGGCTCCCCATGTGCGTCTGTCCCATGTGGCTGCTTCCCGGGCTGGGCACGCCCAGGAAGTCAGAGACACCTCCAGGACCGTGAGGGTGTGGCGGCATGCAGGAGGAAACGGTGTCACAGGGTACGACGCAGCCTGGCACTGGAGACGCCCCACTGCTGCTACCAATCCAGGACGAATTCTGGATCTGAAGGAAAAACGGCAGGAAAATTCACAAGATAATCATTTGGCAGCACACTAAGGCAGGGGGTCCACACATTTTGCAAAAAAGGGGGCCAGGTATGGCGCAGAAAATATATGGAGGCCTTCCATTCAGCCAGGATACTTTGAACCCTTATAAAGTTAAAGTCAGATCACTTATCACCCACTTAGGTATGTGAAATTAGTTCTCTGCATTTGACCCATTTCCTGGGGAAGGGGTGGGCTGCAGACACAGCTGCAGTATTTGGTGGTTTAACCCCTCAATCCAACCCCTTAATGCTGAGTGTCAGGAAGGTCCCATTTTTAGTCTTTGGGATGACTCAGCTGGGATTTGAACTCACGATCTTCCAGTCTCAGGAAGGACACTCTACCACAAGGCCACTGAGCAAATTAATTATTTAATCTTTGTTTTTACACAATGAGATTCTTTTTATTTCCTCTCATAAATTTAGATACATTTTTACCAAAAAAATCAGTCAATTTCTTTGTGAACAGAAAACAAACGTGGTTTTGATCACAGAAACAAATAAATCTGTTCTTCTTGCTTAGGAGTTTAGAAGGTCAAGTAGGTTGTTGGTAAAAGTTTACAACATTTTAGCCAATCACAATCAAGAAATTGCACACAGAGTTCTGAGACTGTGGGGGGTAAATATTATTGATTTTATGGCAGGAGAATATTTGAGTGCCTTTGGCCCACAGGCCAGACTTTGGACATGCCATAGATATACACTCTAGGCTGCTTGAATTCCACCATCTGAAATTGCTGCTCTCACAATCGGCTGTACAGCTCCATGAGCTGGCAGTCTCTTGCATTTCCTTACCTGTGCGTAGTTCTCAGGCCGGGTAAGAAGAGGCAATTCATAAGCGGTTGAGAAATGCGTGCGGACCTGCTGCATCTGGCCAAAACGCTCTCTCTTCCTCCACTTGGCTCTGCGGTTCTGAAACCACACCTGCAACCAAAACCACTCCGTCAGGGGAGAAAGCACATAAAAGAGCCCAGCTTTCAGTCAAACAAAACTTTAACATAATTTCTGAGCGCAGCTATCACAGCTCTCGCATCATCCATTACGGCAAGTGCTTTTTAGTGGACGATTGGGCCCTGGTCTCGCACAGCAAGTGAAAGTACAAATGAAGCTCATAAATCCACGATACTAAAGCAAATAAATTCTGCTGCACATGAAAGTCCAGGCTTTACTTTTAAGACTTGACGTGTCTTTAAAGTGCCGTCCACGCTGAGCTATTGATGTGAAAATGGTGAGTCTCCCCTGGCGCTGGATGTTTCTGCTCCTCCCTTTGATACACAGTCGTCTGCCTCTCCTCAGGCTGCCAGTGTCGACAGATCCACATCTGGGCCTGCAACTGTTCATAAATCACTGGAAGAGGTGTGCTCTCTCCCACATGTCAGTACAGTGGAATACAGCAGGGAATCCCTCTGTAAATCTCCCTTTCTATCTCCTTCTTTACGCGCATATGTGCTTTGCTGCTTCATTCTGTGCAATGTCCAGATAGTTGACTTGATCAATGTCATTACAGAGTCCTACTAATTGCTGTAAAGTACCTTATAAAATGATCCAGAAACAAACCTTTTCTTGGAAGTAACCACTTCCAATAAAAATCTATGCAATAATGCGTTTTGGGATTCTACGTTCCAAGTAAAAAATGTGCGGCGATTGAATGCACATTGAAAGCTAAACCAGGTCAAACGTTGACCATTAAGGAACTAAATTTGGTAGTGACATATGGATAGTGTCCTTTTGTGTCTTTCATGTATCTGAATAAAGCTGTGGAGCAAATGGGCTAAATGTGCGTTGAAGAACAGAAAAATCTCACATTACTTTGAGGCGAGGAGATAAAGAGGCCTGTTACTGTAAATCTACAGCAATCAGTAGCAATATAGTCTATATCTGGTTGTTGGAAAGGCATTGAGGCCGACTCCAACAAAAAAAAAAAAAACATTATCTGCTTCTGCACACATATCTGCATAGCAAGGGTTTTTAAATGTAATTTATTGTGAAGACCATAAACATTTCAAATCTATTTCCAGGGTAGATACAGTGTTTTAACACAATGAGTATGAAAAATGTGTTTGTAGTGTCAATATTTGCGTTTTACTGATGACTCCAAAAACAAATTTAGAGTATAAAACCTCAAAAAAATACTCTAAAATGATATTTTAAACTATTCCTTTACTTTCTTTAAAGTTGCAATTTTTAGTTTTGAAACATTATTTCCAACATGGTATTGTTATTTTCATGGTTACTTTGACTTTTGACAGAGTTTATGTCAGTTTTGAACCAATAGAGATAATGGTCAACAGGACTTGTTAGTATTAATTTTGCTGTAGTATTGTTTTCTTTTGTTTGATAAAGACAATAACTGTCAGAATTATTAACCGATGATGTCTGGATTTATTTTAAGCTATAAAAAAATTACACATTAAGTTTTGCTTTCAAGTAAATGTTAAATCAAACTAAATTTGGAGATAGGGACCTGGTTGCAGGCAAGATGGCTGCCAAGCACAAGATTAATCTCATCATTAGGTGGAAGCGGATATGTTGCAACTGTAGCCGGAAGCTGAACTTGCGTATCTATACTAGAAGATTCCTAACTCTAACAATATCCCTTACCCTAACCGTAACCTGGTTCTGGTGTTTCCCTAGGGTAAGAGGTTAACTTCATTCAAATTTCGGTTGAGGAATTTTGGCAGATGATGGTCTGGTATCATCTTGGGACCATGTTGTTTTCTGCAGCCAGGTCCTCTTGAGTTTAAAGCAGAAAGAGTTAAAGGCATATTTGCATCGATAGATGTCAAAGGGGCTAAATAAAAGAATGCAATGAGATGTTAACAACTAAATTAATATTAAATGTATATTAAAAGATTTTATTTTAAATCTCTAATAAATTAGTAATTTGAAGTTATTTGTTACTTTTTGCAGCTGCTAATTTGTTTCAGTTCAGTGAGACGAGTTCGTTGTGCTCCTTTGTATACGTCTTCCTTCAAGAAAAAAAAAGAGCACAGTCTCCAAGTGTTTGGGTGTATCTATTTGTTGGTTGTCTGAAGCTTATCCTCCCATGAGAGAAGAGGAGGATCTTCAAAGAGAGCGATGCCGCCTCAACATGGGGCTCTGAATCTGGCTTGTGAGCTGATTCCCAGCGCAATCAACTTGTGGTTTTCACAGTCCCTGACATGAGATTTCCCCCTCTGGCCTCCCCGCTCAAATGTTGCTCTATTGTCTCTTACTTTTATCGTTTCCTACAGTCACAAGACACATGCGAACTATTACAGGAAGACCAGAGCAGACAAGACAAGCACTATGTGTGTTATAATAAGCTACATGAAGGTTTTGTACAGGAAAATAGTTGTCTTGAAAAGGCAATGAGAGCTGTTAGCATAATTTCTTTAGATGTTTGGTCCTAGCAAATCCAAAAAAGAAAAACCAAGAGGTACATGTATCTACAGAAACTGACATAAATTTGTGTGGTAAGACGCCGACATTCTTTGGGTCAGCTGCAGAGATTACAGGACAGCTTCCCCTCCAGAGTGGGAAGCTGATATATGAGGATGCTTTTAAACCTCAACGTCAAAGTGAGGGGGTTTCGCCCTATTTATATATCATATGTATGGAAGGGGGCTGACCTTCGTAGGTTTCAAGGGTCTATCATTTGTTTTTTTCAGATGGATCTTTGGTCACATGACCTCAAAGCAAAGACTTCCAGACATAAACTCTTTAAAATGACATCTTATTTGCATTTTATTATTCAAAAAAAAAGAAAAGGAATGTTCATTTTTAACTCAATAATAAACCTACATTAAGCATGAAATGTATTTTTAAAAAATCGCAATTCCTTAGTGATATTGAATAATGTTACAAATAGTGTTCAAATAAAATCAAGTTATTTGTATTTTTTTGGAAAATGTAAGTTAAAAATCTTGGTTTTGTTGACAGAAAATATAAGCTATTTTCATATCCTTTAATTTCTTACAAAACATAGTTTTAGTTTTGCATGTTCATCCAAGTTTTTGAACAGATTTGACAAAAATGTCACGTGCAGCTGAATGACCTTTTGCTTTAAGGGGCTCGGGTGTCAAAAGTATATCACAGCTGCACTTCACTTTGAAGATAAAAGCTTTATCAATGACAAATCAAGATTAATTTCCTCATCTTAATCTCGCTGTTTTACTCCCACTCCTCTGTTGAAGCTCATCCTTTGCTGTCGACAAACGTGCCCCCACCCTGCCCCTCGATTAAAAAAAAAAGAAAAAAAATAGAAAAAAAGAACTTTCTCTATGTCCCCCTTCTTCCCGCCTCCCTTTTAAGTCAGTGAAGGGAAGTGGGGATATTGGAAAGTGAGATGGGGGAATGTTCAAACTAGAGCTTGTTTTCATTTCATGTTTAATTTCCTGAAGCCTAAGTCCTCGGCTTTCCAAGGCTAACCCTTCTGACCTTTTGGAGGCGTGCCGACTATAGCAGTAGAGCTGGCGTCCACACACACACACACACCGGATGCAAACAGAAAATACAAGCTTCTAAATACTATGTTATTTACCAATTTAAAAGTTGAAGCTTTATTTAATTTGAAGCCTTAAGAAGCACCTTTTAGGTCTGAGTAGTTTTCCCTTTGAAAAGTGGCAGGACAAAAACTTTCTGGGCAGGCGATTCAGAAACCTGCCTTCTACTTTCTGACTTAAATGGAGTCGGTGATCTATAAGGATTTACATGAATAAATAACACTGCCTGATCGCGTACACGATTCCCCAAAAGCTCACTAAACGCAAATCCTTGCTACTCTTGTTTGTATTACCAGGCAGACATCTGCGAGGAAGGTGGCTCAGTCATCTTGGAGCTCGCATCGCTTGGCAGAGATACAGTAATTGCTAAAGACGCTGACAGCAAAATGCAGCTTACAGAGCCATTATAGAGCTTTATTTATGCTCCAGAGCCAGCAGGCAGGGGGAAGAGGAAAAGGGAAAGAGGGAGGGCAGAGTCCAAAGCTCCCAAAAGCAGCTTTGAAGTCCAGCCGTCTCACCTCATCTCTGTCATCCAGGTCCACTGCAATTGATAGACTGCCTCGCTTTCACACAACCCCCCGTTCCTACATGAGAAGTAGGCAGAGTGGTGAAGTTCAAGTATGAGGCTGAGAGCTAATTGCGCTAAATAAACTGGTGGCGGCACAAGTTACAATTACGGAGAGCCGCTGCCAGACTTTGCGAGAACATTCATCATTGAGAGGAGGATGAAAGTGAAGGACTTTAAAGTTGGCAGAAAACATCTGTACTATAGGTTTCAGTTGGTGTTGTTGGAGATGAAAAGGATTCTCCTCCTGCTTGCCAAGCGTAAAGTGCCCCTCAGTGCTCAACAACTGGATATCTCTGGACTTTGTCTCAGTGGACCTTCAGTTGAAATTGGTGGGTTTAGTCTTGATTGCGTGCATATTTGGGGTCTGATTTTTGAAGTTTGGGTCGAACCTCACAGCGACTTTGCCGTGAGCATGTCAGATGAAAAACAAAGTTAATTATATTCATCTGGGATATAAACGGGCTCGTGTGAACGCTACATCCATGGACTGTTTTTTTACTGTATCGCCACAAGGATCAAGCCAGGTTCCCTTTTCGTGACTTTGTCGCAGACTCTCATTGGAAACTGAACCTGGCATCAGAGTGTATTTTTCATCCACGCAAAACAGCTTTGAAAGCACTTCCATAAATTTGTCTCTCGTGCCTTAAGAAGTTTGAGCATGGCAGCGCTGGGAGAAACCCTTGCTTGGCCTGTGACTTTCTCAGAGTCGGCACCATGAAAGTGGTGAAGAGTCCCACCCATCCCCCTGTGATCTGGAGCTGGCAGCCAGAAAGAGAAAATTAAAACAATAGGCCTCGTTGTCTGCTAAACCGAAGCATTGTTGTCAACATGTCGGCTCTGGCTGATAAGTTATTAGCACACAAACATAAACACATAAACACAACTCTTAAAGATGAATTCAACTTTAGCTTTACAAAACAAAACTGCGCAGGAACTCCAAAAGCAAAACCACTGTGCTCGCATCGCAAGGCCATCGGTAGCTTATCATGCACCTAGTTGTGAGAAATTTGTTCTCTGCATTTGACCCATCCCCTTGGGGAGTGGTGAGGTGTAGACGCAGACGCGCTCAGGAACCATTTGGCGGTTTAACCCCCCAATCCGACCCATTAATGCTGAGTGTCAAGCAGGGAGACAATGGGTCCCATTTTTAGAGTTTTTGGTATGACTCGACCTGAATTTGAACTCACGACCTTCCAGTCTCAGGGCGGACACTCTACCCCAAGACCCCCAAGAAGTTGCCTTTCCCTGGTTTAGATCCACCCATGAAGGCAGTTGTGACCAACTCATTAGCATTGATAGATACAGCTTTACTTACTCTTTCAGAAAATTGACCCAAAACAAAGAAAAAAAAAATCTAATTTCCCTACAGACCGGTCCTGTTCATATTCTGAATTTCTCAGAATGAACACATTGCCATGATTTCTTTTCTACACATCATAAACACCAAGACTTTTTTTAACTTTGATTTTTTTCTACTTTTTGTTTCTTTAAATCCTTCTGTCAACATGCACAAGTCTGGTTCTTACCAAGAAAACCCCACATGTGACACTTAAAGGAGTGACGATGGATTTATTCAGCACATCATTAAACTGCAATCCCGTGTGATTTAAACTGCTGTCATTATTTTAGGTTTATTTTCCATTTTTTTACTCTTTTGGCCAAGCTTGAACTTTTTGATATCCAAACTATAATTTTTTTTACAAAGCCCAAGGTGAAAAAAATTCATGGTTTGCTATAAGTGAGACTGTAATCTTTGCTATGTGGCAGCTATTTAAGACACTTTAAAAACTCTTTAATGTCTATATAGTTTGGGAGCTTTCACATCAGCCATCCTCACCTGAACACGCGCTTCTGTCAGGTCCGTCCTCAACGCCAGCTGCTCTCGAGCATAAACGTCTGGATAGTGCGTCTTCTGGAAAACCTTCTCCAGCTCCTCCAGCTGGTAGCTGGTGAAGGTGGTTCGGTTGCGCCTCTTCTTGCCTTTGTTGCTTTCAGCCTCACTTTTGTCCAAAGGGCTGGAGAGTTCGGACCCTGGGCGGTCGGATGGCCCCTTCAGGCCGGGTTCCTTTAGATTCAGATAACTGCCCTCCATCCCAGGAGGGTCAACGCTGGGGGGCAACTCTGACTCAGTCAGACTGTTATTGTCTTTACCTGTATGCACAAAAATGACACAAAAGAGAATTTGTAACGCAGTATTAAAGAGACTTGCCTCTAAATGCATTTTGAAGCAATTTCAAGCAAAGAGCTTCCATATTTCCATTTGTGTACCTGACTGAGATATTTCAAACATCTGTCTCGAGATTGTCTGTCAGTTCATAGATAAAACAATGTGCATGAATATGTTTTTATGAGGTCTTCAGATTCCTAACTAAAGCCTTAATCACATAAATCCAAACAGGGGCTTGATCCCTTGATGGTGCTGCAGGTTTTTGAGTTGTCTGGCCTGTGGAGGGTTAATGAGAGGAGTTTCCACATGTTAGCCCTTCATCACTGAAAATGACCTAAATAAAACGCTTCTTTGACATACTGTAACTCCTCAACCATATATGCAATTAATGTGTCTCAGCTGATTAGATGCATAGTAAAGCGTCTTTTTAAATTGGCTTTCCCTCGATATGTAACACATTGATAACGTAAAGTGTTAAATAACTGTGCAAGGAAGATTTTCAATCAGCTGATTTACATTACGTAAGCAGTTCACTGCTGTACAGTTTTGCATGTCAGTGCAAGGCTACTATCCTCCACTTCTCTCCTACTTCACCAGTATTCTACCCTTGCATGTTGTATAAGTGTTCACTATGACCTGTCACCTGCCCCTAGAAAAAAAATGTGCATGAACATCTTTTTTCTACGAGCTCACCGAGCGGCCTATGACCTTGCAATTATGCTTGGGTCACCTGCATGCCCCGTGCGGCTTGGCCATTATTCACCTGCAGACAGCTGGTATCTACTGATAAGACTGTCACCCATAGATACAGTATGGAAGGGATACATCCAGCAGTTCGTCATCTAATCTAATCTCGTCATGGTGATTTAATAACAGAAGATTTTAAAATGAAAATTTCCAAACATCCATCTTCTATTTCTGCATTGTCCTACTTTAGGGTAAAGGTGAGGTACACACCAAGAGAATTGCCAGCCCATCACAAGACATGAAACATGTTTTTGGAGTGTGAGAGGGCGATTGAGTGAATAACGAATCCACGTGAAAAACATGCAAATTTCACAGCTGGGATATGAACCAGGATCCTTTTGGTGTGAGGTGACCCTGCTCAGCAGCACCATGCAGCCCCCAATGTAATTATATTTTTAGAAATAGTCCTTTAGGTGTGTAAATAACATTTATTACATTTATTGGATCAAACTTTTTTCAAGTTTGCATTATTGTGCCACTCTGATCATCTTTGTATCTATTTTAACCCTTTAACACCAGAGCTCCAGTGTTTATGTTCTTTGACTTACTGTAACTTTTCAACCGTTAACATGATCAACGTGATTCCAGCAGATTCTAAAGGAGAAAAGAAGCACAAGCCTCCTTAACGTTTGAAAAGTTACAGTTGAGATTTTGTGTTTAAGCGTCTCCGTCAATGCCTCAGGTGTTAATGAGTTAATAGTCATCCCAGTTGTTTTTAACTATTATTATGCCATTTTTAGCAAAAATCAAAAAATCTTTGTCGTTTTCTAAGACAGTTTTTGCAGACTGGTAGTAGTTCATTAGAAATTTATTTTTGAGTTGTGGGAGTGACTGTCGGCACACTCCATTCCCATCATACTTCTATTTACTTGCTCTCCAAATAGCTTACAGACCCTCACAACCCCAGTGCAACAAAAATGGTGAGCAATATTTGAGCTATCCAGCCGTACAGTTTTAGCCAGATGCCTAGAAAAATAAAGATGTTCACAGATCTTTTTGTCTATAAGTGGATATATAAGAATGGAGCGGAGCAGGGAGCTTGTGGCTTGCCGTAGTAACTTGTACATCACACTTACAAGATTTTACTAACTGCCTTTTTGTGGTTTGAATAAAGCAATTCTCAGAAATGTATTTTTAAGATTGATTTTCTTTATATTTGTCTTTCAAAATATCAAAGAAATATGTTAGAAACACCAAAAACATGATTTTGTGGGTCTTTAAACAAAACAAAATTGTGTTTTCGCACAAAAACAATTTTTTTTCAATAGTAAAAGTCCTTTAACTAAAGCTTCTAAACTTTAGTTGTATCATTTTGCTTTTATAAAATATGAATCACAACCTTAGTGCCTCATTTTGAGTCAAGAAAGTGTCTGAGCCTCATCACATTATGAAACCCCCAGTAGATGGCATGGACCTCAAAGGTCTTCTGTGAGAGAAGTAAACCCAAGAGTCACAGTGAAGAAATGTCTGTTTGTTTGAAAGGTGTGTCACTACACACTGGCCAGACCTGTCACACATCAAGCAGAGCGCTCTCCCTCACATCTCTCAATCACGCCTGAAATCTGAGTCACACCAAAAAATCTGTTTCATCTCGTGTTGTGTACACTGGGCCTTGAGCGCAGAGGGGGGGAGTCAACCACTCGAACCCCCCCAGGCCTCGCCCTGCAGATGTAAACAACATTGTGTTTGTCACCTTCAATTTCTGCATCGCCTATTTGGCGATAGAGCCGGCGTTGTTCCTGTCGGCGCACGCGGGCTCTTTTTGTTTCGCTCTGCGGAGACGAAGAAATCTGTCTCTGCTCCTTCAATAAACAACTGGCCGTGTGAATAAATAATCGGAGCGGATCTGGTTGCAGACCGGTGAGAACGGCGTCTGTTGGCCTTCCTGTGAATGGGTGCAGAGAGCCGCCTGCCGTAAAGGATTGGTCTGTCTATGGTCTGAAAGCAGCAGAGCGCTCTCCTCCACGTAAACAGATTTGCATTGAAACAATGCGTCACTTTTAAACCAAGCTGACACATTGGTTTAACATTTGTCCTTGCAGTTGGGAAACGCAGCGATGATTAACTTAACAGTTATGTGCATGTGTTTGACTGTCACTTTGCATTTTTATTTGGATTAAAGTACGATTCCTCGTCTGTCATTTTCTGAAAATATCCACCAAAATAGCTTATTCTTTCTGGCAACTGTCAGCCTTCCAGCCAAGTTTTTTTTCAAGCTTGATGACTGAATAGTTTCAGGGTGATTAAGCTAGGCGGTGGCTGTCTTCAACAAGCATGTTTGTTTTTCATAGATTAGTATGTCTTTGGCTGGAGTGTCCCTCAATGAAATGTCAATAGTCATCCTCTGAGAGCTGCAGCAGCCCTCCCCTGCTCTCCGTTCAGCCTTCTCCGCTAATGGAACAACACAGCTGGAGTTCATGGCCTCAAAACCGCTGTGGCCTTACCTGCCAGACCTGTTTACGCGGACAGATGTTCTGACATCACTGACCGGAGAGCTTCAATAATTTCATTCCACCTCTGGGCTGCAGTCTCTCAAAGTCAGTTAGGTCAGGTCCAGGTTCCTGCTCAGCCTCTGAGAGCAAAAATACAGTCCCAGATCTGAGCTTAAGACACATATCCTGTGTGGATGAGTCTGCAGACAGATGAGCGGATGTAAGACGAAAGGATGGTGCACAGAAATATTTAGGATGCTCTGTATTATTACTCTGGCATCTTTGGCATTTGGAATGGCTAGTGTTTGGAAAGCAGCTATTCTATTAAAAGACGGTAGAGAATGAGTCACGCCAGCAGCAAGGAGCACTTTGGAGGACTGGAAATAAACAGAGGAGGCTACATTTTCTTGACAAGCTTGACACTGTTGTTCTGGACTATTTTTTAAACAATAAACACTTGGAGAACATACTTATTTCAGCCAAACAAGTCAAATACTTACATGATTTCCTGCAAAACATAGTGTCATAGTGTTACTAGTATTATGCTCGTTTTTAAATATAACTCACAATCTGTGATTAATAGGAGGGTTCTCAATCAGTTAAAGACTAAACTGTCAATATAA
The DNA here is from genome assembly GCF_002922805.2 of Oryzias melastigma. Taxonomy (NCBI): domain Eukaryota; kingdom Metazoa; phylum Chordata; class Actinopteri; order Beloniformes; family Adrianichthyidae; genus Oryzias; species Oryzias melastigma. The sequence continues at coordinate 15,942,924 of NC_050517.1, forward strand.
AAAAATACTGAATTTATTTTATTTGATTTTTTTCATATTTTAAACTGAAAGATTGTCCGTTCGAACGTTTACCTCTTTTTTGTTAGACTTGCTGTCATATCATGCATGTTAAGCTTACAGGTGGCTTTAAAACTGATGAATCAGGGTGTTTTTGGGTGGCCATTAAACACTCCTCTATTCTAGTTAGGACAGGCCTTGGATGATGCTATGGAACTACTGGAAACCTTAAACAGCTTGAATTAGGGGTAAAAGCACTTCTCGAGTTGCACATTTTTCATGGACCTAAAGCTTTGGTCACATCTTCCCTAATGAGTGGATCTGGGCAGTCTGTGGGTAAAAAATAAGCAAATCTGTGCGGGGCACATGAGGGACACAACATTTTAAGACAGTAGACCGCTTTGTAAAAATGTTAAATTTTTTTCAACAGGCACTCTGCTACCAACAGGTTGTAGCGAACACTTAAACAACATGCAAAGGTAAATGGCTTCCACCAGAAGTAATCTGGGATTCAGTGTCTTGCTCTGGGACATTTCAACACATGGATGAGCAAAGCAGGAATCCAACCTGCAATCTTCCGATAAGAGGTCGACCGCCCTACTGCTGCACCACATCCGTCAATAGACACCTGTGCTCCTCTCCATTGGCCCGAAAAAAAAACAAAAATTTGTAACACCCATGCAGGTCAACTCCTTATATGAGTCCATGTGACTGAAGTAAAAAGCAAGTATGATTTTTTTTTTAATACAAGTTTGAAGCTTCCACATCAGAGGATCTTATTTTTTTATTTTTGTATAAAACTGGAGTTTTTTGTGCTTATTGCTTCTCTTCTATCCATTTTTCTATCAATCTTCTAAAGGTTCCCCATAAAGGATGAGTAAGCGTCTCCTGACTGGACTAACGCGGATCGTGAGGTGTCTTCTCGTTCTTTGTTTGGAGAATGCCAACCTGTTTTGTTCATGTTTTTTCATGCGAATCATTGTATGGCTGTGAAATCCCACTTAAGCAGACAGTCAAAGCATTTCCTGTAGATTCATGAGCTAAAATATCTAAAACAGTAGTGCCTAAGGTGAACTTTCAGACTTTGAAACAAAGAATCTCTTTTTGATACTAGTCTTCCTGAAATGACAGACAACTGACTACAAATTTATGACCCTTTTTCACTTTATCACAACTACTTACCTTATCTCCGCCCTTATCTCCACCATTTATCATCATGCGTCAAGCTCGAATATGCAACCATCAACGCTCTTTTCTTTGTTCCCTCAAAGCCCTCTCCGTCTCCACTGTCACGCTAACCGTGCAGATTCATTTGCCACAAAGAGTTCAAGTTTCCCTGCATGCTGAGCTGTCTCCCCTCTGCTTGCAGCTCCGAAAAACACAACCATCACATTGCTTTATTTTGGGAGCCAAGATTCCTCCACGTTGGCTCATACCATTTTGTTTTTTGGCACTTGCGAGGCGATCTGCTTTTGACAGTTGTTCTTGCCTCGCCGTCCACCAACGTACTGTATACGAGAACGCCGGCCAGCTTTCAGGAGCTGCCAGTTTGTCTGTGACAAGCTGCAGACCGCCTCAGTTAGCCGAGGTCAGATGTTTACTGGGGTCAGCAATTTAATCACTGCTGAAAACAGAGAGAAAACATCAAAGTGTAATTGAACTGGTTGTAAAGCAACAGGGCACCCTCACTGTTTTTATGGAACGGGACAGAGAGGGTCAAGTGAAGCCAAATAAAAGAAACACTATAAATTAGTAACCTGGGGAAGGGTTAATGACAAAACACTAAATGGAGAAGGGAATGCTTTTAAGCAGAGTGCTCTGAAATCTGCCTTAAAAACATAGAAAGCCATATGCACAAAGCTGGCAATGCATCACATGTTATATGGGGGTAAATAAAGGCAAATATTCCATTAGCTTTCTTATTTATAGTCACTTCTGGATTGCAAACACGCGGTGAGCGGGATAATCTTTCCATGGCTCGGGCGGTCTAAGAGCTGATGTTGACGGTTGTGTTGGAGGCTCCCAGATGTTCCTGAAGGGGAGATCGCAGATTCCCATGGAAACAGAGAAGTCTTTCGACTCAGCTCCCGGGACGTGCATTACCTCACTATTGTCATAATGCCTCGAGCTGGGGCTGTCTCCTATCAAAATACTGACAACCAGTTAAAAATTCAGAAAAAGTTTTTTTGAGCAAGGGCACTTTTTTTAAGAAAGTATTTTTTTTTTAACTTATAAAAGTTCTATAACAAGCTGTTCACACCAGAATACCTCAAGAATAAATCTCATTTCAAAGAGAGGAGAGTTACCATGATTTTTCAATAATTTTACAATATTTTTGCTTCAATTTGTCGAGTGGAATTATATAAGTTTGTTCCCTCCAACTTCTTTTCAAGTAACTAGTTAAACTTCGTATTGATAAACTTCAAATGTAATGGTTTTAATATATCGTGTACTGCATGCATAAGAACTAATAGGTTTAGTTATTATTTTAAATGATTGCAATTGAACTATTTACATAAATATATGGATTTATCCATAAGTATTTTTCATTGGATTCATGATTATTGTTTATTATATGTCTCTGTATAAATATAAATATATATTTCTTTTGTTTGTCTTTAATTGTTTTACTTTTGATTTCATTCATTGAAACTAATCATTTCCAATTAAAAAAATAACAAAAAATAAATTAGTAATTTACAAAAAAAAACAAAGCAATGCCTTCAAATTTTTACGTTTGAAATCAAAAATTTGAAGCAAAACCAGCTTTTGTTAAATGTAGATAAGACAAATAGTATAGTGATTGGTCTTTAGATACATTACAAGTACTTCTAAGTGAAAATGTAACTGAAATAAAGCAAGTTAATGAATTAAACTTTAAATTTAATGATTGACGGCAAATTGACCTGGAAGAATTTATGACTAATTCCCCAAAGTTTGATGTATCTCTGTATAAATATACAGTACATTGCTGGTGTTGGTCAACAGAATAAAAACTTAAGCAATTAAAGAACTCACTAAAACTTTATAAATTAATAGATTAATTCTGAGCATAAAAGATGGATATATGTCTTTCAGTAGGCCCAAATAAATTTTAACTGCCTCCATCCTATTAGAGTGACATTTCACTTTTCCTCTTTGCAGTCACAGACAAGCATGAAAACAGGCTCTGTGGAGCTGGCAGTGAAGTCATTACTCCTGGTTTTCATTAAACTACATACCATGTAAAAGTAGCCGTAGCCTTCTGCTTAAAAGTCGGCTTAAAGGGAGGGGAAAAGGACTACTGCTATTAAATTTCGAGGCTGTCGTATCTTTGGCCCTTCTGAGTAATTTTCACCATTACATACATACCTGATCAAAACAAGATATAATGTGTTCATACATTCTTGGAAGTTTTTGTGTAACAATAAACTAGAAGGTGAAGGAGCTGCAGCACAAACGGAACAAATACGATTTTTTTTTTTTTCAGAAGGAAAACTACAAAAATTAAAGAGACAGATACTAGCAAAAAATGATGGGAAGGTAGAGGGGAATGGAGATAATCTAAGACATTAAATTAAAAAAAAAATCCAGAGAGTACAAAATTAACTCTATTTGCTGATGACATGCTAATATTTTTGACTTTACTTTCTTCTACCCTCAAGATTCAAAGTGTCAGCTTTTATGAACGATGGACAAAATGTCAAACCAGTAAGATCCGATTTTTCCTGGGAAATAATTTGTTTTATTGTTTGTTTTAATACTTTTGTCGCTTTATTCCAATAAAGGTGCATTGTTGTATTACAATAGCTGAAAACTTCAGAAAAATCCAGACAACATCCAGATAACTGATGTTTCCTTCATGCAGGTAGTGTGTTTCTGTGTTCTTCATTGAAGCTCTTCCCTTCTTAGAAGTCAGGTATTTTCTATGTCAAACGTTCAGTCATTACATATTCTAATGTATTCTGGTTCACAGGCAAACACTGGTACGATCACAGGTGTCAACCTATTGTTTTTCTTAACATCCACACAGTCTGTTAGTCATCGGCTCATGCATTTCTGGTGACCTCACTCTAACGGCCTTTTAACTTGGAGTCAGAGCATTATATTTTGACAAGATCCTTTTTTTCCCCCCAAGTGCTGCCAGGACTTTTTGAGCCGTTGTTTTTGCTTTTTATCCTCTCAAAAAAAATGTTTTACATATCACAGGAAGCTCAAGGAGACAGGAGGGGCTGTCTGGATAGTTGGAGACATTTTGGTATTCAAAGCAGTTCGTTCGTGCCACCAATCTGCAACAGCAATGCTGATTTTAGCCTCTCGTTTTCAGCTTTTGCTGCTTCTATTTGTGTTCTGATGAAGCTATGAAATCAGAGAATTTATGTTTACTAAACAGACTGCATCAATTAGTCTGGAGGGGTGAGTTTTAAAACTGGAAACGCACTAAGACTGAGCAGTGAGTTCAGTAAAGTGCTTGTATATAAACAGCCTTTCCCACACATGAGGCTTTCCCAGAAAATCTCGTCATTTCTCTTGAGGCTCTCAAATCATTACCCAATCCCGGTGACCATTTCTGACTCCCTGCTTATTTGTGCAAAGTATTGTTGAAACAGGGTTATGTAAACCAGTCGCACTTTGTCATCCCGGGGACTCTCTGTAGCTTTGGAGACCTGATGTTTGGGGAGTATGAATAATAACCATAGGAGCCAGTAATGCACATCTGCCTTACATTAATCCCGATCTCTCTTGCAGCGCTGACCCGCATTCCTCAGTTCCCTCAATCAGCTCCGGGGGCATTTATTTCATTCACTGCTGTGTGAGCAGGTAGACGGGCGCTGTCCCCATCCCCGCTGGAAGGCTGTCAGATGGATTAACATGCCTCTAATCTAACAACGCTCAGCACATCTGCATAAAATGTGTCCAATTTGAATTTTTACAGAGAATTTTGTCCATTTTAAAAGGAGTTAAATATAAGAATAACTTGCAAAACTATTTGGATTTGTCTTTCACACCAAATTTGAGTTTTGTTGAACTGAAAACAAACAAAACAGCTTGAACATGTTACTAAATAGGATTTAGTTATTTTTCTTTCTTTTTTTTAAATGGACGGAAGCATTATTCCTGAGTAGAGTAGCAAGCTGTCAGAGAAATTTCATGTTGCCGAATCAAGAAAGAAGTCAAAAACGGAGGAACCGCAAGACTGTTTATTTATTTTGTCCTCAATTATGAATTTACATCCGTTTACAAAGTTCCACTAAGAAAATTGTATTTGTAATACTACAGGAATAAATGAGGATTGTGTTAAAACCTGGAAAGTGAAGCAGCAGTGTAAAAAAAATAATTTGTTAGATATAATTTTGATTTAAAGTGATTAAAAACCTTAAAAAATACAACATTATTTGTTATTTTTGCACTTAAATCTAATTTATGTTTTTTAAATCTCAGGCAGGAATCTTGGGTTTGAAATATTATTTTAAAAAAGGTTACTGTTTCTTAGAAAATAAATGATTCTTAAAGGAAATCCACATTTTAAATTGATGTGATGTCACAGTCAATCTCCTTTTTCGTTCATATTATCATGTAACTATACAAGAAGCTGGCACAGCTGGATGTATTTTCTTCATCTCTTCCTGTTGTATCACAACAACTTTATTTTTAACAGAGTGAAACACACACATCATGCTTGTTGTTGCCATGAGAACAGCAGAGAAGTCGTGGCTGAAGCTGCCGCGTACACCCCCCGGTGGGCACGAGACGACTTTGTCATCAGGATCAGGAGATAAAACGTTGAGCAATGCATCTCCCATTGAGGACCACACATAACAGCACAACCCTGTTGACGCCTGAGGCTTTGGCGAGGCCCCAAAGCATCATCCCCAGAGCCGCCATGCCTTCATCTGGCTGCAAGATTTTCAATAACAACATTGCACAGCTCTTCCTCCAGGGACACATGTTGCATTTAATGATGGTGTTTAAATGATTCTGTCAGTGCGCATGCCAAATCCACTCTTTTCATGACAGTCCACACATGACAGACGTTCTTGACAGTTCAAGAAAAATAAAAAATGAGTCCAATTGTTTCTCAAGAAACTAAAATATTACTCTTCTTATTGTGTGTTACGGCAGGATGTGGCACAAATGTTGTTTGCTGCGCCGTAATGGTGGCAGACAACTTAAAATCATGAAAGTAAGTCAAAATAAGAGAACAGGCACTCAGTTGGTATCATATGGCTTAATTTTTTGCATTTTTAATAACAGTTAAACAAAAGTGACTGACTATTTTTTAATTTAAAAATATCTGAACGTCATGCTTTTTTCCTTAAAACATGGAGTTAAAACAAGGCCCAAAATGTACAAATTAATCTATAGTTAAAATCAAATCTATTTCAGCTTTTTGTGCATTTTCTAACATAACTCAATAAATGTTTAGGGTTTATTTTTTAACTTTTTCTAATGAGAGGATTTACTGCAGACCTCCCTGTTTAATAAGATGGGTTTTATTTTTCTATTTTTCCCCCTGCTTCCTATAAGAAAGAAAATAAAACAGTTTGTTCTGAAGGCCTCAGATTACATTTTAGCAGCTATTCCAATAAAAAAATCTATTTTTTAAATATATTTTATTGATTCTTTTACTGTTGTATTTTTGTCAAGATAAAACATACAGACGGTTTGTTCCTTAAATCTATTTGACTGTTTTTACATCTTTACTCATTTGTATTTGCAGTAGCCTACTTTATGAACAATACTTAAAAAACTACAAAAAAACAAATGTTCATATCCAAAGTTGTATTCAAGAGTAAAAACTGCCATAAATCTTACTGGAGAAACTAAAGTTTTAGTTGACTTATATTGTTTAAGGTTTTTGAAGTTGCGCGTAAAACCTAAAATTGACGTCCTTACATGAATTTGTCTGTATTTGATTTTTTGTTTTGAGCACTACATCAGTTTGTTAAGACACACTTCAGCTGACCTTCCTAAAAAATAATTTACCATAGCAAAAAACATTTTTTATTAAAAGAAAAAAGTCCAACTTGTAAGCTGACAAATTATATTTTGCGCGTAAAACGAATACGATTTCGTGCGTAAAAAGTCCTTCATTGTTGTTTCCAAAAGTCATGGTAATATAGGCCTGTCCAAATGGAAGAAACTTTTCCAATAAATTACGAAGTTTTCTTATCAGAAAGGCTTCATCTGTCCACATCACACTGATGAGAAATCACTGCAGCATCACATTTTGGGCGCAATTCCTCTCACTTTTTTATGGGAAAAATCCCCATCATGAGTTACAAACTATTTTATAACTCTTTAGTGATTGTTTTCTTCTGTAAACATCTTGGGCGCTGTGCGCACTCACCGTAGCAGGGAATGAGCGTTCCGTTGTGCGCGCTGTCCGGGTGCAACTTGCCGCCTTCAGGCGGAGTTTTGCAGGTCGGTCGCTGCATGAAGAGCTGATATTTGTTAAAGCTGCTCTCTTCAGCGCCATCCAGTGAGTGGCACTCCGGCTGGAAAGGACTTCTCGGCTTCTCCCCGTAAGCCTGCCCTTTACCAGGAATGAAAGTGGGGCTGTATTTGGTTTCAGTGGTTGGGAAAGTCCTGAAAGGGTTTGTCTGGTGATCTCTACCTTGCGCAGTAGATGCACTGTAATAAGAATCCATCGATGTCATATCGCAGTATGAGACGCACGTATCTGCGTTCATACCTAAGAAGTTATGAAAAAAAATAAAAAATCCACGCGTTTCTCCTTTCCCTCCCCTAACTTTAGGCTGCAGATATTCTCCCCCAAATTCTCGCGCGCTCAGACACACACACTCTCACGCTGCCGCATCTGGGACTTGTTAAAAAAATGAATCTGATGTTTTCCAGAAACCTCAGACTGAACAAATGCTAAAAGGCCCCTGAAGGTTTGTCGGGGGTAAAGAAAGAAAGAAAGATGCCTCGTTCGGGCCGATGCGCGCCCCTGCAGCCTATATCTGACACGCGCGCAAGCAGCGCTCCAACAGTCTGAGGGCCCACTCTGAGCTCCAGCCTGCACTATTATGCAGCCAGAAATGGGAGGTCAAGCTCAGAAGGGGGGAAAGCTTTTTTGGTCAACACGCGGGAGACATAACACATGACATTAATGTAATTAGAGGATGCTGCTTTGATTCCTGCTACCGCACTGCGTCAGACTAACTTTTGGAAACTGGTTGTCTGTATATCAAGCTTATATCAAGCTCTCAGCCAACGCAGACAACATTTGGTTGGACCACGCGGGGTAGAGATCCAAGAGGAAAACTGCTCCTTTTGTGCGCAAAAGACGCACACATGATCCATCCAAAAAGAAGTTTAAATTTTCACTTCGTTTGTTTGTTTGTTTGTTTTGTTTTAACAACTTCTAAGTTCTGGATGCAGGAGAAGACCTGCCATCCTCTCATTCAGCTTTATTCCATTGATAAAAAAGGAGGCTGTTCTCTGAAATGTTAGGTTTACTTTTACTAAAGCAAATAAATCCGCATTGCGGAAACAATTAGCCTCCTTTTCAACAGGATAGAAAGCGGTCAAAGGCTTGTAATGAAAGAAGATGAGCCATTGCGGCTCAAATTGGATAAATGTTCGCAAATCACTTTCCCTATATTCCCTAATTTTTGACAATTACTGGGATTTGTGGGTAATTGTTGAATAGTAATCAGTGTTTGAAGTAAAAAATAAACCAGGAAAAAAAACAAAATCCGGAGATTGCTTTCTGATTTAAACAATTGAGTTGATTTTTTTCAAAATAAATAAATACAAATATAAATGTTGTGTCTTTGACTCTTAATCACAGGAGCGCGCCTCCCCGTCCACCTTTAGCCGCGCAAAAAGGACCCATCAGATGTTTCCACTCAAAGAAATAGGCTCCGCTCCGCTGCTTTTGTGGCTCTGCGTGGCTCCAGAGATCCAAAAGGCCCCAAACCTGGAGAAAATGCCTAGTTCTCTTACCGTCTGCTCCGACAGGGACGTGCGTAAAAGCGCGCGCGTTCCCGTTGTCGGGGATAAAGCAGGTACATGTGCGCCGTTTTGGTCGCTGTCATTTCAACTTCCAGCAGCACTCTGGCTGCACCACATCACAAAACAGAAGATTTTCAGAAGATTTTATGTACAGTTATAAATAATTGTAAATTCCTTCACTTTTTTTCATTTAATTACTTTTAATTATTTTTTCTCTTAATTTTTGTAGCTCTGATGAAAAAGTTACATTAAAACACTCTTAAATCTTTAACTAAACGTATTTTTTTCAGGAAAAGATATATTAAATTAGAGCATATTTATTTGATCTGTATTAAAACATAACAAAAACATGCAATTTTCTGGATAGAAAATTTATTTTTTTAACAATATTTTTTTTTTGAAAAACAAATGAAAAAAACTTAATCTGCAAACATGTTTTGTGTGATTAATCACACTCATATTATCTTTATTCTTTGAAATATGGGTGAACAGAATAAGACCCCCCCAAAAAAATCACTGATGGGAAATAAAGATGTTACCATATAGAATATTTTTGTGTAGTGTTTTCTATTTCAAAAAAGTTTTTTTAGACTAAACACAAATATTCTTGGATGTTTGAATGGAGAAACTTCAAAGTTTCCACACAGCTAAACAAACATGACGGGAAAAGTTCTCGTCAATTAGAGTAATGCACATGTAGGACCCCCTTAATATAAACCACTCCACTGCCACTGCAGGGCACGGAGCCTCAGCTGTCACAGATATTCATCAACCATTTACACTCCACTAAACTGTGTCTGTTTAACTTCCAGCGGGAAGCAAGCAGGTATCAAGAGTGCTGAGGGGACAGCGTCTGCGCTGATGCTGCCGCTCAGAGTTTGGGCTCCATGTTAGCAGTTCTTTGTGAGAGACGTCTGCAGAACACTGGAGAAAATGAGGCTGTTTTTGTGCCACATGTGGTAGAGAAACCTGGAAAAAGGAAAAACTGGAAACCTGTTTGTTACAAGTGTTGCTAAACCTCAAAAGACTTGGTGTTTCTTGTGTGACTATTATTCTTGTTGTGCACATGGATCACTATTGCTCTAATTAAGCCGATAACTCTTTAATTTTATTTCTATTAAAACCTATTTTTACTGATAAGTGAGTTTTATTTAGTGCTGATGTGTAGCTGCTGCAGTGGGAAACCTCATTATCAATGGCATTTTAAAGATGTAAAATATAAGCTGATAAAATAAACATAATTAATTAAATCTAAATTTACAGTAAAATGTTACATCAATCTAACAAATTAAGCTTGAACCAGGATGTCTGTTAGTTAGTTATAGATACATTTATAAACAGAAAAAAAATAATTTCTATTAAACATTTGTGATTCTGTTAGAATGTACTTTATCGTAAAGGTAAAACTGAAATTAATAATATTAAAAACTGTCATTTTAGCTTTTTTAGTGCAATTAAAATTTTATCACATAATAATGTATTACCTTATACAGACATAGCAGATTTTTTTAAACCAGTTTAAAACACTTATAGTGGTTAAAACATAAAAATCTTCTTTGCAGAATAACTTATTTTCTTAAAAATACATTTTAGTGCCATTTTTTAAAAGGATGTTAACCCCTTGACACCGACGTTTATTTTATGCTATTAAAAAAACATGTTTTTGCTTTTAAGTGGATGCTAAATCTGGATCACTTTGGAGTAGAAGTGGTTTGATGTGTATCTGCATCACTTCAAGGCTTTAAAATTTGTCCCCAAAAGTGTCAAACTTTGTCCTTTTTTTAATTTTTCAACACTGTTATACATTAGTGTCCCCAGACCTCATCTGGTTATGGTTTGTCAGGTGTTTTGCTCCTTTTACAATAAATGTGTAAATCAGTTGCCATGGCAAGAAAATGTTGAGACCTGGAGATGCAGTTTTTATTTGCATGTGGTTTGAATGGACTCTCTTTTAAAATCCACATACATGGTTAAAACTTAAAGGCCTGGTGGTGACTCACCGTCGCCGCTTCACTGCAGTGTGCCGCCGAGCCCCTCACCTTCACTTCCCGCTGCGGTTTGTGCATGCACATTATTATTAAAGGGGGGGGGGGGTCATTTGTTATTAAACCTTTTGTGATGCATGCTTGAGAGAAAAGGGGACACCATTTTTTTTTTTTTTTTTTTTAAATGCGCAGTTTGAAATTGTTTTCACATGAGCTGGGCACACAGCATCAGCAGATTCTCTGATCAAATTAAACAGACATGAGAGGAGAGAAAAAAGACGCAGCGGTTGTACTGATGTGTAATTGAATAAACAGGACAGGGAAGATGCAGACAGAGAGGATGCTGTTCTGCTCTCATCTCTCAGCTGTACATGTGGAGAGTTAACCCATGAGAGGAGAGGGAACGTCTGGGCAGCAACACACCAGCAGACAAAGAAATGAAACTGACATTTAAGCTTTTAATCAAGGAAACTTTTCTTTCTCATTCTGCGGCAATGTTTGTTAAAAGATGACATATTCTGATGCATAGAAAATAACTTACAACCCTGTTGTTCATTAAATTGTGTTTGTATTCTATTTATTTTTGTGATGTTTCACTTTTGAAGTCATTCATGAGCACAAAAAGAGAATAAAAAGGAACATGTACATACCTTAAAAGGTTGTATTCATCTGCATTTTTAAGTTGTAGATACAAAATTGGAGTTGTTTGATTTTAATTTGTAATTTTTAACATTTCTTTATGGCTGAAAGTTGAAGACCAACCTTATGGATTGCTCATATTTGAAATATTCTGCATTTTTTTGTAAACAGAGAAAAATGGTACTTAATTAAAAAAAAAAACTCATAATCTGATTTTTAAAATGATTAATATTACGCATAGTTAAAACATTTAATCTAATTGTTTACAATAACTTTAATGGCAAACCAAAAAACAAACACTCCTGTTCCTCGTGAAATATTACAGTTAACCCTTTAACTGCATGTTCAAACAAACATTGGAGCACATTTAGAAAACAATTTATTAAAAACATTTCATGGATTACAATCCTAAGGCAAAAAGCAGTATAAAAATACTTAAAAAAAAAATGTGTTGATTAAGTAATTAAAGGGTTAAACTGATAATTTTTTTCCCCCTAAAACTGTTTTTGATTTTTTTCTGTTTGCACATTATTTTTAATGAAAAAACAGAGTCTCAACATCAAGATCAGAACATGTTTTGAGACCTAAAAGCATTATATCACGTCAATGGTCTCTTGACTGTTGAGCTCACAACACTGGCTGTGATTCAACATAACGTTCATGATTTTATCGTTTAGTAAAAATAATGTATTCGTCAAAAAGGTAACTGAAAGGTGTCATCTTTTTTTCACAAACCTTACCTAATGCGGCCTGACTGCAGGCGGCTTGTTGTGAGGTCTCTCTGCGTTCAGTTTGATTTTCTACAGGTGGGATGCTGCTCGGGGAAATTGAGGCCAGGTGGTGGACTAAACAAGACATTTCACCTCTTAACCCTGAAAAACTCTTCTTAACTTATATTTGGAGGAGTTTTTCTTGAATTTTTAAACTTGTGGATGAACTTGATCACATAATTCTTTAGTCACATCATCTGCAGATATCGTGAACTGTCATGATGTTGTTGACAGACACACCGACGGGTCTTCAACCAGCGGAACAATCTGAACTTGGATAAAATGTTCTGTCTTTTGACATGTTAGGAATGTTTTCTAAATTTCAATTACCTCAAAATTTAAATTTTTTATTTATTTTGGATAAGCTTCTTAACTCATTCTACAACAAAAAAATCTATTCTCACCCTCATGTCCTCCTGTGTATCAAAAATGCTAAAAGGAGAGTTGCCCAAAATGTGTTTGTAAGTAGAGCACCTCTAGGTCCAGTTCCAAAACAGTTCTATTAAAAATTACACAACAAAAGATAATTTTAAGTTATTTAAAATTGCAATTGTGCACAAGCAACGACTACAGATAACCCCTAAAAGTCAGACGGCAGCACAGGAACAAATGTGGATGATGGAAGTAGGACTTTAAAATTCAAAAGTTGAGCGTTCATGTATTCATAGAGGTGTTAACGTAGCACAAAGCTTAGGGCAGCTGACTGTTCATATGTGATGCCACTTGCACAACGGACATGTGACGCATGTTCTAGCGTTTTTAGCATGTGGAGCATGTCCATCACCGACAGTTGGAAGAGGTTTGTTGTGAAATGTTAAAGCAGTAAATTTCTTTCACAGCTCTATCCCAAAATATCAAGAGGACCTGGTGGTAGCGGACAAGATGGTGGCCGAAAAGCATTAGCTGAAACTGAAATTGCTAAACATCATTAGCCGGTAGCAGAAATTCCACAAGATTTCAGAATTGTAGCCACTTTTACTGAAACTTTTTTAGTGTTTAGGATTACCTTAAAAAGGGTAGCCTAAATGCTTTATTAAAGTTTATTAGCAAAAGCATTCAGATAACTGTTAAGACGTTTACTTTTGAGCTTTAGTTTCAGACCAGTGTTTACGTTTGACGACAGTTAGCTTGCGCTAACCCCTTTACATGATCATCATGAATCAGCTCAGAGAAAAGCAGCTTTGGACTGATATAAACTTTCTTTATATTAGTAATGTGTTCCATATGTGTTTCATAATGACACTTTAAAGTGTTGCTTACGCTTCTCTCTGCAGGTCAGGTAATTCTCCGGTGCGCCAAAGAGCATTGTAGGTTTTGACAGAAACATTTTAGGCTAAAAAAAAAGTAATCTGTTAGGGTTGCTGGCTATATTTGTCGTTTTCGACCAAAACAAGTATTTTTCGACCGAAATGTGCTGGGGGGTGGGGGGGGGGCTGTCTGGTCTTGGACTTCTTTCCAGCTAATGCCTTTCAGTCGCCATCTTTTCTGCTGCCAGATGCCCCTCCAAAATATGGAAGACTTGGTGTTAATGATTAATTTCTCCTCCATGATCAACTTACAAAAAGCTGACACTTTCGTGAATTAAAAGGGTCGTCATCAATATGTACCTACCAAATCTGAGTCCCTGATTGGTCAAAGCTGAACTGTATTAGCTTTTAAAGTACGTTCAGTAGATACGCATTTTGGGCACAAAGCCAGAAAAAGTCTCAGAAACTTGTGTACAAAACTTGTGCACGTTTACCTCAACTTTTCATTAAAAGTAACCACCTGAACGCGCTTTGTGTGAGCTAGGCTAAACCAAAAAAATCAAATGTGGAAACATCCTCCAGAAAAAAAAGGAAGAGAAGCATTTTCCATGTAAATGTAGTAAATGTCTTTTTAATGAAAGTCATTAAACAACAGCTAGAAGGCATCTTAAGCATTAAAGTGGAGGCCAGGACCCTGTGAACAAACTTGGAAGGCAATAAAGATAACAGGAGTCTCAGAATGCTAAATTAATTGGTGACAGATTCTATTAAAAGATTGCACTAATTTAGCTGTAATTTGGCCCTGGAATGTATTGAGACATGTGCAAGTTATCATTAATTCCTCCATGATGACATCTTACAGTTTATAGTTCGTTATCATAAAAGGTATTTGTTTGCTTATTGCAATTGTTGAGAAATAATTGCCATTTCTGTTGTTGTTTAGTCCCTAAATATGATTGTGTTAATTGTGTTAATTGTTTCCTGAGGTTAAAACATTTGACAACATGCTGACTTATTTGTGTGTTTTTTACCAGCAAAGGTGTTTACATTTCCGCCCTTTTTAGATCACTCTAAACAATTCAGATTAAGCCTAATAAAAGTTTCAGTTTAATCTACATGTTGGTGCTGGTTTTGCACATTTTTTGCAGATGGCAGATGTGTTTTAGTGAACTAATTACAACTCATTTGCTTAATTAGACAAAACGTGAGTTATGGAGAAAAACACTCAGCTACTCAGGATAGATTTAGATTAGTTTTCTATAGTAAACAAATATGTTTAGAATTATCAAGTAATTCCGCCGACTAAAAATACAACTGTTTTTTTCAGGTCTTCCTCTGCATGGGTGTTTGATACAGTTTTAGTAAGTGTTTGGATTGTAACAGAATACCATGTGTGTCCTGACCCCCTCCCTGATCTTCCCACAGCAGTGTCTGGACACAGCAAAGCGATGTGCACATAGATGCAGGCTCTAAACAAAACAAACGGGTCTGAAAGAACAAATCTGTCAATCCCGGGTTCAGCGCCGCCACTTGGGGCTCAGAGAGGACTCCTATCTCGATGGAGAATGAGCCGCATTCCCCTGAAATGAGCTTCCACAGGATGAAAGCCTCGTGTGAGCTCCCCTGATGACCCACGACCCTGTCTGTATTTGTGCAAGGGGAGATCCCTGATCCTGGGCTCTCTGCCTCCCTGCCAGGATCCCGGGGAGTCAGGTTGGGGTGGCCAGACAAGCCCACCATTCTACCCTCGAGTGTTTTGCTTTTGGGGTAAAGAGAGACCCTCAGATGAGTCGGCACTGTCACAGCAATAACCTTTCACCCAGCGAGTTTCAGAGGTGGACCGTAGGAGGCAGGTCCTGCAGCTCTGTGCTATCCTGTGTCAGCATACTTTTCAATAAATCTAGAGAGCATCTAAAAGTATTTTCCTAGAAACACTGTTTTCCCTATTTGCTAACACATCTGATACTAAAGATAGCATAGTGTCCATCCTTTGCTTTCTTACTTTGTCAACCCACAAAAGGAGGATTTTTATATTTTTGTGACATTCTCACATCTGATGCTTTCTTTTTTTTTTTTAATCTAAAAATGCTCAGCTATATTATAAATAAATAACTTTAGTCGTGAGTGTAGTGTGGGCTACAATGACTAACCTCTGCCCTACCCCTTAGGCTCTCCAGGATGTTAGACTCAGTCCCAAACATGCCCAATTACAAACAAACACAGATGCCCAAAAATTCCACTTTCACTTGAAACAGTTGGCTGACCCCCTTTTCCCCTCTGTTCAGGTTACCGCTGCCCACTCAACCCTCAGGCCATCTTTAATCCAATAGAGAACTTACTTTCAAGGAGGTGAATCAGGGGGACAACATGGGTGACTGACTGACTGACCAAGCTGCCTCTATCATGCAGCCTCTATGTGGGGGATGATGGAAGAACATTATCAGCAAAATCATCATCAGCAAAAGCCTTTAAAATTGAAATAATAACTCATGCATTTAAACTGAGGAGAGCATTTGTTCAATACAAGATAGGTGATTTTACTTTTATCTTGTTGTTATTTCACCCTTTATGTTGCATAATCTCAGTTGATAAAGTGTAGGACTGGTAAATCAGGATTCAATTCTCAGGGTGCTCAATGAGTAAAAAGTTGAATCGCTGTGGCCAAAAGGTAAACAATAACATGTCGTACAATATAAGTAAAAGATTCTGTAATTAAGAGAGAGGGAGCTGGACGGTCAGTTGGCTTAGTGCTGGACAGACGCATGGGAAATCAGGGTTTGTTTCCCAGGGTTCACTATAGTCTCGTTTCCACCGAGCCGTCCGGTATGTTATGTTAATATTATATATAAGTGAATCAATCAATCAATAAATAAACAAGTCAACAACAATGACACGTTTGGGCAGCCAAACAACTTTATTTATATTGCTGGAACTGCATAATCTGGTTTTGACAGAGCTAGCGTGTTAAACCAGCAGCCAGACCTGCAGGCAAGACTTGACACCCAGTTAAGACATTTGCCTCTCCACTACATTAAAATATTTAAGGAAACAATTGTTAAACAGCTAATTTGTACTCTGAGAAGTAATAAGAAAATAAGTTCTCTTAAAACAGACGATTAAAAATAGAGGTAACAAAGTATTAAGCTAGGCCTAATTGACCAGTTTAAAAGTTTTCACTCTAATGTTAAAATTATGCTTTTACTCTGATGGAATTTTTTTGTAGAGCCTAATTAAAATACATAGGTTGATGGATTATTTTTAGGCAGATTCACTTTTAAAACAGGAACAGGATTCCAGTTTTCCATATGACTTATAGCTTAATTGGGCTCTTTAGATCAGATTAAAAAAGCGGAGATGAAGTCGTGTCCAGTTTTTTACACAACAGCCTTCCTATGCAACATTCTGTTTGTGATCTATTTGATTTACCTTTATTTTTTTACACCAATGCTCTTTATTGATCCAGTGAAGCCAGATTAAGATGTTTCTGAGACGTAGAGAGAATGGACAGTGATGATGTTGCTTAAAGGACTTAAACAATTAGAGGGACATTAAGGTCAAAAATCATCACACACTAAAACACGCGAAACACAGATAATGGAATTAATTAAATGCATCTTTGACAAATCCATGCTTACAGTGTTTATATTAAATTATCGCTTAAATTCACTAAGAGCTTGTTTTGTCTGTTACTTCTTCGCTAAACCGCATAGATCCTTAACAGAGGTGGAGAGAGATGCTGTATTATCCTGCGACACTGTAATGCTCTGATTGAACTGATGCAGGACAGCTGTGCTTTTCACTATATACACCTCAAAACTGTTGTAATTTCTAAAATATTAGTGCATCCTTTTTTTAATCAGCCATTTGGGAATATGTGTGAATATTGATGGAAATCAGAATCATTATTGAACGTAGCAGTAGGACATGTCAACTCTATCTTAATTATGCAAAAAATACTCATAAAAGGGATGCTTGTTATGGTTTTGGTGTTTTTATGACTCCCTTAATCAGTTTGTTGAGTTTGCTTAATAGGATTGAAACATTTCTCTGCTGAATGAATTTGTACATTTTCATCAAAATATCCCCCAGCAGATTTTCACTAATGGTGAGTTTTAAAACATGTGCAGACTGATTTCAAGAAAAGTTTGCATGTTGTTTGCTTTAGCTGCATCTTACTGAAAAGCAAAGTAAAAGCCAAATAATGTTCTAGATCAGGGGTCTGCAACCTTTAACACTATAAAGAGTCATTTGGTTCAGGTTTCCTTATGGATCGAAATTCAGCAGGACACGCAAAATTTCACCTTAAAATTGGAAAAATACACTTTATTTATGTTTTTGTGACCATTTAGCCATTCATTTAAAAATGTAGCTTTGAAATGTTCTTTACGATTGAGTTGTTCTATATACAGTGGTGTGAAAAACTATTTGCCCCCTTCCTGACTTTTTATTCTTTTGCGTGTTTGTCACACAAAATGTTTCTGATCATCAAACACATTTTAATATTAGTCAAAGATAACACAAGTAAACACAAAATGCAGTTTTAAAATGAATGTTTGTATTATTTAGGGAGAAAAAAATCTAAACCCACATAGCCCTGTGTGAAAAAGTGCCCCCCTTGTTAAAAAATAACTTAACTGTGGTTTATCACACCTGAGTTCAATTTCTGTCGCCACCCCCAGGCCTGATTACTGCCACACCTGTTTCAATCAAGAAATCACTTAAACAGAAGCTACCTGACACTGAGAAGTAGACCAAAAGCACCTCAAAAGCTAGACATCATGCCAAGATCCAAAGAAATTTAGGAAGAAATTAGAAAAAAGGTAATTGAGATCTATCAATCTGGTAAAGGTTAAAAAGCCATTTCTAAAGCTTTGGGACTCCAGCAAACCACAGTGAGAGCCATTATCCACAAATGGCAAAAGCATGGAACAGTGGTGAACCTTCCCAGGAGCGGCCGGCCACCTAAAATTACCCCAAGAGTGCAGAGACAACTCATCCGAGAGGTCACAAAAGATCCCAGGGCAACATCCAAAGAACTGCAGGCCTCACTTACCTCAATTAAGGTCAATGTTCACGACTCCACCATAAGAAAGAGACTGGGCAAAAACGGCCTGCATGGCAGAGTTCCAAGACGCAAACCACTATTAAGCAAAAATGACATTAAGGCTCGTCTTAATTTTGCAAAAAACATCTCGATGACTGCCAAGACTTTTGGGAAAATATCTTGTGGACTGACGAGACAAAAGTTGAACTTTTTGGAAGGTGTGTGTCCCATTACATCTGGCGTAAAAGTAACACAGCATTTCATAAAAAGAACATCATACCAACAGTAAAATATGGTGGTGGTAGTGTGATGGTCTGGGGTTGTTTTGCTGCTTCAGGACCTGGAAGGCTTGCTGTGATAGATGGAAGCATGAATTCTACTGAAGGAGAATGTCCGGCCATCTGTTCATCAACTCAAACTAAAGCGGTCTTGGGTGCTGCAGCAGGACAATGACCCAAAACACACCAGAAAATCCACCTTTGAATGGCTGAAAAAAAAGCAAAATGAAGACTTTGGAGTGACCTAGTCAAAGTCCTGGCCTGAATCCCATTGAGATGCTGTGGCATGACCTTAAGAAGGCGCTTCATGCTAGAAAACCCTCAAATAAAGCTGAATTACAACAATTCTGCAAAGATGAGTGGGCCAAAATTCCTCCAGAGCGCTGTAAAAGACTTGTTGCAAGTTATCGCAAACGTTTGATTGCAGTTATTGCTGCTAATAACTGCACAGTTATTAGGTGCAGGGGCAATTACTTTTTCACACAGGGCTATGTGGGTTTGGATTTTTTTTCTCCCTAAATAATAAAAACAATAATTTAAAAACTGCATTTTGTGTTTACTTGTGTTATATTTGACTAATGTTAAAATGTGTTTGATGATCAGAAACATTTTGCGTGACAAACATGCAAAAGAATAAAAAGTCAGGAAGGGGGCAAATAGTTTTTTACACCGCTGTATAACAACTCTAACTTCCTTCATGTTTGACAATAGCAAATTCAAGTTCCTTTCAAAATAAAACACATCCTGTGTTTAATCAGATCCTCCAGCTGCAGCAGATTTACTTTAATTAAAAATGCAAAAAAAAAAACAATCAGATTTTCTATTATTTACCTTTTGTGTTCCTTCATGTTTTTTATCTTTTTTTAGTGAATAAAAACATGACATTTGTGTAAAATTCACATTTTAAAAAAATATATCTATCTGTCTAATAAGTGATTTCCTTTTGGTTCTATGTATCTGCTTTAAGACTATTTCCTCCGATTTGTTTAGTATTCACTGTAAACTATTCTAACTTTGATCTATTCTTCAGATTAAATCTTCTTCCTTCACAGCAAACACCAAAGTGATATTTTTTCAGTGTTGAGTATACAGTCCTTTTTTCAACACTGCAGAGTTCATTAAAATCTAATTACACTTTTTAATGTCCAACAGAAACACTTTGCAGTGTCATTTATGATGTCAGTGTTGGTATACGACTCATATTTGCTCACTAAATTTTACACTATTTTGGTTTATTTAATTAACTCCAGTGGACAGTGTTATTTTGACACGAATGGTGTTCTTCAGTTAATCTCTCTGGTTACATATTCTTTGGCACTTGCCCACTTTTCCCTATTTAAAGTAACCAAATTTTGAATTCGATTTAATTTGTCAAATTGAGGTAATCCTCTACTGCTTATAACTTTTGATGTCTCATTGGCTGCCTCTCGGTTTAATCTGTCATTTTCTCAAAATCTTAGAGAAACATGGATTTCCAAATTGAAAATAACTATTGAAAATAAAAAAAGTCTCCTTTTTGTTTTGGTCACTAAATATGGATTTGTGAATTTTTATATGACTTTTTTCATATATTTTTATGCAACCTGAGGTTCCGGAGCCACGTGTGACTCTTTACCCCTCCATTATGGCTCTCTGAGTCAAGAAAAATTCCGTTTTTTTTTTTTTTTTTTTTTTTTTTTTAAATAGTAAAAAAATTATATAATAAATAAAATAGAAAAGTGAAAAAAGTAAACCTAAACTTTATTCTATCTTTCACAAACACTTGAAGAAGAGTGTTAATCTGCGAGGCTCCTGACTGATGATAATGTTCCAACAATCCATAAAGCGGTTCATTGTTTAACAGTCAATCTACAACATTTTGACATATTCTTTTATTGCCATGTACAACACAAGAAAAAAAAAATCAATCTGAGATCAGTAAGGACATCCAAAATGTATGTTCAAGGGTTATTAGGAAGAGTTTCTATTTTTGAACAAACTGAAGTATTTTGGGTGCCCCCTGTAGGGTAAATAAAAATGCAGAATTAGCTCTGATTTAATGCTGGTTTGCTAGATTTATGCATTTCTGGCAGAAATGCACCACAAACTGAAAAATAAAATGGTTTGTACTCATCATATTACCATATATTTGCTGCATTGAGATATGTGACACAGGAAGTCTTTTATTTTGAAAGGAAGTCATAAATACCTTTGTCAAAAGTTATATAACTTGAAAGAAGGCTTTTATTTGTGATTTTTTTATGATAAAAAAAAAATCATTTATATGTGTCATAATAGTAATAATAACAAAAATTCAAATCACTAAGAACTTCACTATTAAAATAAAGCGGAGTGATTGAGCTTTAGATTTCTTAGTGGTTCCCCAGTTGAAGTGAAAAATTAATTCATAGGAGGCTTCCTGATACTCTGTGCTGTTAATTTATTTTTTCCTGTGAACACAAATGAGTTTTCAATGTAATCCTTTATTTGTTTGTTTGCTTTTTTCTGACCTTCATTTATTATTTTACAAACTGCAGTTACCCAGCTTGTTTACCACAACTCCACGCTTTGTGGGCTGATTTTATATGAAAAGTTTTGGGCCTCATCTGAAATTTAGAATAAGATTTGGGTTCAAAAGCATCAAATTCACTGTCCCGTTTAATAAATTTTCAGCAGTTGTGGTCTGTTTTTGTTTATAAATCATCATAACTTTTGCTGTAAATGGGCTTGCGACATTTTGAACCCATGACTGTGACGCGTATAGTTGTCAACAACATTTCCACAACTATGTGAAACAGGCGTTTGAATGTTAAAGCCAAAGTTCATGAAAATTCCTTCAAGTAAACATAGTACAAAAAAAAAAAAAAAACTGGAAGCTCATCGTGGCAGAAAAGACAAAGCTTAGATCCACAACGTTTGTGGGGTTTTCTAATAATTTGTGGAAACAGCTTTACCAATTTGTTAATTAAACCAATAACTGATCAAAACAGTTGCATATTTCAACAGGAGATGTGACTAAAAATTGAGTTAAATTTCCATTTTCCATTGTTGCCATGTCTATAAATTACCACTGGCCTTTTGTTGGGTTTGAAAAGCTTGGACTTGGCATCTCAGTCTTGTGTTTTGTCTGGCTCTCTTGCTGTCTTGGCACTCAGAAATGCTCAAAAACCCATGATGCAATATCTGGATTTGGTTTTGTGGCTGTCTCATAAAAGATCCCGACTGACCGAGTGATGTGTGCCCGAGCTGTCGGTTAGAAAACTTCCAGCTCCAATCGCATTAGAAGCTCCAGCGGTTCAGTAAATGTTCTGTTAGAGGAAAGGAGAAGATCAAAACCACCATCAACGATGTCACTTTTTTGCAATATTAAAACTGTACTCACTGTATTTTTTGGACTTTAACTTTTTATGACTATTTATCTACTTTAACTATATCAGTCTCTCAGCACTTATGTGGGCACTGCGCCGCTTCCAGATGTGTCACATGGTTGCCGTGCGTCTCAGACTCCCAGGTAGTCTCTGACCCAAAGGACAAGGTCGCCTCCGAAACAAACAGAGATGTACTTTTACTCCTGATTGGGAGGAATGTTCTTGTTAAGATGAGAAAGAGGCTCTTTCACATGGCATCTAATCCGAGTCATGCTGCCTGCACTTAATTTTGGAGGACACTCGTTGAACAGATGCTTTGTCCTCTCTCAAACATCTGCAGAGAGTAGGAGTCCCATTCACCCCTGCAGAACCATCGCAGGACAATATTAGTTCACAGCCTGGTTATTGCCGACATCTCCCAAAGCACCTTCAGCAATGTCTCAGCTCAGTCTGCTGTGCTGCTTTAATGAGTTATTTGTGGTTTAGAGTGAAATCTGTTGGAAATTATGAGTTAAAGCCATGAAAGAATGACAAGAAACTAATAATCAATAGTCAGAATGTTTATAGTTGCTCCATAATGAGCGATGAACAAATTACAATAACTTAACTTATTAATAAACTAATAAAGGTATAGTTGTCCAGGAACCTCTAAGAAGACTAACTAAGTAACAGACATATAATGATTATGTAATTAAGTTGGTATTAGACACTTAGACAAAAAGACATACAATTAAAGTCAAAATTTTTAATATTGTTAAGCTAGTTGTTATTTGCTTCAGCTGTTAATGAATGGATTTGTGAGCTCATCAAAATGTAATGGTGATTTACCAAGTTTTTTTTTTCTATTTTGTTTCTTTACCTAAAGAGCTTTAAGAGTACTTTTCAACCATAAAATGACCTATAGTTTAAAAAAATGTTTATAAAATTACTTTTTCAAAGTGATTTACAACAGGAATGTCTGAAGTCCCACCATCCATCCATCTTCTTGACCGCTTCTTCCTTTTTTCGGGGTCGCGGGGTGCCGGAGCCTATCCCGGCTACTGAAGGGCGAAGGCGGGGTACACCCTGGACAGGTCGCCAGTCCGTCGCAGCTGAAGTCCCACCTGTAGGCCAAATCCACTGGCCCACAGGGTCCTGTAATAAAATCAAAAACATGCAACCCACAGCATTTTCTAAAAACTGTACAATTTCTTGATTGTAATTGGCAAAATTCCCCTATTAGCCATTGTAAATCCGTCATGTGTCCATTCTGTGATTAGTTCTCACTCATTTCTAAAATGTCAATGGTAAAAATTAAAGAGTAAAATTGGGGACATCTCATTTGATATTGAGAGAGACTTGAAAGGGAAAAGACTGGGACTTGAATATTTTTTCAGTAGCCTACAATGTAAACACAGACACATCTGACACTGCCAACTATTTGAGAGGTGTGAATAATGACATGATCATGAGTGTAGAGCTTTAAACTCCCACTCAAACTATAATTTTTTCTGTTGTAAATCGTTCCCAGTGATCTTTTAATCATGATTATGATTTTTTTGGCCAAAATGTAAAAGCATGTGTTGTTTTTTAAGACATCATTTATGCACAGTAGCTCATTAGAAATACAATATTAGGTGGTAAGCGGGACTATTGGCACAGAGTAACCCGCCCCCCTCCCTATTGCCATGAGCTTATAGCTTCAAGCTAGCATTAGCGGCGCAAAAATAACGACGAGCAAGATTGGATCAGTCCAGTCGTACAGTTTTGAACCAGAACCGCAATTCCCTATGACACAAGTGTTGAACGCTCATCATGTCTCGCACATCTAAGCGTGAGCGGGCCGGGTTCTCGCAGGTGGAGAGGATACTTTGGCACACCCATTTCAGTAGCTGCATCATTAGTCTGAGCTTTTTCTAGCATCTGGTTTTCTTATCCAACGAAAACTCAGAAACACAGTTTTATTTGTTATTTCTTTTATATAGGTCCTCTGCTATGAGAAAAATGCTACAAGAACATATTAAAAACACAAAAAAGACGGTTTTCATTGGAATGGGTCTTTTATATTAGTTTGTACTTTTGAATACGATAACTACTTTCTTGTTCACACGATTCACATTTAGAAGTTTACAGTGACCATTTAACCTTTTCATGTATGGAGGTCACTACAGTGTACAGAATGCGATGATGGCAAATGTATGTGAAGTTAGATGATGATGGACGTTGAGTTCAATGACTGTTACTTTTGTTACACTATTCTCAATTCAGAGTCAGTCCTTAACTCTTTTAGATATATCAACCTATAGAGATAGAGGAGCCACCATTACAACATGATATCATATTTCAAATCATTTACAGTTATACATACAAATTGCCTTATAATTACATTGATGTTTGATGGACAGATAATTAAATCTTTATAGAATAAAAAAAAACTTTATTCTGTATCTCTAAAGATAAATAAAATACACATAGTAAAAAAAATCTTCAAATACAAAATTCAAAGTAATTTGCTAAAAATGTATTTTATGCATTTTTGTTTTCTGTAAAGAAATTTAAACATCCATCCATCCATCTTCTTGTCCGCTTCTTCCCTTTCAGGGTCGCGGTTGGTGCCGGAGCCTAGGCGGGGTTCACCCTGGACAGGTTGCCAGTCTGTCGCAGGAAATTTAAACATTGCAACCAAAATTTTATTAAAAAGTAAATTTGCATTTAATGTTATATATGAGGGTTCAAAGAATCGGTTGGTCTTCACACATTTTAAATCATGCCTGGATATCAAAACATTTGGACACCCCTGTCCTATATGTTTCTGTTAGTGTGTTATAGCATCTTTATAAAGAAAGAAACTGAAAAAATGGGAGGAAACTTTGTTTTACTGGACTTTACTGACTGAAAATGTGGTTGTTCCTTATTTGATTTTCTGTGCTTTAACCATCAACTAATCATGATGTATTGTAATTGAGTTGGGATTTATTGTTAATGATCTTTTCTTTGGTACATGAGCACTAAATTTGGTAAAGAGCTATATAAAACTGAGTAGTAGTGTGTTGAAATAGTGTGTTATTTTCCTCTTTTTTGCTTTTGAGGAAAAACAGATAAATCATAAATAATTTGCATATCGGTTGTGCGTTACTTTAGATTTGTAAGATCAATTTGATTTTATTTCAGTGTGTGACTGCATGTTAAATTAAAGTAATTTTTATCAAACTCCAGCGTTTCTTGGAGTGAACACATTAAACCAAAAAAAAAAAGAATCCAATTTCCTAGAGCAGCTCATTTATCACAAACACCTTCCTTATGGAACAAGTGATGGATGTAATAGAGAAAGAAAGATGGCG
Source organism: Oryzias melastigma (assembly GCF_002922805.2). Taxonomy (NCBI): domain Eukaryota; kingdom Metazoa; phylum Chordata; class Actinopteri; order Beloniformes; family Adrianichthyidae; genus Oryzias; species Oryzias melastigma. The sequence goes on from NC_050517.1 coordinate 15,968,494, forward strand.
CCAATGACAGCCACAGTCAGATAAGAGGCTAAAACAATCAATACAAGACTCTGGCGATTAACAGCAGCGTTTTATAACAGCAGGCTTCTACTGTGCAGCATTCTACTATTATAGACCTGTGGGCTTTTTTGGCAAAAAGCTGAGAACAGAGTGTCTTTAACATCATGACATCTGGCGTGTGGGTTGATGGAGCATTAAAGACACATGTTGGATAACGCTCTTGTCTACAGACAAATCTGCAAATGTGACTTCCACAACACTTTTCTGACACTTCTGCAGTCCTGGATTACAGATGAGCAATTTCCTACTAATCTTTTTTTGACTTCCTAATTAATTTAAAGCCTTTGGGCCCTTTGGTGTAGACTTCAGCTCCACTAGAGACTTGATTTACTCTGAGAATTAGCAGACTTAATTTATAAAACAGTTTCTGAAGCTTTAGTGTTCAGCATTTCCTTTATGATCGAGCCAGTTTTTTCCAGCCAAGTTCAGCAGATTGACAGTAAACATCTATGAAATTAACGTCTTTGGACGCATGGATAATATTTTATTTTTGAGGACATTTTCACAAAGCTTGATGTAAAAAAACTGTTGAAAGTTCCTCTTAGAGACGCAGTCATTGTGATGTTTTGTGTGGTTTGGAATGTTCTAAAGATAGAGGCTCACATGGCAAACACAAGACAGAGCAAATCCAAGTTTGAAACCTGCAAACTGCATGGTTCCTAAAATTGGTGGCCAAGAAAATTAAGAGTGGAGGGGTCTACGCAGAGGTGCTGGCCAGAGGCCGATCGGTCCGCGTGATTCCGACTGAAAGGTAGCTGATGGAGGGTCACGGACAAAGGAGTCACTCACAAGTGCTCTTTTGCTTTACGCCTCAAACTCACGCGCACTGCCCTTCGATTGCTTATTGAATTACATCTAATCATTCAATTAAAGTCACATGGAGGAAAGGCATACATTGTCTAAACCAGGCCACTGGATGGTAGATAACTGCTGCTGTGTTGTTGCTCGTGGGAAGTTTCAAAACAAGATGTCTGAGATGTTCGCACTATGACAGGCGTCCCAGTCTTGAGTTTGGGAAAGCACCACGATGGGTGTGGATCAAACACTTTGGATTTTTCCCGTTCCATCAATGCGGAATCATGCTTATGATTGCTGCACACAGGAAACAGTCCTCTTAACCCTGGAAGAGGAGGGTGTTTGAGAAGATAGTGCTGTTGTTCCTATGTCAGAAGACACTTTGAGCAAACTGATTCCTAAAAAATATTCCCCAAAAAATTGTGTTCCTTAACTTAGCATCGGGGAAAGGAATATTTAAAACTCTTAGAAAATAAATTTTTTCCACCTTAGGCATGAAATCCCAAAAATTATGATAAATCAATATGTGAATGTGTGTTAATTAAATGGTAAAAATTGACTTCTGTATGATTTTAAGTCTGAAATCTATTGAAACAAAATTTTCAAGTTATTTGGTAATTACCTGTTCTTTATGTAATACAACTTATTGTATGTATATTTTATTTAATTATAAATTATTTTGATTCAAAGTCCAAACCTCAGCCCTGTTACAAGGATTCAACCGCGTACGTGTGTTTTTTGTTAAAATGTCTCTTTTACAAGTTTCTTCAGTTCAGAAACATCTTTATTTGATTGAATCTTCATTCTCTGTCAAATGTTTGTAGCTGCTTTAAACGTAGAGTTTATTACTTTATTTGCAACTTTTGAGAGATAATGAATAAATAAAGAAAAAACAAAATGATGTAACCATCAAAAACTGGTATTTTCTAATTATAAATATGAACACATCCTGTCTTAACTTTATTATTGTGAGATTATGTGAAACATTGAAGTATCTGTGACCACATATTCTGCAGAGTGGTTTGGTACATGGAAACAACTGTCTAGGTGAAACCATATTTGGATGAAGACTCCTGGTTGTGTCTATAAACAGAAGCTTTATGTTTCTTTGGAGTTGAAAGCTCTTCTTCGGATTCTTTGCAGGCTTTTTTCTCCCCAAAGAAATTCTCCAAACATGTATGTGTCCATATATTACGACTTGATAATGAGAATGTGTTCCAATGACAGCAAGAGCGGCATCATTTAAAATAGTGGGGCCCATCCCACTGGGTTTGCGTCAAGTTTGGACCCAGATGCTGGGTCCCCATGACCCAGCATCCAGGTCCCAATTCGGATTGATACCTGCCAGTTAGTGACTCCTGATATAGAGCATCATATGACATGAGGAAAACAAATAATTAACCTATTTTTTTCCAAGAAAATTGTCTATTTTCTTCAAACAGTAGTGAATAAATTTTTTGCATATAACTTGTCTGTCTCAATCTGGCAATTGAAGCAATGAACTATGGGTAAGAAAACATGCAAACACCTCTCTTTAGAGTGTGAGTGGGAAAAATATTTAGTTATGTCATTTTCTGTGTCATTAAGAATTGGGTCTAAACCATTTTTTTAATAGAAGGGAGTATTGATTAGCTGTTATGATATGAAGAAAACAGAGGGACATAAAATTGTGCCATTTCATAAACAAATAATGTATTTTTCTCATATTACTTTTATTTAAGGGGAAAGTAGAAGAAGTACTGATTATATTATCAAAAAAATGCTTTTATTTGTTAAATATTCAATGAAACAGTAGCTTTGATCAGTGGGGAAAGGTTCATTTGGCTGAACTCTGTGCTTCAGAAACCCATAAAATGTTGCAAAATATAATTTTCAAAATGATTAGTGTAGAGATACCTTAATCTTTCCATTTCTTGTTTTCAAATTCATTTTGAGATGACTTTGATATAAAATCTTAAACCCGAGGGACACAAAGTGCACTGATTTCACCGAATGAACAAATAAAACTAAACCTGCAAATCCAAAGAAAATAGCTGTATAGTAGTTTTTGATATATTTTTTAAATATATCGAAAATGTGTTTCCCTTTTTTGACATGTATCAAGTCAATTATATTCAGATTTAGATGTACACGCACCCGTAACCTCATCTGTAAATCTGTCCAGCTGTGTTTCAGTTTAAACATTCAACTAAATAATCATATCAGCATCTTTACCAGCATATTTTATGAGATCCGTGAGGAAAAACCTAAAAGTAAGTAATGTAAACGCATAAACACGCCAAGGAAAGGATGATAAGTACATTTGGTGACCACAACTTAACCCAAAGATGACTAAAGTGAAACAATTTCTTCTAAAAGTTCATCTAAAGCTAGTTTTTTAAAGTGGATCATGCTTTAAAACCCTGTCTATAGAAATCTGAAGATTCTGGCAGGTAAAAAGAAAAAATATGTTATGATGAGGGCTGTACATAACAGATTACCAGAATTTATGTTGTTAAAAAGTACCTCCTAATCCTACTGTCTCAGAAGTATTAGTCATATACTTCTTTAAAGTTACTTTCTTTTTAAAGCCTACAAAAGAAAAAAATCATAAAATAAAAGGGGTAAATGTACTTCAGGGGTGGTGATACGCTGTAATATGATTGGTATTCATATTTTTGGTAAAGAAGAAGCACCAACTGGGCAAGCAAATGGAGGACCAACCCTTTAGCTTTAGTCAGTTCAGAACATACAAACTTTGAAAAAAGGAGAAAAAACAAAAACCAAGCAGAGGTGTGTGCTATAAAAAGTGCTACAAAAATCAGCTTATTGGCCTGGACCAGTTAAATGGCCTTGTGGAGGAAGGTCCACCCTGAGACTAAAAAGGTTGTGTGTTCAAGTCCACGGCTGAGTCATATCAAAGACTCAAAAAATGGAACCCAATGCCTCCCTTTGTGACACTCAGCATTAAGGGGTTGGATTGGAGGTTAAACCACCAAATGGTTCATCAGTGCTGCTGTGTCTGCAGCTCACCACTCCCCCAGTGGATGGGTCATTAGTGGAGAACACATTTCACACAATGGGTGCATGATTGATACTTTAACTTTAAAATTAAAATTAAAATTTCCACCTAGCATACTTATTAGAAACAATCAATATTAAAGCGTTTTTTTAAGTCTGTGAAGCCTAATGGAAACTTTGGCTCATTAAAATAAGTTGAAAGGAATTTTAAAAAAGTGGAAAAGGATTTTGGTTCCAGCTTTGTTTTATTGGGTAATGTTGCAACTTTTCAAATTTTGGATAATTCCTCTGTTGTAATACACTCCATACAAAACATGTACTGAGTATGACACCACTAAAAAATTAAATCGCAATCTTTACAATTCTAACTTCTTGCTTTACTTGTTAAAAAGGAGCCACTCTCAGCACTTTTCTTGTATGTGCAAGAACATTTTTTTTATTTCCTCAAAAACTAAAAAGGTTCCGTTGTAGCCATCTCCAGATACAGAGGTCTTGTCCGAGTACGTATAAGTTCAAGGGAAAATACACATGGAAGGAAGCCATTGTACTAGAATCTCATAAACGAAATAGAACGACCATAGCGCAATATGAAAATGTGTGGCATTTGCAGTGTCTGAGTGTGAGGGACAAAGAGTTCACCATGAAGTTCAGCTAAACCTTAAAACCAACTCGGAAATGAGTCAGAGCCCACATGGCCGGATCCCGACACTTAAATAGCAGCAGCCAATCATTCGGCCAAGAGTTCTGCTGACTTTCTCCTTTTGGCCAAGGAAAGGGAAAGATTGTCGCACTGGCACCAAGATGATCCTCTTTAAGTGATCTTTGTGCTGTCATTTCATGTCTGTTGCTTTCTTTTCCAGGCCTCGTTTTGGAGTATTTCCTCAGTGAATTACCTGTCTTTAAATGTTTTTCTATACTTAACATCACTGATGCAGATTGTTTTCAGGTCTATGGTGTAGGACGACAGGTAAAAAGCTTGTTTTACAGCTAACTACATCAGCTAAATTATTTCTAATTTCTTTATTTTTTGATCAATTTTTCTATTTTGCTAAAAATAAAATGTGTTAATAGTTCCTATTAAAAATAATGACCAGTAAAAGGTAGAGTAATTTTATTGCAGAGCAGGGAGTCACCTGTCTTTCACAAAGAATTGACAAAAAGTTTGAAAATTGTTCATAAATGTGAAAAAAAAAAGACGGTTAAAAAAATTGACCACACAAAGCATGTAAAGTGCCACTCTGATCATTTTTGATATGGTACAAGCCTTCCTTTTTATTTTGATTCTGCAGTTTTTACCCATAATAAAAAATAAAACTATTGTTTTCTAGGACATAGTGTCTGCAAAGTGGTCGTATCTTATTAGTTGTCATGGAGCAGTGCCGCCCCATCTTCCCTTGACCCATTGCACAGCAGAGGAGGGAGCTCAGATGATGTATGTCACAAATAAGCTCTTTTTCAAACTGCATTTTTTTGTGTACTCCTGATTCACAGCAATTTGAATAAAGAAATACCCAAAAATTATATTTTGAGCTTAATTTTCATAACATTTGTCATCCATCATCAGAAAAATGCCACAAGAACATGTTAAAAACACAAATTTTCATCAGACTGGCTCTTTAAAGCAACTCATGATCAGTAAAGTGACTGTTCATAGGATAAATTACTTTAATGCAGACTCTTAAATACATTTTCTATATATTTTGGGGGGCAAAGTAAATGTAACATATCTATTTAATATTTTGAGAAAAGTCCAACGTTTATTTTTACAGTTCGTTCAGTGTATATAAGCCACATGCAGGGTCACTTCCAGGGTTTTCTCAATCTACACAAGTTCCATGTGGAGATCTTCCATAGCTGGAGTCGCTAAGGTGTTGAGAGGCTGCTTTAAGTGAGAAGGAAATGGGGTCTGGCATGTTGACTCAGGAGAAAATCCCCCAGGACTTTTTAAAATGCTGCTATTAGAATTTAATCACTCTGCAATCCTGGTCACACAAAACTGAGAGGGATCCCTGATGAGATGGCAGAGTGCAGGCTGTACGTATCAGCTTCACTAAAACATGTCATAAATGCTGTGGATTGTGTTGTAAAGTAACAGGGAGATGGAGAACTCAGAAAAACGAAACAGCGTCACATCCTGCTGTTTCAATTGCTATTTTGTTCTGTTTGAGTTTTTTTTTTTTAAAGACCACGTTCTAAGTTCTGTTTTATCCATTTTTGCAGGTTTTCAACAAACTCAGCTGAACTTTACAACATACTACTAAGTATTTTCCTTCTTGTAAGCTATGCTTTCAGATCCGAGTGTTTTTAGTTGTCTGCAGAAGCAAAAGCAGAACCGTCAGTAAATTAGTTTAAGTACATTTGCATAACCCTCAATGACTGAACCACTATTTTAAGCAGAATCTTTTCCAGACATGGCTGCTGGATCAACCAGCAAGAAGAGAAAGAAATGAGCGTGGAGAGAAGTGGACAATCAAAAGAAGGAACTGGCTTTCATGTTAGGACACTTTGATTGTGTCTTAGATTGGTTCCAGGCGAGGCGCTCTCTGAAAAACAAGAAATTCAAAGAAGACAGACAATCTGAGCTAGGCGTGGCCTTGCCAGGACTTCCAGTGCTAAGAGCAGAAAGCCTAGACAACAGAAAAGGCTCAAATATTTTAAATTTAATTTTAAATTTCTTAGGATACCATCACTCTTTTTCTCTTTGGAAGTTCAGAATTTTTCCTTTTAAACAAAATTTATTTTTTAAGATGAATTTGATGGGTGTAAAGCAACAATTGACATGTGGCATATTGTTCAAATAATGCGATTATTTTACTTCTCAGCTGCTCTTCATCAATATTGTTATTTTACCAGATGCACTTTAATATGATGGCTTAGAAAAATAAGACACTTAAAGTATTCTGTCCTATTCAAGTACCGTATTTTCTGCACTATAAGGCACGCTTGAAAGCCTTAATTTGGTTGAAAAAACAACAGTGCACCTTATAATCCAGACCATCTCTAGTATGGATTAATTCTGGTTGTGTTTACTAACTTGCTCTGTCAGACTGTGTTTTTGCTTCACCAAGGCTGGGATTTAGCATAGCAACTAACAACACTGAGTATTATTGTAAATCCACTAACACAGCTAATGTGTGGTGATGTCAGAATGTGTTTTTTCACTTGTTACTAACAAGGTTGGGAGTCAGCATATAGTCACAGTAATCTATGTTTTAGCGGTATCGGTTTGTTTATTATATCTTCCAAACAAGTTTGAATGTTAATGTAGATACACTAACACAACTAACATTTAGAGTTATTGTGTTTTTCACCTGTTACTGATGCTGGGAGTCACCATGATGATAATAAGGTTTGCCTTAACTGTATCAGCCTTGTTGCAAACAAGATTGTTCTTTATTGTAAATATGCTACCACGGCTAATGTATAACAGTCTGCAGGTAGTTCTTATTTGGAAGACGAGGAGGGAGGGGTTGTGCTGTCCAGTGAATATACAGTCAATGCTGTGAATGCAGTTAATAGTCTGACTGACATAATGTATGGACGTGTCTCTGACTCTTTTGTCTTGCTTGATGTACCATATAATTCATTGCTCCTTATGTCATACATAATTTCCAAGATAGACAATTCAATGACGGTGTGCCGTATAATCTGGTGTGCGCTGTACTGCAAAAAATACCATGTGTGTGTTTTCTGGATAATGAAAGTTGTTGAATTTGAAACAAAAATGTTTGTCTTTAAAAGGCCTGAAACAATTTGTCATAAAGTATTTCACCAAAAAGTAATGAGACATAGCTGTTTAGCTATGTAAATATACCATAAAATCTGTCTGTTTTCAGATGAATTATAAGGAAAAAGTTTTCAAAGCTCTAAGGCTATTAAATGAATGAATAAAGTTTTCAGGAACATAAATGTTGAGGCCCTTCTCAATTATTTGTACAATCATTCCATGTGATTAGTTCTGTTTATTTCAGTAAAATTTTTATTGCATAACCTTTTACTTGTTCTTGAATACTTTGAACCTTTCTGTGCTATAAAAGCAGCCTGTAAACAAGTGATGCCAAATTTTTGCCACGTGAATTTTGTACGCTCTTCTCAGTTTCGCTGACTCCGGTCCACCATCACTGCGTGTCTGACTGCGGCAGCTCAATTCGGTGATTGGAAGCAGGCATTGCGTGGGAAGTCCAATTAGAGACAGAAATTGTGCTGAGGAAAGGCGCTGCATAGCCAATGTTTGCCGCATGGCCGCTCACCTGCACATGTGCACTAATGTTTTAAAAGTGGATGCTAGCCACCTTTTTCCATCACCTTAATTAGACTTTCCATCGCTGAAATTTTTGACGGCCGAGTACACCGCCACGGTCTGCTTCCTGGTAACGGTGTGGCTTTTCACTGATGCTTGATGAGAAGGAGGTATGTGTTAGATTTGTACCAGGAGGTGCCTTTCATGCTCATCTGTAGAGTGTAAGTCTTAACTTATGGGGGTCATTAAGATGTGCTGTACAAGAGGTTAAATACTGTCACAGGAATAAAGGCTCCATAAGAAATGCAACACGAACAAGAATGTTGAACTTTAGCCAAAAAACTGTGAAAACCAATTAGCAAATATCCAATTAGTTGCTAGAATATAATTAAATACAACATAATTATTGTATAAAGGAAGCGAAAGTCTGACTTCAGAGAAGTATTGACAACAACTCAGTTTTTTTGACGACAGAAAAAAAATTGTCCTTTATCCTCTATCAGTGTGTCTGACATTGACGATATATGAAAACTGGAGCTAACAATCTTTAACCCCTAGTGTTTCAAACAGGAAGTTCTCGCTGGTTCCAAGAAGCCAAAATCCCACAAGAAGACCTGACTGCAGACATCACGGCCTGAACTGGAACTCCTAAACTAGTACTAAAAGTTCCTCATATCACTCAAAAAAAATACTTTTATAAAGGCAAACAGTTACAGTTTTTCCCATTTTTAAAGTTTTTTTACAATTCTGGTCAGGGTTAGAGTTAGAGTTAGTTGGGGCAAAAGGTTCGGACCCCCCTTCCATAGAAGTAGGGTGGTGCACGGTCCATCCCATAATAGGGAATGTCACTTCTTTCTCTTGAGTTTTGTTGGAACGTCTGTTTCTGTTCCCCCCATGAACAGACCTATATCCATTCACAATCCATTTTTAAAAATGTTTATTGCCTTTGTTTTTCTATTTTAATAAGATGCAAATGAAACGTGTTGTTTTTTTTGTTTTATTATTTTTGTGTGTGTATTTTTAAGTGAAATAAAATGAGAAGCCGAGTTAGAGTAAAAGATTAAAACGTTTTTTAAAGAAAAAAAAATTCAGAGGGTTAATAGAATCAAAAAAAGTGCTATAGCATCAACTTCTCGACCTGTATTCAGGTCTTCTATTGAAAAAGAAATGGCTATTACTCATTCAGTATATTTTTCAGAGTAACCATTCTTACTCTGCCACACTTTTTTAACATGTTCATGATAATTATCTTTAATTATGTTTTTTTGTTGTTGTTCTTACGTTGAATGTTTGACTGACAGATTGTCACAAGCTCCCTTTTTAAATATTAGGGGTGTGGATTTCTAACAAGCTCACTCCTGATTGGTGATGGTGGTGCCATAGTCGTGATGACTCAGACCCATTTGGACCAATCACTGCTGACTGACATCATCTGGCTCCAACATGGCAGTGTTCATGTCCCAAATACCCACACAAACATTATGCTGCTAAATTTTCTCAAGAGAAAATACATGAAAATATACAAATCAATGGCTTTGGAGTTTTAAAACTCCATGGTTGTTGATTGTAATATATATAATGTGACCTCAACAAGCAGCTACACTTATTTCTGTACAATATAGCTGCTTCTTCCTGCCATTCACGGAGCTGCACAGCGTGCTGATAGTTCAGGCGTCAGAAGCCTGGAACGCTGCAAGACATATGGGGATCATTTTAAACAGAGAGTGACTTACAGCCAGACAAACAAATTCAAAAAATATAATAGAGTCCCTCAAAGGATGATTTATGATCTTGGAAAGAAGGATCTAAAGGAGTCTAACTGCGACTAGCTTAAGATTGTGGGAAATCCCAGACAGTCATTGCACAGATTTTGCTTGAAGTAATGAGGCTTTGTTTTTAATGGAATATGTGCCAAACTTTCCAAAATGTAGACATGTCACCAAAAGTTTTTAGCGAAAACCAAACCAATAAGTCAGGTTTGGGTGACCATGTATGATTTATGTTACAGCATGAAAACTGTAAAGTGCAGCGAAATGATGTTCAGGGAGTTTGAAGTGCTAAAGGGGGTCTCAAAAGATGTTTTGTGTGTGTGTGTGCTAGGGGGAGATCAGATAGAGTGCAGTTTAAGTCATGTGTGACTTAAGTCATGTCTGATGGCGAAAGTCGTAAGGTCCGAGTGGAGGTTGTAAAAAGAAGGATTAAAGACCCACTCCAAAAAAAAGTGATTTTTAGTATTTTTAACATGTTCTTGTATCATTTTTCTCATGATGGAGGACAAATATTAAGAAAATGTAAATTTAAATTGCATTTCTGAGTTTTTATTTGTTCAAATCATGGTGAATCAGTAGCAAACAAAAAACACTATTTTCCCTGTTGTCAAACTTCCTGCTCTAATGCATCCACTTGATCAAACAGAGAAACTCCAACAATTGTTCTGTCTCTTCTGGAGGGCGTTTCAGTTTGGCCACTAGGTGGCGATCACCCTATAGCATTGCACCCTATTCCAGAAGAAGAAGAAAGATTGAAAAAAAAAATAAATAAATAAATAAAAAAAATAAAACGGTGGTTTAGACCAGAAATGATTACTTTATCAAGAGTTTGAAATTTTCATATTTGTGATTATATAAAGATGTTCATTTAGTCAGCAATGTATGTTTAGGTCGACCGTGCATTAACATTAGCTGTACTTTGGAAAAAAAAATCATAGTACGTTAGCATCAAGCTAGCAGACTTTAGCTTTATGCATTAGATCGATCTGTACCTTTATGGATAAATTAAGCTTAAATTGATTCAATTCGGTTAATCGGTTTTATCAAACCAGCCCTACTAGTACCAATGTGCAAAACTATGTCCTCAAAAACAACACAGGTTTTTTTATTCTAGCTTTAAAAAAAAAAGAAAAATGTGATAATATATATAAAAACACACACACACACACAGGTAACGATTTTATAACAGATCAGATCAGTGGAACCATCTTGACATTTATAAATTTAGCTAATAAAAAAGAACCCAGATGTGACTGAATCCCACAATTCTTTGCTGTGAAAACATCACCAAGTAAGCGATAACTGATTAATAATCATCAAACTTGGGAAGAATGGTCAGTTGGAAGCACACTAACAAATGTTCATGTTTTGTCATCATTCAACTAAACTCAATAACTGAAGTTTCACTGTTGGACTTGAGTCCCTGTTAGACTTAACGACAGAGACCTGAGACTTCACCTACATTCTTTGAGACTTAAACTTTACAACTTATAATTAATCTTCTGCACTGAATTTTACTTCAATGACAAAACTGTCACATTTAATCAATGTGATGTATTTCCTGTTTTCTTGTAGGTTTGGGAAATCACAGACAGTGATACCCACTATTGAGTCCCCTCTGCTGGTTTTGAAGACACACATTTTGTGAATTTAACATAAAAACTGTTAAATTCAATAAATAAGTGAATAAAAGCATAATAAAGTAAGGTAAAAACATAAAACACTTGAATAAAAACTTTAATGTAAAACAATGGAGCAACATCACATGTATGACCAAACGATTGAGTATAAAAATGAGTCTTCAGTTTTAGAAACGGATAGTGAAGATGCTTATTCAATATTTAGCGGCCAAAACGTTCCCAATCTTGAGAGCACGGTAAGAAAAGGCTCTTTCACCCTTACACTTCCTTTTGACCTCAGTACCTCAAGCTGATCAGCTGACCTGAGAATGAATTGGAATTTGCAGGGCGACCCTTGTGAGTGTTTCTGACTGTAGGTTAGCTCCCCTCTTCAATTAACCCTTATATTGTGTTCAAGTCAAAATTGACCCATTTTTAAGAATGAAAATGTAAGGGTTAAAAAAGAAATAAAAACATCATGTTTTTTTGAACGGTCCTCCAAAAAGACTGCTCTTTTGTCATTGAAGCCTTACCACTTGGGAATAGACGCCAATTTTCTACCTGCATTTTTTATCCGTTTATGGCAACAAACTAGTGATGTCACTTAGGTTGAAACAGTAAAATCGATGATCTCTAACCTCTGATAAAGTCATCATTTTCTTCCACCTCCCTAATGTATTCTCTCAGTGGACGAAAAGCCTCTTGGCCAAAGTCTGGAGTCACATTACATCAAGTCACACATTTATACACATGGTGGGGCAAGACGGTAATGAAAAAGAGAAAAGGATGAAAGAGGAAGTGTAAAGTGCAGTCCAATAAAACATATGTCAAAAGCTATGAAATGAGATAGATAGATTACTGGTAGTATTGATGAAATGACCTAAACTAGAGAAAATTATTAAAAAAGGAGGCACACTTCAAAAAAAGTATTAATATTACATGTTATATTAAATTTAGTCAAAGAAGTAACACCCAAATTTCAAATCCCGCCCCCAAATGTCCACACACACACACACACATAGCCTGTCCTCCATCCAGACTGCCGACGCTACTTGCTATCAGAGGATCGGAGCAGGAATGTGGCTCCTGACAGACACATCTCTCAGGAGCTCAGAGGGAATATGTTCCCAATTAGCTCCATCTGATAAAGTATGAGTGTAACCCAAAGCTGGCATGATCAATAGCATTTGAGTCTCTTTTGTTTTAGATGAGTTTGATATTGACAAGTTTTGCTGTGATGAATCAATGTGGTGCTGCAGATAATAGTCTGTCCCCATCTTCCTTTAAATTTGTGGTGAACCTTCACTCTTCTGTATGAATAACTTGTAATTTTTTTGTTCTTCTTGCGAACAGACATCCATCTGAAAACCAGCTCCCTTTAATGTCATTTTTTATTTTCACACTTTCATACAGACATTTTTTTTCCCCTCGTGCTTGTCTATTTGGGTAAAAGCTGCCCCCTGCTGCTCGCCCGGCACACTGCAGCAGATTCAGGTCACTGTGAGATGAATGTTTCAGCTGTTTGATAAAAACAAGCTGCAGGTTTCAGTGGTTTCATCCTCTAAAAGTCTCCATGGTTTCCATCCACCACAGCTGGATGTTTTTAGGTATGACCAAACTGTGACATAGGCCCTGGAGGTGAAGCAGCCCTTCCTCGGTACACAAGCAAAACCTGGTGAAGATGACACAAGAGGCACATGGCTTCACTGAGTCCTGCTGAGGGTGCTGTGGGAATCAGTGCTCTGGTAAAGATCAGCCTACGGAGCAGCAGAGAAGAGACTCGGCCAACGGAACGCGGGACATTTGGCCAAACCTGAGGCTCTCTGCAGCTCAGTGTGTTTTGTGTGAATGTTTTGAGATGAGCTGTTCCCTTTTCTGAGCTCACATCTTATTAAACTCACTGAACTCCCAGCAGAGCAGAACATGGAGTACAACACCTTTATTTGAGCCAAAAGTTCTTTTTGGGAGCTCTGGAAATTTGTACGTTAAAGGATCTAAACATTTTCCCTGAACTGCTGGACCACCGTGATGTTACTGTTTGTGCCTCAGTGGATTTCTGTGACTGCAGATCAAAATTGGGTAAATTTAAAGTAGAAAAAAAAAAAAAATTACAGGTTACTGGAATAAAAAGTGGTAGTTTTGATGTTAGTGGTGCTACATCGTCATGGTGTCCTTCTTTTAGAAACGGATGAAAACATTGCAATTGTGAAAAACTGGGAATTTTACTTATTTATATAATAATCAAATGTTCAGTTACCACACTTTTTTTAAAAAAAAACTGTAATTTGATTAGTATTTTACGCCTAAATGGGGGTCAAATATTTTAAATGACCTTGATTTTATTAATAAATCTTGTACGATACTGCTCTCCTATTCAAAAGAGTAGCTACACCCTAAAAAACTTTCACTATAAAAAGTTACACCAACACTTTTGCAGGGTAATTTTACCAGATATAATACACCCAATAAAAAGTATTTTTCCTAAAAAAAAAAGATCAAAATGTCACAACACATGATAAATTATAGTAGTTTTCTTTTATTCTCAACTGTGGTTTATGTAGCAAAATGGAAAGTAAAAACATAGGAAGATCCTAAAACCAGGCTTGAAAAATATTGAAAAATTGTGAATTTGAGAAGAAAAAAATTACAAAAAATAATAATAATGATGGTATAGACTTGGTCTTCTGTCCACCCATTCCTGGGACATGTGAGACTTTCCTGACACTCAGAAAAATGCAACATATTTAAAATCATGCAAATACTTTTGCTCAGGTGAAAATCACCCGGCGGTAGTGCTCTAGGGTTAAATTGGTACAAAAAGTAAGTCAGAATTTTCAAAAAAAGAAGGAATACTGTCTAAAACTCAAAAATGGAGAGGACAACAGAGTTGAAGGAGAAAATTCTTATGAGGCAACATGGAATGGATTGAAATTTACAGCAACAGAAGTTTATCAAGCCACAAAAGGCATTCCGATTTGATCATTAACTTGCAGTTGTCGTGCTCCACCACTGTCAACCTTTAACTTTTGGATTGCTCTTTTGACTGTGTGGTTGTTTAGTTTTGACTTAAATAAAATCTTAAACTTCTCTCCTGGGTTGTTCATCTGAAACCAGCAATTGAAAGCTGCAACAGTCTTCTCTCCAGAACACTCTGTGGTCCCTCACTCGTGTAACTTAGTTGAACAAAATTGTACAAGACTTTTGAGCCGTGTGGTTGACGTGACGAACTGCAGCAAGAAATCCGAAATTGAGATGGCAGGATAAAAATGGCTTGATGATACTGAAGACTGGAGGGAGGTGTTGTAGACCAGGGGTCTGCAGAGTCATCTGAGTGGATTTCTTACTGACCGCAACCCAGGAGGAGCCACAAAGTCTGACTTCACCCTTTAGAAAAATAAAAACACTGATTTGCATCCATGTTAATGCTACTTTTATGATATAAATACGTTAACTGGTGGTTTTTGGCATAAATAAAACAAACACATAAAGAGAAAATACTTTTTTTTCAAAATGAACGACTTTCTTTCAAAATAAAAGACATCCTGTGTCGTATAGAATCATCTCAGTGCAGCAAATGTAGCAGTAGGTAACTTAGTGTCAACAGTGATGAAAAAAAGTTTATTTCACTATTTATGGTGCATCTCAGTCAGAAATGAGTAACCAGAATTAAATCAGAGCTAAGTAAGGGACTTTACTGTGTTTTTGGACCATTAGAAACCCTTAAAATCCTTAAAGCTAATCAAAAAATAGAGAGTTTGATGCATAATCTGGTGCGCCTTAATTCTGGTTGTGTTTTTATTTTTCACTAACCAGAGAGCCACAATGAAGGAGTCAAATATCCATGTTATGAACCAATAAGTCAAAGTTTTCAGTCTATCACTCTGAAACTTTGTATGTCAAAAACATGTATGCATGGCTCCACAGAACAGAATGTGAAATCAGCTGTGAAACATGGAGGAGGAAGTGTGATGGTATGGGGGCTGTTTTGCCTGATCGAAGGTCAGTAATTGTTCAGAGTGAGAGGTATCAAATTTAAATACCACAATAAACTGCAGCACTGTGCTATTAAAAAAACACAATTTAACTTTTGAGATGGAGAGCTGCTTTCTTGATGAATTTTTAAAACACATGAAAATGTCTCCTCTAAAGCTAGAGGTGAACACACTGAAAATCTCTGTTTTATTCACTGCTCTCTTGTCAAAAGCAACACATGAATGAGTTTCATTCTGGTGAGAAGAAAAAAGTTGTTTTGGATTTTAAATTTTCTAAGTTTTGTCATCTTTGGATTTAGATTCAGTTTTGACTTTTCAAAAAAAAAGTAAAAATAAAAAAAAAAATCAATAAATAACTACATCTGAGGGGCACTACTAACACACCATATTAGAGTTTTCCTCTATTACAAATACTGGAGTAGCTTTTCTGCACTTTGGCATCATTCACATCAGAATTGGCAGCAGAAGCAGAATATTAAATATCACAACACAATATCTGCAGTTAGTGGAAACAAAACTTTATGCATCACAGTTAATATGTCTCTTGTAGAGTTTTCAAGACTTTAGGCAAAAAAATGGTTTTGCAATTACTAAAATTCTAACATGCACCGCAAATAAAACCGAACTGTTTCTCCATAAAAACTGCGGAGCGTGCAGATCTGCCATCAAATCTATCTGACTGTGCAGTTGTGTCATGTTTGAGTGGAAGTCAGCCAAGTCTTCAATATGAAGCTTTTTATGAGACCACCATATCAGAGTTTTCCTTTGTGCCGCCATTCCTCCAGGGTTGCCTCATCCCTCCCTGCGTTCTGCCTCCAAAGTCGAGGAAAAGCCTCAGTTCTGAAGTGCTCATGCAGTTCTTTCCCATCTCTATTGTGGGAAAACTTATTAGTTTGCCACCAAGTATTTCTTTCAACAACAGCATATTCTGACAACCCCCCCTCCTCGCTTTTTTTTTTAAATAAATTCCTCCTTTGACTGTAAATAAATGACTATCAGACTCAATTCAGAGGTTTTTGTGCCTTCTCTCTTTAAAACATTTGTTTTTATTATTTTATTTAAATAATGTGGTATCCAGTAGTTAGGCAACTTATTTTTTTACCTGAGAGTGAACTTTAACTAGTTCTGGGTGTTGATACTGTGCTGTTAAATACACTGAATAACTTAGAAAGAAACTTGTTCAAACTGTGAGCTGTAATTAAAACTGGAAAACCAGCTTTGGCAGCATTACCACTCAGAAAGGTTTTGGCGCCCTCTTGTGGACACTACTGGTACATATCCACCTATCCGTACGTATGTTGTTTTGTTCTGGATAGTGGGTGACACATCTTTAGCAGCACACTGCTTCAAATTCTACTTACATTTATCCTCAAACTTTCAAATCTTTAATTTTTATAGTTTTATATTTTTTTTCGACTGCTTTGTTAGGTACTGGTGACATTTCATAGCTTAAAGGGAAAAAATAAAATTCTGAACAATGAAATGTATTCAACATTTGATAAAATATTGTCATCACCATATAAGCTTTTTTATTTCATACAAATCTAATTCATCTGAGCATTCTTTTATAATATAATAACCTTTTTGGCAAGTAACTTCAGCTTTACTGGTGGTTTTTATCTTTATATATATATATATATATATATATATATATATATATATATATATATAATGTGTAAGCAGGACAGAAATTGACATATGGACCTTTCTTGTGCTTTATCTGTCAATATCTTTTTAAAATGTCTCTGCTACCTTGATTAAAAGTAGCTTATAGACGTGTAAGTGGTTTCTCTATTTAATTAATTAATTTATCCCAGTAAAATGGTAGAATATAAATGCATTTTTTTCAACTATAGTTTTTAATTTATCATAAATACCTTTTTTTAATATGTGGAAGGTTTTTTATACAATACAAACAGCAATCCGGTGGAGTGAGATTGGGACTGCATTTACTTCGCTCACCACTAGAGGGCAGCACTGCATCAAACTGTTGTCTATCAGGATTCAACTTGAGTAGAATATTTCACATGGAGTCCTTCAAACATTTACTATTAATGATAAGCACAAGCAAAAAATGAAACTCACATAAAGATGGCGTGAGGCAAATAAATAATTCCGGAATCAAGGTTTGGTTTGATTAGATTTACTTAAAACTGTTAAACAAAATTCCATTTAGTTCAAAGGAATCCTTAAGAGATTACAGTCCAGAAAAGTTTTTGATCCACTTGTAGATTTGAAGGTCTGACAAAATAATAAAAAAAAAACTTCAAAACAAAGTTTTGTTGTTTTTTTTAATTGAGAAACTATATTTTGCATATTTAAGAATGTTTAGTCCTTAAAAAAAGTTTTTGCATTTAGGAATAGTTTCTTATTGCTGGTGCTGTAACTCCACAGGATGGAAAAACATTATATTGCAGTCGATAAAACCCAAACGGGCTGCAAAAAGAGGTTTAGTTCAAAGCCCATCAGGTATTGGTCGATTCTAAAAAGCAGTCAGAGATCCTCCTACACCATATTGCTGTTGTTGAGCTTAGTCCACTCGAAGATGTCCTGCTCACAGACGATGTCCGAGTTGATGAGAAGGTAGCGGTCACCCACGCAGAAGTGCTTCTGGCAGGCGGCGCATTTGAAGCACTCCAGATGGTAAACCTTGTCTCGCACACGCATCGTCATCTCAAACGCCCGGATCCTCTTTTCACAGGAAGCACACAGACCGTCCTGACCAAAGAGCCTGAGTGGAGCGCAAACAAGACAATGTCATACGATACCACACTTACCAAAATAAAAGAAAGTACAATGATCTGCATACTTCTTATTTGAACAAAGGAATAAGAGATCATCATGACCAACCTCAGATAATCTCGACGGCATAGTTTTCTTCCAAGCTTGTAGTAGAGGCGACGGCCCACCTCACCGAGACGACAGCCGCACAGGTCGCAGCTCAGGCAGTCCTCATGCCAGTATTGCTCAATGGCTTTGAGGAAGAACCTGTCCCCGATGTTCTGCTGACAGCCTCCACACGTCAGCAGGGAAGGAGGCATTTGGAGGACCTCGTCCACCGGCTCCCTGATCATAAATGAATAAATAACGTTCATTATCTAATAAACTCACTGAATTAATCTTCATTTATGGTCATTTAATTTGAATTAACTCGATAAAACTATGCACATTTTATCCCTGTTCTATTAAAGTTACTATTTATTAACTGATTTGGAACTCTTTATGTTGTTTGGTTTTGTCTTGTAGCTTTAAACCTGCAAATTAGTAGGGAAGGAGCATGTTTTACATTTAAATATTAGTCTAATACATCAGGAAACTGCATAAAATATTGATTTTTGTACTGTCAGGAGCTTGTTTGCTCCCTTTTCCTGCAAACAATCTGATACTTGCAAACCTTTAATACCTTTTGTTTTTAGACTTTCAAGATATTTTACCAGATTCTCCGTTTTTTTTAAATCTTTACTCAACACCTTTCCAAGCTTTTCTCAAAATCAGCTATTTTCTGTCTGAATAAGAGCTAAGATCTACAAACAAGGAAATTATGATTAAAATGAGTCAAAATCATTTTGCTCCATACTATTGACAATAGAAAAACTTCAATTAAGACTGAAACAAGATTACACTTTGATATTTGGTTAAATTCTAAGGATGTTATATTTAAGTTTAATGAATGCAGACAAAAATGTATATTCGAGTTTTAGATTTTATGAAGGTTTTCAAGGATGTCCTAACATGTACTAAGATTGTATCCCTATCTAGTTCACATTTTCAAATCAAATTCACATGTATTTGTCACATACTTGCATTGCAGCACTGAAATACATGTTTATACTAAGAGTTAATTCATTTAAATATCTAACTTAATAAATGCAACATTCATTTTGTTCCAAAATGAGTCATTTCTTCTTTTGTCACTACAATCAAAATAAACTACTATTAGGTACATAGAAACTAAAAAAATACAAACTAATTGTGTAAGTAGTAAAGCAATGCATATAATGGGTTGTAAAACATTAAATTTTAAGTATTCCACCTATTTCAGCTTATTATTCACTTTTTAAAGGCTTATGTGGAACTCTTTGTTTCTTGAGTTTAATGTTTTACTATAAAATGTCTTAAGTAAAAATGTCTTGCTGCATGAACAGATTATTTTACAACTTTCTCGTGCTTTTCTTCTTAAATTACTGTTCATTCCCTATATGCTATCTTAAACCTGCTGTTACTGTGACCCATAGAGAGCTTTCTTTTCTATAGAAGAATATTCAGTCTGGTTATGCTCTCAATGCTGATGTCCTTGAAAGCCTTTTAAACCCTGAGCTTGAACCTCAGGAGGAGGAAAGCACTCACTCGTTAGCCTCCAGCGTCTTCCTCTCGATGGTGGATGCCATCCTCCAGATGCGTACTGCGGCGTCCCGGTGCGCACTAATGCACCTGCCTCTACCGGCGGTCAGAACCCCCCTTCACGACCTGATCCACGGAGATGTCTTCAGTCGAGATGTTAGTGAAATCAAATAAAACGCGCGTTTCTTCTAGTCCGCGGAGCGCCGATGGATGGCATCATTTCCTGGAGCTCGCGCGCGCTCTGGCACCTCCATGCCGCCCAGGTGACCCCCCGAGGACGGTGAGGACTCCGCGGATTCGCTCACAGGCCGGGAGGCTGCCTCAAACGTGCGGATGACCCCCTCCCTCCTTCCTTTTGGTGACTGACTGCTCTTCTTCCTGTTCACGACCGCCTGACAATGGGGGGAAATCGGTCTTAAAGCGACAGAAATGCGCGCCGGCTGCTCCGTCAGGCGTGAGCGGAGTCGTGACGGACACTAACGAGACGGGAAACGCTCTGATGGCAGCAACGATAACTGACGCGGTGATGTCAGGAGATCATGATGTGGCCCTCAGCTCCATCGAGCTGTCAGCATGGAGAAAGTTAGAGAATGAACAGAGAACTCAATCTAAAACTAAAAACATTTTCATTTGAATAACCCAAAACTATCTGCTGAAAAACACAGTTAATAAAACAAGTATTTAATATATTATGTAAATTGGTGGAATCGGGAAGGAAATTAGCAAATTCTGACTATATTTTTATAAAATTTCGAACTAATTAAATACAAAAAAATGAGCATCGACTTGTTCATTGTCCTTTTGGATACACTAACCTGAGAAAAAATGTCCAACACAGAATGTATGCAAATGTCTTATAATCTTAAATCAATACCATTTTTTTTCTAAACTTTGTTTTTTTAACTTTATCTGATTTTTGTCATTTTGAGTAAATGAATGAAATGTTTTGATAAATATAAATAAAATGATTTGTTCTTCAAAGTTAAGATCAAACTCAACAAAGCTCACATAACAAACATAAAATGTATTGTTCAAGCTTAAATAATGTTAATTGTATTTGATATTTGCACGGATAAATTCTGGTCAGGTGTGCTTTAATAAAAGCATAATTGATCATATACTTAATTCTAAAAAATATTATCATCTTTCTTTTAATATCACTCTTTTTCTACATATTGAATTAGTTTAACAAGAAGATGTTTCATCAAATGTTTTTAATCAAGAATACATTTTCATCTAGATAAAAATAAGCTACAACATTTAATAAAATATTAGTTTATATGACAAAATATTTGACCAACTTCTGCAAAGATGAAATAAGAAATATCCTAAAAAAGAAAAGTATCCAGACAAGGTTGTTGTTCTGAGAGGTTAATGTGCTTATATTTCAAACCTCCAGCTTTCTTCCTCAAAGCGGATCTGCTGCAGGGACTCGTCTTATCTGCTGCCAGTCCCTGAGGGGCGCCTGCACGAGGGAACGACACAAACAGCAGTTGGACTGGACAGAGAGATAACGCAACTCCGTTCCAGCAGCCAAATGCAGCGCTGCAAGATTGCAGGCAAACTGAAGATGCAGGACAAAAGCTTTTCTGGGCTAAACTCTGGATTGATCCCAAACTGAGGAGAAGTAAGGTGTGCCGGCGTTGCCAAAAGCAAAGCAGCTTGACACGGATAGAAGGGAAACAACAAATCCTTTATTGGAGACCAAATGTTTTATCTGTTGTTCTTGCACAAAACAGCTCATAATTTTAACATTTTTTTTTTTCCTTTCAACAAAGCCGCTGCATTATCCCTAAATGTGGATGAGTTTAATCTGCACACATGGGGGTTCTTTGAATATTTAGATGCACTGTTTCAAAATAAATTCATCAAAATAAAAGAAGAGAAAGTCACCACTGGCATGACACAAGTCATCCACTGCTTCCTGTGGAGTTGAGTGACAATGCCCAGAGGATGTGCATCTGGCATGCAGAGAGGAGGCTTTCCTGCGGCGTGGGTGCAGATTGCATTTGCTTCCTATCCCCAGCATGCATGATGGCACTCTTCAAGCTAGAAAGGCTGAGTCCAGATGCTCCAGCATGATAGGACTAACAGGCGTCAACCTACATCACTTAATGTCATTTGGCGGAAAACCTTTGGTATTTATGTGTCAAAAAGCTTCATAAATATCACATGGACGTTATTATACACTTGGCATGGACTTTGATTTTCAGTTTTTTTTTATTCTTCTTGTGAAAGTTGGCTTTAAAAAAATGTTAAAAGAAAAAAATGCTTTCTTTTCTTTCAAAGTTTTTTGATTTAGTGTTGAATTTGGACAACATTAGTCTGAACAACCTGTACAGAGGTTGAGTCACTCATGTCCAGCTTCCTGTTTTGTTTGCACCAGAGAGCAGTGAAGAATTAAAGGGCCAGCCCCAAATACACTCAATGTCGTAAAAAAACATGACTTTTTTTACGTTAAAACCAAACACAATGCTTAACTCCAGTATTTTAAAGTTCTTCCTGAATGATCTGGCTGTGTTCTCTCCTCATACGGTACTTTGGACATTAGTGTTGGCTCTGTGATAGCTTGAGCTCTCAGAAAAAGCAGAACCAACCACTTCCTGCCCAATCTGAAATGTAATTATAGCTATTGTTTCAAAGTTGTGCTCCTCAACTGCCAAATACTGATAGGGTTCACTTGCATAAAAAACACCATTGTAGAGGTCAGAGGTCAGACAAGGGCCCACCCTGGAAAACATGCAAGGTTGTTCAATTGTTGAAGGCTGTGGAAATGAGTCACCCACTGAATTTGAGCTTCACTTGCTCTTGGGATCCTCCCATAATCAGTATTATCCCTGAAAGAAAACAGTTTCAGTGGAACAGTACAATCAAGTAGCTATGCGGCCAAGTTAACGGCTTCCTGTGTTCGGCAAAAACAAGAGAGCTGATTAAACTTGGTTTTAAACAGAAGTTTACTGCTTTTAAAACTGAAGGAATATCAACAACTCACGCATGCGAACCTTTGGCTATTAATCCTTTTTTTTAAATACAAAAATTAGGATGCTAGACTGTTGAAAATCCAGTAATTTTCTGTCAATGATAACCTTAAAATATTAAGGATAATAATTATTTCATACATTTAAAAAAAAATTATCCACATTTACTGAAATTGGATGGTGCTACTTATTTAAACTTTGACAAAAAAAAGTCACGTTTTGCTGTTTGAAGTATTCTGGACTTTTACCGCCACCTAGTGGTAGGAATCAAGAACTTTTAAAAAGTAGGACTTGCACTTCTGACTGCAGAAACTTCTAGATGAGAGTTGCTGCACAAGCAAACAGGAAATTACTACTAACTATTAACCAGTGTGGATGTTGGTTGGCTGCAAGATATTCTTTAATAGCTACATTGATATATAAATTAAAATGGTCATTCCTACCAAAAAAAGTTTCAAACATAAACTAAGGCTACTATAAATTTCAGTTTTAATAAGAGGGGAAAAAAGCTAATGATCCAGTTTGGACAAGCATAAACATTAGACATTATTTCATTTCATCTCCTAGATGTATTATTATTATTATTATTATTATTATTATTATTACAACATTATATCATCACAATATATGTTCCTTTATTAAAGTGAATTTAATATATGTTTAGTACGTTTTTAAACTGAATTTGTAACTTATTTTTTTATGTCAGAAATGTCCATTCATGTGCTGCTCAGAGAAAGTTGTTTTACACCAAGCATCGTGCTAAAAATGCGCATGCGTCTGTTGTAGAATAACATCTTATGATAGGGCATTTTTTACAAAAAGGCTGTTCAAAATTATGCCTTAACATAAACGTTTACCTCAAACGTATATTTGCTATTTATTTGATTTTCATAATTTAGAAATTATTTTTTTAGAACATTTAATAACATATTTTTTTCTAAAATAACCGATTTATCTAATTGTTTGTAAATTATTTTTGTTAAAATGTTAAGGCAAAACTTAGACAGCTAAAAAAGGACCATCGCCTTTATAAAGAATTTCTCCGTCTTTCGAGCCGTCTCAGTTGTCGGTGAGGCCGGCGGGGCGGATCCCACACCAGAGTTAAAGAGAAAATAAAGCAACACAACAAAAAAATACAACTTGGCCTTTTTATACATTTCTCCATCAAGCTCCCCTGTGGATTTATATAACTGCAAGGTGGGTGAATAAAAGTTAGGGGCGCCGCGAAAACAGGGTTCCTGCTTGGCTACAAGTTCGCACGCGTTATCAGACCTGCTGCTAGCAGTGCGCGAAAATGCTAAGTCAGTGGTGGGTGCTAACTAGTTCGGCCATGGCCCTACTCCTGAACTCCAAGAAACACCGGCTCAGACCACCAAGAGCTAATAACAAAAACAAACCATCAAGAAAATACAAGTATCACATTTTAGTCAATTTAAACGGAAATCTAATTTATTAGTTTAGTCACAGTTGGTGTTAAAGTTTTAGGTGTGTATTGCAGTTGTTTTGGGGCCTTCCGATAGTATCTGAATGGAAAACTTGTGTTACGAAACTGGATGAAAATCCAGATTTTCTAGAAAATGCACCTGCAGTATAGATAAGCACTTCCTGGCTGCGTTACAATCTGTTCCAATCAGCTAACGCATCTGTTACTAATGTGAATGCTTTTGAATAACAATGTCTACCTCTGTAACAAGCACACGATCTTTAAAACTTGTTAGTCAGGTAGAAAACCTCCTTTGATGGTTTAGTCGTTTGACACGTCTTTGAGATATGCCTAGAAAGAAATCCTACGTCATTGATGATTTATGTTTATTAAAATCTATAGATGATCTGATTGTTGATAATATGACTAATAGTTCCGGATTATTTCAGTAAAGAACACCTATGTGGCTGTAGAGATTACAAGGCAAAAGTGTTGTTATCATGTTTTTAAATTAGAGTTTGGTCTTGAAGATTCTGCAAAAGTGAAACTGATAGTTAAAATGCCACATGCTGTTTTTCCTAAATGGAGGCAATAGAAAGTTAGAAGTTGTGTAGTAATAAAACAAAATCTTTAAAATATTTCCACATTCAGAAGTTTTATGGAAAAAATGTAATGGAACAGAATCCAAAGTGGTGTTTGGAAATACTTTAATCTTCTTGCACTTTTCTTTGTTGTTTTGTACAGATTTTGATTCTTTTGTTTTGTGGCATATTTTTATGCTCACATGACACCTGACTTTATCATTTCGATATATTTTGTTTATGTGTTTTAACTTCTAGATGCCCTCAGCAACAAATGCAAATACCCCGGTGCAATCTGCCAGCCCAGAGGTGGGATCCGCTCCAGGCTTAATGGGCAGTTTTGCACAGGGTGGACAGTCAGAAGTCTTGAAGCAGGTGCTGTGCATCATTGACAAAAAAGTCCGCAACATGGAGAAAAAAAAGGTAAGCCTTTTTTCTTTATGACTGTTTGGCATCCTTGCATGTTGAATAGTTTAATGAAAGAATGCCTTTATAATATCTAATTGTTTGTTTCATTTATTTCTATATTATTCCAGGGCAAATTGGATGATTACAGAGTCAAGAAAAATAAAGGAGACGGTCTGAACCAGGACCAGCTGGTGGGTGTCCTGATGTCATAGATTTTCCCATATATATGCTTTAAAATTTTTTGCATCAATGTAATTCTTGATCTTTTAATTTTCATCTGTTTAGGAGGCCCTTGCTAAATACCAGGAAATAACGAACAACTTGGAATTTGCTCGAGAGTTGCAGAAGACCTTTATTACTCTGGGACAAGATGTAAGGAAGACACTGATCAGAAAAAAGCTCTTTCAAACTGTCAATTAGGGGATTAAAGAAAAAAAGATTACATTTCAATGAGCCATGTGGCTCTGTTCAATGGCTGCCTAGTGCATTCTGACACAGTCACGTGTTCAACTTGATCCAAGTTTGAACTTTATAAACATTAATAATGTGTATAAAGTGAGGTGTGTCTTCTAGAAGACCAGAGAAATGAATAGAAGTTTGTGAAAATGAAACATACTGGATCATTAAATTTTACACTTAAGGTTAGTTTTGCTTGTTTCAAGATTAGAAATTAATCTTTTAACTGTATTTATTCAAGCTTGTTTGAGCACAAAGCAGCATAATTTTGGGGGAAATATCTAAAAATATATGTTTTACTAGAAGAACTGGATGGGATTTATTTCAGCATTTAGATTATTTGTTACACTGGGAGGTTGTTGTCTAATAATTGTAAAAAAAAAAGTGTAGCTGAAAACTATTAATTTTATAACTTTTTTTCCTCAACAATTCAAGTAATTCTCCAACTTTTACTTCATTCTGTCTTCTAACCTGATAATATTGTGTGCGGTATGTGGTTGTTTGATATTTTTATCGGTATTTTCAAATGAAATCTGAAAAATTATACAATAGTGACTAAAAATTGCTTTTATTCAAACTATTTAACTTTAATCGAACAACAAAAAGATCAGTTGTTGTTATGCATCACTTGAAAATGTTGGGCAGATGCAGCCATCTTGACCTTTTTCCAATCTAACGTCTTGTGGTTTGTGTGCTTCACGGTCAGATCCAGAAGGTGGTGAAGAAGTCTGCGCGGAGGGAGCAGTTGGTGCGAGAAGAGGCGGAGCAGAGGAAACTCAAGACGGTTCTGGAAGTCCAGTTTCTCTTGGACCGGCTGGGTGACAGCGCTGTGCGGCAGGACCTGAAACAGGGAGTCTGCAGCTCACCTCTGATGACCGACGAAGACCTGGCAGCTTTTGATGAGTTCTACAAGTTGGTGGGACCAGAACGTGATCCAAACGTGAGGTTCGTTTGACTTTTATTCCTCAATAAACAGTGATAAATCTTTTTTTTTTGTGTTTTTTTCTGTTGCATATCCTGACACTTGATCTGGACTCTTGCAGGTTAACTGACCAGTACGACGATGCATCTGTGCACCTCTGGGACCTACTGGAAGGAAAGGACAAACCCATTGTTGGAACAACGTGTAAGTGTATTTTCTGTTCCATGTGGAATACTTCTTACATTTTTGTGTCTTTTATTAACTATTTAAAAAGCTGTGTAGAACAAAATATGTATAAAACACAAACATTCACAAGTGATATTAATCCCAAACTGCCTTTTCAAATGGGTGCTTTGACTCTCCGTCAGAATCGGTGCTCTGCCTGCATCTTCTGAAACCTTAGCACCACTGAAAGGAGCTGAAAATAATTGATCTCAAACTTTTAAGAGATTTGAACGCTCCAAACAATGGCTTTTTGTCAAACTACTGTAGCCATTAGCTAGTTTTAATATGTTAATGTAACATGTGCTTTGTATTCTGGTAGTGTAGCATGTGTGAGGTGCTGTGATGTGAATAATCAGGGTTCGGGACATTGGCATAGTGCATTCTCAGCAATCTGTCCTCAGGCTGCTTCGCAGTGCTGCATTTTGCTCGGGGCGGGCGGGTGGGGGGGGCTGAGAGCTGCAGGCTAATCCTGACTCAGCAGAGTGGCAGCGTGCCAGAGGTGTTGTCACCTTTGGTTCCTCCGGCCAGACCTGTGAAGCCAAAACCAGGAAGCTGATGACCCAGTTCCTCGCCGTGGCACCGGCTGACCTGCCTCATTAGGAGGCTCCGTTCTGATGACGTGAACTGAAGACCTGTTGAAGCTGGATCGAAACAAAATGACTGAGTCATGTTATGGCAAACTAGGACTGTGGATTGTTACTTGGACGGCAATTCAATTCATTAGTCAAGATCGATTCACAAATCAAACCAAATCTGAATCTAACTGTCTGAATGGTCTGGATGCCTTTTTACTGAATGAATGGAAATGGTATGCATTTTAAAACCATCATTACTACCATCATTTAGAACAGGAAATTGGAATTTACAAGACATGACAGATAAAACAAATAATTTTCCTTCATTCATCTTCTTGGCTGCTTTGTCCCTTTCGGGGTCGCGGGGGTCCCGGAGCCTAACCCGGCTACTGATGAGTGAAGCCAGGGTTCACCATGGACAGATCGCCAGTCTGCCTCAATCACACACCCACATCACACTCATTTCACATCTAGGGGCAATTTAGAGTCACCAATGAACCTATGAAGCATGTTTATTGGACAGTGGGGGGAAACCAAAGTCCCTGGAGAAAACCCACGCATGCACGGGGAGAACATGCAAACTCTACACAGAAAGGTCCCTGTTGGTGGTTCTGTTTCAGATCCCCC
The DNA here is from genome assembly GCF_002922805.2 of Oryzias melastigma. NCBI lineage: Eukaryota > Metazoa > Chordata > Actinopteri > Beloniformes > Adrianichthyidae > Oryzias > Oryzias melastigma. The sequence goes on from NC_050517.1 coordinate 15,996,505, forward strand.
AGCTGGTATTTGGACTGGGGCCTTCTTGCTGTGAGGCAAGAGCGCTAACCACTGCGCCACCGTGCAGCCCTACTTAAAGAATTTTAAAGAAATTAAATATACGGTAATTTTCGCTTTAAACAATGTCACTCTCAAAAAGTTTTTCTGTTAACTTCTGCAGTAAATAAAAACAAACATTGCTGTTTTTTTGGATCATTTAGCAAATCCTGACATTGTTTTCCAATTTTCCTTCTCAAAGTAAATGAAATCAAAACAACACATAAAAAAGCAGTAATAACTTTAGAGGAAATTCTTCATAAGATTTTCATAATACTGTATTCCTTAATTCATTTTTATCATATTTTTGTTCTATTTTTCATTCAAATCTATGTATTATTTTTTAAATATATTTAAAACCATTTTCCCTCATCTTATTTCAGTAAACTGAACTTCACTCTTTGTCATCTACAAAAAACACTTTTACTTTGAAATTAAGAAGCTTCACTGAAACTTTACTTAAAAGTTTGATTCACTTCCAGTGACATGAATGCATTCATTTTGTTTATTTTATGCATATAAAATCTAACATGATTCTCCATTCTAGGTTAATCACACTACTTGGAAGTTAACGCACTCTAATGGCTTTATCAAAATCACAGATCAGCAATCTCACATGCAGCAGTTAATTGCACTCGTATTTCAAGGAACAGATTGCAAATATTCAAGTATTTGGATACTTGTTACAGCCCTACAACAAACGTGATATTTCATGTTGAGAATCTCAGGGTGTATTCAGACTGGACCTATTTTGTCCCCTTAAAATGACCCAAAGTTCCTTTCCTCTGATAATGCGGAACCAAGTTTCAGTCTGAATCCTGGACCAGGAACCGCTCTCGGACCCATCTTTGGAGGTGGTTTCAGTTTGTTTCCAATTGGCTCTCATGACGACTTCTTAATTTAGTTTTTTTAACAATTCTCTTAAAAACAAAGCCATAACACCACAACGATAAGACATGACAACTCATTGAAATGTAGTCAGATGAATTTGGACACATTAAAAAACTTTTAACATGAAACACATTGCTTCTCATTGTTTTCCTGACAGTCTATATGCCACAAACACTTATTATCATATCTTCTTAGCTGTAGCGTCCCTAGTAACCGTCTTGCAGTATTCCTCCGATGTACCAAAGTAGCAGAAAAAAGTGTTGAACCTGGCCTTCATACAGACAATCAAAAGCAATCAGCGAAATAAAAAGTCTGAATAAATGAAAAGTCCTGGCAAGGATTTACAGAGTGGAGCACCTCAATTTTTCTCTTTTTGTTTTGACCCGCCCTTGTAACTGCTGGCCAAGGACTGAGAGATGTTTAGTCACGTGGTTTTATTTACAAGGTTTGGTCCAAAACATGAATCTTTGCCAGTCAGAATTCAGACCAAATGGATTTTTCAGTACTTGATCCGAACCAACAGACTTTCACACTGATTTCAGGCAGTGTCCAATTTCTAAAGCTGTGATGTCTTGGTGCTGAAGTCAGTCTGAGTTTGGCCACTTTAAAACTGTTTAGTTATTCTAGTATTTGGAGAGTTACTTAAACCTCTACATTTTTAACTGAATGCAGTTTTTATTTGTTTATATTTTAGTTTACAATCAGCTCTAGGTAAAGGATTGTCTCATAAAGTCCAGTCCTCTTCCTCTGCGCTCCTGTCAATGTCATTATTAATGTGTCTCCTTTAAGGTGGATCTTTTTCACTAAACGTTGAAAATGTCTCCTCAGACAAAGCACTAAAGGAGACTTTGGACCAGGTTCTGCTGAGCGGCTATTTTGACCGAATCCCATCCCACCAAAACGGACTGTGTGAGGAGGAGGAGGAGGAGGAGGTGTTGGAGGAAGAGCCAGTCACAACCACAGCAGCAGTGACTGAAACTGAAGCCTCAGAAGCAGAAGAACAGATCATTGTTGCAGGTCTGCATTTCGAATGTGAGAATTGGGGGAAAAAAAAATCAAGGATGAACTGAAATATCCTTCTGTCTTTACAGAAGCGGAAGTCATTGAGGAGTTTACAGAACCTCTCGCAGTGGAAACAGCAGAGGTAAGAGCAGAGGAGTTTCTGCAGACTGTTGTTTCATGTCTGTGCGGTATTATAGAATCATCAGTAATTTGGATCTTTCTTTTTTTAGATGTAAAGCGTTTGTATGACTGTTTAAACTAGACTGATATTTATTTTTAAGATCCTCGAACTAACACAACAAATCCTACAAAGTTCAGGGTTCAAAGGTGTTAAGACATTTGTCATTTTTGGATCAAACTGATAAAAACATCTAAACCTTGAAATATGAAAGTCAATTGGTTGATTTATTTCCAAGTGTTAATTAAAAAAACTCAAATAATTCTGAGAAATTACTGAGTCGATGGCGTGGATAACCAAAGGTTGCAGCTCTGTGTCTTTTGTTGATTGACTGCATCAGGTGGATCCAACCAATTAGAACATAAAAGTGCAGTTATAGTTGGAAAAGAAATCGGATGCTGTCCCTCAAGGCCAAGATTTTCTGCTTTTGTTTGTTGTTGTTGTTTACATCATTGTGTCGAGGTGATTAAAGTTCCCAGTTCTTGACCTTTACAGCCCAGTTATAAAAGTGTATTTACTGATTGATGTAGAATTCTGTTTATCATGTTTTTATTAAAGGGTACCCAAACACTAAATCAACTTTTTTGGTCTGTTGACCTCTATAAATGGGGCTTTAAAAGTGCTGTCTGTTGGTTTTTGCCAAATTAAAATAAACGTGTTTAATTCCTGAAAATATAGTCAAAAACCGCCTGTATGCTGCCCCCTACCGGTTGAAACGAGGGGTTGCAGTTGAATTTTGTGATTGGTCAACTGGTGTAAGTCCCAGAAGTTTCACGTCATCATGCTCTGCAGCTCCAGTAGAAAAGCCCCGCCCATCTTTGATTCTGTAGCGGTCGATTGTCGTTGTGTTAGCTTTAGCATGACTCGTAGCCAGGTGTGTTGCCTTCACTTGTCAAAAATCTACTGATTTACACGACTTTCCAGTAGACTTGGAGGTTGGGAAACAGAGGTTGACTGCCATTGGCATTATACCCAGCAAACTCTGTCCTGGTGATGGATTTGCAATGAATATTTCACTCTGGATTGTTTGTTCAATATGTTAGCATTTATGAGCTACAATGCTAGCGGCATTTTACCACTCTCTGACACAGGTCTTCTTCGGGCTTGCAAACCCTCAGCTGCGCCGTCAGCTTTGCAAAAGCAGCGTCTTGAGCATTTATATATATTACTGGATTGGACTTTGCCTATTCGCTGAGAAAGAGACGTGCACACACAGGTGCCATTGCTATTCGTTGCATCGCATCAATAGAACGCTGCTGTTTCAATGTAAGACATGCAGAAAAATGGGGCTAGCTCCCTCATTTTTTAACCGATTTTCACAAAACATGGCTCGAATTAAAGCTTAACCATCTCTGAAATCTAAGCTATAAGTAGTGCAAGAACTGCACTTTCTAGTGTCACAGCTTCATAAAGCTAACCTATCAGTCAATCATAGATCCAAGCCACACCTCCGCTGCTCAGTCCGGCTGCACTAGCCCCGCCCCGTTTTTGGCATTTTCCAAACCTGGGCTGAGAATGGAGTCAGCCTCCAACTGTTCTATTGGTTACCCTTTAAATGCATCTGTGTGTCTTTGTGTTGTGTGAGTGTAATATGTAAGTCTGTACTTTGCTTACTCAGCACTTTTAGTCTAAAGCATCTGAGCTCTACTGTAAGAGAATCAATACAATAAAAGTAAATAAGCAAAGATGTTTCTGTTCTTGTGACTCTCCCTTATTATGTTTCTCTTCAGTTTGTAAACAGACAGTTCATCATAGACGGGGCTTACAGTGGGAGTGAGAAGGAGCCGGCGGGTGAATGGACCAGGGAAACAGAGGTTTGCAGATGAAACAACTCCTTCCATTACGTTGCATTTTACGTTGCACTTCCATCTTTGAGGTTATTGCGGTATGAGGAACTGGATTGTCATGTCTATGGTTACACACTTGTTTTTTGTTTTAGAGCGACATAAACACACAAAGATCTGCTCTAGTATTCCTCAAATTCAAAGCCTCAAATGTATGAAAATTTCACTCCCACATAAAGAAATCTGGTTCAGGTCAGCCACACTACTGGATGATACATTGGAGCATTATGGGTACTACAGTCAGAAGCCTCGTGGAGCGATGTGTGCTTTATCTGTTGGTGAATGAGTTGTATAGAGGTTCTGTTTAGTTTTGCTAGATGTGCCTTGTAGTCTGAAAATTAAAAACATTGTATTTTTCTTTAACTAGAGACTTACAATTGAGAGGTCAAAGAGCCACTTGTGGCTCCGGAGCCTCAGGTTGGAGACGTCTGGTTAAGGTTTTGTGGCTATCAGTGGGTGGAGCTTAAAATACCAGAAGAGCTCCTGAAAAGATGAACTTTACTAGAAAAAAAAACATACTTTGTGTGTCGTTTCTCTTTTGTGTGTGTGTGTTGAAATTCTTACAATATACAGCGTCTCGGTCTTTTGTGCAAACATATGATCGACTGGTGTCTGCTGTATCAGAAGTGCATCTCTACAAAGCCTCCTCAGAATCTACTGCTGAGTGTAAATACTGGCTCTCTTTGGTTTTCAGGTTGTTGGTGCTTTGCAGCCGCAGCAGCAGCAGCCGCCTTTACAGCCTGCAGTCCCCCCTGTCGCTCTTGAAACCCACCCCATAAACTTGTCGTCTCCCGTTCCGCCCAGTGACCCCCTGGTCAGGAAGCAAGTGGTGCAAGACCTCATGGCTCAAATGCAAGGACCCTACAACTTCATGCAGGTGAGGTGGAACTCCCGGGAAGCAAAAGTTTGCTCTGCTTTGCGTTCCGCTGTGCTGAACCCTTCTGCTGTCAGGACTCCATGTTGGAGTATGATGGACAGCCCATTGACCCAGCCATTGTGTCAGCGCAGCCTATGAAACCCGCTCAGAACATGGAAGCTCCACAGATGGTTTGTCCTCCAGGTAAGTTTCAGCAGACTGATAAAACCAGCTCAAACTCATTATTTAGAATTCATCGTTCCATCGTTTCAGTTCATCCTGAATCCCGGCTATCACAATCAAACTCTGTTCCTGTACAACCTGAGCCCACACAAGTGAGTGGTTTCATCGGATCAGTCAATTCTTTTCAGTTATTTCAGTGTAAAAATATTCTGTTTCTAATCACAGGTGCCCATCGTCTCTCCAACCCCCCCACCCATGTATCAGAGCTCACACGTGCAAGAGCCTCGACTCTCACCCGAGTCTATGGACCCCATCCAGGTAAACCTGACTGAAGAAATCTGAGAAAACTGATGAATCCTTTCCTGAGTGTAAGTGAAGTTAACATAAACGCTTGTGCTCCTTCAACAGACTTCCATGTCGTTGTCGACAGAGCAGCCTCCCCCCTCTACAGCTCTCCCCCCTGCCTCCCAGACGCAGGGCTTCCCGCCTGTTTCCAAACCTCCACACAGCAGCGGCATCAATGTCAACGCAGCTCCATTCCAGTCCATGCAAACAGTAAGACTGATGGCGCTCACTTCCTGCTCCTCAGAGGAAGTCTCATATGAAGCGTAAAGGCTGATCTGATTGGCAGCGGCGGTCTGCTCCAACGCTATTTGTGTTTCTGTCTGCAGCAAACACTCATCTGTTTTTAAAGGGACTCAAAAGCCTGATTTTACGTAGAGAATATTTTTGCATCCGCTTTAGTTTAGAGGAATTTCGGCTTTATGTCACTAACGAAATTGCAAAAGTTAAGGGCAGTTCAGCCAAAGATTCAGATGTTAATTCTATTAAGGTGACACAATCAGGGATAGATTATTTTCTGGGTTTCAGGTGAAGCAGCTCAAATGTTTCTCTGTTCCCCAGGTGTTCAACCTCAACGCTCCAGTCCCACCAGCCAATGAGGCAGAAGCTCTGAACCATGCCAACCAGTACCAAACCAGTTACAACCAGGCCTTCAGCAGTCAGCCGCAGCATCCGGCGGAGCAGGCAGAGATGCCGTCAGAAACACTTCAGTCCGGTGAGCAGAGCTTCATACTTCATTTGTTTGGAAAGAATAACAACCATAATGTTTCCATGTCTTCACATTATGATCAGCACTATTTGCTTTGCAGTGCTTTCTGGGTAAAGAAGCTGACTGCAGTAACATTAAACAAACTTTAGTTCCTTACTCTGACCTGAGAGTAAAGAACCAAATACACAATTTACTTCATTTTCAATTTCACAAACTTTTTGTACTTTTGTTTTTTCATTTATATTCATCTTTTTTGTGGGTTTTTTATTGTTTGGTGTAAAATGTCCAAAAAAAGAATTGTTTCATAGAATACACTTTTTACATTTGTGTGGTGTAAAGATAACCTCCTTTTTTATTACTTCGATCAGTCACAAACTTGCACTCCTTTCAAACTCTAAACAATGAATCTACAGCATCTTTTATTTAATAGGTTTTATTTTAAATATTTAGGTTGGTAAATTGGATTATTGTAATGCATATGCAATCATACGGAAGCCGAAAACAGCCTGTCTTTCTTTTTTTTTGTTTTAATCGTTTTCTCGTTATAACAAGATCCACTATCTTGTTATAACGAGAAAACAAAGTTCGTTTTCTCGTTATAATGAGATAATCAAGAACGGAGAATAAAGCGTCTCCCTCTAGCTCTCAGACACCGACACTTCAACTAATTGAAAACACTCCACAAACGTTGTTTTTAGTCAATTTTTTATTTATTATTGAATGTATGCTCTTTAAATGTCTTAATACAGTCTCATGCACCAGCCACTCACTTAGTTTCCCCAAAAAGCTCCGAACAAACATTGACAGAATTCAGGGCTGCTGAGCGTCTGCATGGTGTGTTCGCTGAGATCCGGACATCAGCAGCAAAACAAAGCAGTTTATCAGAGAAAACGTCGAACATCAGCACTGATCCATAAATAATCGATTGATAATTTTTTTCTGAAAACTGCTTTGTTTGCTTAAGGATTGCATAAAAAAGGACAAATGCATAGTAGCAGGTTGAGTTGTACCGAGTGGCTTTTTGGGGCATGTCCGGCTAATGTCCGGAGTTCATTGAACGTATCATGCGCAGATTCTTGTCGGCGCTGTGATCTGTCAATCAGGCTTATCACGAGAAAACAAAGTTTTCTTGTGTTGCACAGGTAAACCCCTGTGTTTTCTCGAGAGACTTTGTTTTCTTGGGAAAACAAAGTTTGTTTTCTCGTGATAACGACATATTATCTCGTTATCACGAGAAAACGATCCAAAAAAAAAAAAAGTTAGGCCGTTTTCGGTTTTCGTACAATCATATGTTACATGCATATACAACTCTTTAAGGGTTATAGTTTCAGTTTTTACTAGGGCTGTCAAACTCAATGTGTTAACGCATGTAATTAATCAAAAAATGTTGCACGTTCATATTTATTAAATTAATCACATTTCTGTTTTCTGCTTCACAAGACTTCCACGATGTTCCTTAATTTCACTTCATCTGTTTTTTTCACCCCATGGTCACTTACAAAAAAAAAATACATTTTTAACCCATATTTAAATTTTTCAATTCAATTTTATTGATATAGCCCCAAATCACAAAGAAAATTTGCCTCATTGGGCTATTTAGTGCTTTGTTTGTATTATTTTTTCAGTTTTTATCCTTTTGGGGGATTTTTTTTTCAGTAATACTGCAGACATGAAAATCTTTACAGTTCTGCTTATCTTGCACAAATTACACTTTAGGGACATCCGAGTTTACACTTTATGAAATTAAAAATTTCAGACCATAAAAAGGAAGGAACATTTTTTTTCTTGCCTTTTTTGTTTAAAAGCCACTTAATGTCATAAGATCATAAGATTAATCACAATCCAAAAGTGTGATTAATCTGAATATTTTTTTTCAATCGCTTGACATCTCTAGTTTTTACTGATAGAAGTGGAAAAGCTAAAATGATTTCTCCAAACTGTAAAAGTTTACAACATTTACTGGTTTTTATTTTTATAAGTACTTAACTTTGACATCCCGACTCTTAAGTTTGAATAACATTGAAAAATCTTATTTCTTTTTTCTTTTATCCATTTTTAGATTTAGTATAACCACATTTGCTGAAGTGTGTTTTTAAAAAACACAATTAATTCTAGTGCACGGATGAATCAAGGAAAACTGTAAAAAAAATAAAATAAAAAAAACTGCAATACTTGTGTTTTTTTGTCTACACAGAAAACTATGAAATAGTATTGTATTCATTCTTTTTTTTAAAAAAGGATGCTATTTGAAGAGGTTTTTGTGTTAATTTTTCCCCTGTATTCCTCGTGCTCATATTTATAAGTACTACAAAAGCAAAGTACTACAAACAGGTTGGAGACTAACCTAATCTGTTCATGAAACTATAAAATGACCTCCAATAATAAGTTCAAAAGCCACAATATGTACATGCTACAGTATTGTCAGTCTGGTGTATTTATTTATGTATTTTAATTGAATACAATACGCTTCCATAAACTGCAGAGCTGCCTTGTATTTGCACAACCCACTTGTGTTTTTACTTGTTTCCGGTAGAACTTGTAGTACTGTCGGACAGTGGTTCCGGATTTACCAAAAATAAAGCCGTGTTGTGTTTGTGGTGGTGTGTTTTTCCTCAGCAGTTGGTGCCTTTCATTCCCAAGATCAGTCTGCAGGTCATCAGCAGCCGGTCCAGCAGGGCCCAGGCTTTGGACGACAGACTCAGTCTTTCTACAACAGCAGAGGCATGCCTCGAGGTGGACCACGCAACGCCAGGGGCCTGATCAACGGCTACAGAGGCTCTTCCAACGGATTCAGGGGTGAGCTCAAACCGAAGAGCTCATGAACTTTTACTCTGCTAGAAGATTAAAGTTTACGTTCTTAACTGATTGGAACAATTGTTTTAGTGATAAAGAGAAGTAGCAATGAAATTTTTGACTAAAAAGGCGGATTATCACAGATTTCATACATTAAGCATCTTTAGGATTTGATGTTAAAAACTTTTTTCTTTTACCTTAAAATAAACTTGTTTTGAAACTATGCGGAGAGATCTACTAAAGTATTCAAGTGTTGGATGCAGAATCAGTCTAAATATACATACTTTGCTTTCTGCAGGCGGTTATGACGGCTATCGCCCGCCTTTTGCCAACAGTCCAAACTCTGGATACGGACAGACTCAGTTCAGCACACCCCGGGATTACTCAAACGGGAATTATCAGAGGGTATGGAGAAAAAAATATATATATATTTTAAAGTGTGTCCACTCGGTTTCTATAATGTTTCTTTACCTTTTGTGGTTTCTTTAGGATGGTTACCAACAGAACTACAAGCGGGGGACGGGCCAGGGACCCAGAGGAATGTCAAGAGGCAGCACTCAAGCTATGAGATCCTGAGCTGGCCTTCCTTAATGACTGACTGAATAATTTGCACCACACTGAAAACTAAAATTCAATACTGCATTGACCCCGGCTCACTTTTGGTGTTTTTTATCGTACATCATTGGTGGCATTTCCTCCGTTTTCTTTTATGAATCAAAAGAATGTCTGCTTTGATATTTTGAAAAAAAAATCATCCAGACTTTAAAACACAAGGTGGACCGTAGATCTGGTCTTTGATTTACAAAAGCCATGTGTTTTGACGGATTTTATCAATTCTTTTATTTCACTTGCCACTGCTGGTCCAAATGATGGGAGCCGTTCCCGTTTCTCAGTTTTGTCATTTTGGTTAAAAAGACGGATCACTTTTGTTCCAAGAATTCTCATTTCCTCGTTTGTAAATTGATGTTGCTTCAAGAGTTTCAATAAAGTTGTGTTGCATACTCTTGCTCTTAAATCACGCTGTTCTTCACAGATGCATCCAGCCAGGATAAGTTTGTTCATTTGTGTTTCTCACCGTGAATCTGCGGCCTTGATAGTTCTGCGTTTGTTTACATTTAACATTCATGTGGTTCAGGTTAACTTTAGTGCAGGAAATCTAAACTTTATCTGACATATCTGAGAGTAACAGCTAAACTGAAATACTGTGATCTTGCATGTTAAATGCATCTCATTGCACGATGCTGCTGTGGGGAAAATACGACCTCAATCCTTCAGGGCACATGTATCACACCAGTATATAACTGGTTAGATTGTTTTTAAACAAAGCTATTTAAAAAAAAATCGATTGACCTATACTGAGCAAAATTGCAAAAACTTTGCTTTGGACAAAACTTTCTGTTTATTTTCCTTGTCTAAGTTTTTTAAATCCTCACTTGTGAATTTTACTATAAGGTTGTGTGGTGAAATTTGCTGTTCAATTTAACCTAATTTGTGTCATATCCAGAATATTTAATTTGCAGGAAACATGCAAAGTAAATAATTTTTAAGTTTTAAATGAGAAGAGCAAACTGTGTTATACAAAATAAAATAAATCTGCTTGTCTATGTCCATAAATATAAGTTTTTAATCCAACGTCAACTTATTTTGGGACAAATCTTTTTCTGAGTTGAATAAAATATGAAATTAGAAAGTTCTGAAAGTCCTTTGAATTTGTTTGTTTAGGAAACTCAAAAACTATCACTCTTATAGGCCTACTTCTTGGCTGTAGAGAGGACAAAACGTTCAGTGTCAATTAGAAAGCTATTTTTGAATGTTTTAAGCATTTTCCATTTAATGTTATTGTTAAAAAAATAAATAATGATTAATAATTGCATATCAAATTAGATAAAATACTAAATTCACTCAAAAACTTCACATAAATGAATGTAATATTTAATTACTTCATTTATTCAAATTTATTTTGTCCAAAAACTCCCATTTTTCCAGCAACAAAGACTAAACCCCACCAGCTATGGTTATTTTGTGTACTTTAATAATTTCATAGCTTTTTACTTGAATTTTTAATTTAATTATATGATATGACATTTTAAAGTGGATTTTCACGTTTCTTATAGTACACAACACTTCAGTAAAAAAAATAATCTGGTTTATTTTCAGAACTGGAAACCTATTAAAATTTTTTGATGATCTTAAATTATAAAGTTGAGCAAAATTTCATGTTTTATTTGCTTTTTGTTCGTACTGAGGGAAATAGATTAATATGTGAAATCTAATTTGGGTCAATAAATAAATTAAATAGTGTTAAATTTAGTTTTTTTGAAATCAGGAAATGTAAAAAAGCTTATTGCCACTTGAAGTTTACTTACTGCCCTCTGGTGGTCTGGAGTGTCATTTTGCCTGCAGGTTCACAGCCGGCGTCTTGATTGTTTTATTTTTATTTTTTTTATGTATTTTTTATTTTTCCATTTAAAGTATTAATCTGCCATCACGGAAAGTCTAAATCAATCAGTTTGAGATCTTTTTTTAAACCGCACCACGACGGAGTTCGTTTGAGAAAATGTCGCTTAGTTCTGACGTCATCATTGGGTCCTTCATGAACTGTTGTCTCCACGTGAGTTTATCAACAGCGTGTTTTTTTTATTTACTTCAGTTGTTGAGTTTTCTGTCATATTTGGTCCAGACAAACAAAGCGAGTTTAAACAGAAGGTAATCGGAGTACTGTTTAGTTTTTTATCCGGTTTTGTTGTTTTCGCTTGCAGACAGATTACCTGAAGTTATTTAGCTAGCTTTTCTGCATCTCTAAATGATGTGCGTTAAATGATTTTTCTCTGCAGCGCTGCGACCATGGCGACAGTCCGCAAGAAGGTGGACAATCGGATCCGGGTCCAGATCGAAAATGGGGTCGCTTTGCAGCACAGAACCATGTTTGTGGTTGTCGGAGATCGTGGTAGAGATCAGGTCAATCATCTCAATTCGTTTAGTCAGACTCACCTACATTAGCGGCTTTCTCCATATTGAGTCGTTGTTTTCCTTTGATCCAGGTCGTGATCCTGCATCACATGCTGTCTAAAGCTGCTGTCAGAGCTCGACCCTCAGTGCTTTGGTGCTACAAGAAAGAGTTGGGCTTTAGCAGGTATGTAGAGACTCCATCCAGACAGGTGTTAGCAGGTGGAGATCAAGTGTTGATGGATCTTTATATGTGTGAAACAGCAACCGGAAAAAGCGAATGAGACAGCTGCAGAAGAAGATCAAGACTGGCACCCTGAATCTGAATCAAGACGACCCGTTTGAGCTCTTCATTGCTGCCACTAACATCCGCTACTGTTACTATAACGAGACACACAAGATCCTCGGAAACACCTATGGCATGTGTGTCCTACAGGTGAGGAGGTCTACCATCTCTATAGCTTTGAGAATGCAGCAGCTTTTTGTTGATCCCAAAGATTCCTTTCTTCGTGATCTTCACCAAATTTTAATAGAGAAGCCTTTTCACACCGTTTTTAATTTCTTCCACTCAGGACTTTGAAGCTCTCACTCCCAATCTCTTGGCACGAACAATCGAAACAGTAGAAGGAGGTGGTATCATCGTTATTCTGCTCCGAACCATGAAATCTCTCAAGCAGCTTTACACCATGACCATGGTAAGCTGGGATCATCTTCCCCCTCCATCTTCTGGTTGTTTTATAGATTATCTTAGTTCCTGTCTTTTCTTGTAGGATGTGCACGCCCGATACAGAACCGAGGCTCACCAAGACGTGGTGGGCAGGTTCAACGAGAGGTTCGTTTTTTTTTATTATTATTATTTTATTTTTACCATTTTTGAGCAGAATACTTTCAGCTCTGGAAAAAAAATTTATATATATGTATTTGTTTTCCAGATTTATACTTTCACTTTCATCCTGTAAAAACTGCGTTGTCATTGACGACCAGCTCAACATCCTTCCAGTCTCCAGCCACATGGCAAACATCAAACCAGTTCCCCCGAAGACTCAGGTATAAGTGTTACCATGGAAACTAATATTAGTTAATGAAGGGGAAGATAGATGATAAAATAATATAATTGTATTTGTGATTTTTTTTTTGTTTTGCTGTTTCATTGGTTTAAATGACCTGAAGTTGAGCAAATCTCTTTGTTTTAACAAGTTATTTGGAGAAACAGAAACAAAAAATGGTTTAATGCTTATTTATGCTTTGGAATTCTTATATGATTTAACTCCAAGGGAATTCTGAAATATTCACTTTAGATCTGCATTTTTTTGGAGTCTCTTGTTGTTGTTTTTTAGCACACTCATAATTGACTTTCAGGTGGGAAACACTCTCTTTTACTCACTGCTTAAACTTTACTGCAATAATCTTTGACTTTCATAGCAGAAAATTTTGTGTGTAAATACAAAGAAAATAATCAAACTTGTTAATATTTCAGTTTATCTTTTGATGTTTTTGCACCACTGTTTAGACAAAGGTTGTTAGGTGTTGACCGTCCGTCATCTTCTCTTCTCCAGGAGGACGGTTTGTCTCCTCGAGAGCAGGAGCTGAAAGATCTGAAGGAGTCTCTTCAGGACACTCAGCCTGTCGGGGTTCTCGTGGACTGCTGCAGGACTATGGATCAGGTCAATTCTAACAGCAGATGTGCTGATAATCTGATTACAGAGGGCTTTATGAGTATGGAGATAATATTGAATGGGATTTTGCTTCAGGAGGAGTAAGTTGTCATTTTAAAAAGCGTGTCGTCCTCTAGGCGAAGGCGGTGCTGAAGTTTATTGAAGCCGTGTCCGAGAAAACCCTGAGGAGCACCGTGGCTCTGACTGCCGCTCGAGGTCGAGGAAAGTCTGCTGCGATGGGGCTGTCTGTCGCTGGAGCTGTGGCCTTCGGGTACACAAGTTTGTTTTTTTGATCTTTAGATTCACATTTAACATTGTTTGTACAAACCTGTCTCTTCTTGTTCAGCTACTCCAACATCTTCGTGACCTCTCCAAGCCCAGACAACCTCCACACCATGTTCGAATTCATCTTCAAAGGTTTTGACGCTCTGCAGTATCAGGTAGAAACCACGCCAGACCTTCTGCCTGTCGGCGGGAACTGACTCTCATCCGAAGTTCTGTCTTCCTTTTGCAGGAGCATCTGGACTATGAGATCATCCAGTCTTTGAATCCAGAGTTCAACAAAGCCGTGGTGCGGGTGAACATCTTCAAGGAGCATCGACAGACCATCCAGGTAGATGAGAGCAGAGCGAGGTCTCAAAAAGAAGTGACATCCTTACATGTCCTCTGTGACCCCGACAGTACATCCACCCAGGGGATGCGGTGAAGCTGGGTCAGGCGGAGCTGCTGGTCATTGACGAGGCTGCAGCCATCCCTCTCCCTCTGGTGAAGAACCTGCTGGGACCGTATCTAGTTTTCATGGCCTCCACCATCAACGGGTGAGCTATAAATTAAAAAATGTGAGGGCTTTTGGGGTCATACCAACCGCAGGTGTGACGGGTTGTTCTTGGTCTGTGCAGGTACGAGGGGACAGGACGCTCTCTGTCTCTCAAGTTGATCCAGCAGCTGCGGCAGCAGAGTGCAGACAGTCAGCAGAGCATGTCAGCAGAGAACCGGAGCACCATCACAGCCAGGCTGGCTGCAGGTAGGACTCTTTTCAATAGAAAAAATACATATATATTTTGATTTTTTTTTAAATAAAATATATAAAATTTTCTAAAATGTGTTATTCTTTTAATTATTAGTATTTATTTTCTTGTTTATTTTTTTATTTAATCTTTTAACTTTTTGACTTTGACGGGTCAAGCTGGTTCTGCTTCAAGTCCATCACCTGACCCAGTCTTTCTGCCCTCGCAGCACGCAGCCTCCACGAGGTTTCCCTGCACGAGTCCATCCGGTACGCTCCGGCAGACCCGGTGGAGAAGTGGCTGAACGAGCTGCTCTGTCTTGACTGTCTCAACATTCCCAGACTTGTCTCTGGATGCCCACTGCCACAAACATGTGACTTGTATCCTTTCATTTGTTTTTCCACTCAGAAAACCATTAAAAAAAATTTCCTTTAACTTCCTCCCTGTAGATATTATGTAAACAGAGACACGCTGTTCTGCTACCACAAAGCCTCCGAGGCGTTCCTGCAGAGGCTGATGGCTCTCTATGTGGCCTCACACTACAAGGTGACACAATTGCTTCGGTCTACACACAGACCAAACTTGACATCACACTCAGAGTTCAGGTTTTCCTCTGACTGGTGGTTTTGTTTTCTCCAGAACTCCCCGAACGACCTGCAGATGCTGTCCGACGCTCCAGCTCATCACCTCTTCTGCCTCCTGCCGCCTGTTCCTCCCACTCAGAACTCGCTACCGGAAGTCCTCGCCGTGGTGCAGGTAACGTTTAAAATACAACCCATAAGATTATGATTTGCAAAACAATAAGTTTTTTTTTCTAACAGGTGTGTCTCGAGGGAGAAATTTCAAGGCAGACGATTCTCAACAGCCTGTCCAGAGGGAAGAAGGCGTCGGGCGACCTCATTCCCTGGACTGTGTCAGAACAGGTGTGCTCACTTTAAGGCATTAAGTTTTCAATAACATAATTTTTCCTGCTGCTGCTCTAAAGTGAAATTATGTCATCTTCTCTTCCCGTTAGTTTCAAGATCCAGACTTTGGCTGTCTGTCTGGAGGCAGAGTGGTGCGAATAGCGGTCAATCCAGACTATCAAGGGGTGAGAATTTCACTTTAGGAAGTTTACAAACAGCTCCCCTCACATCAACTAGTCTTGGTTTAATTAAGACTTAGAAAAAAAAAAAAAAAAAAGCTGTGGTGATGTTTGTCACTTGTTTGTTTCTAGACCATTTGAACACACCTTTTGCACACAACTTACAGAAAGTAACCCTGAATTTACTCCGTCCGGTGCGTTGCATGAGTCTGTCTCACGACATGCTCGTTGCGTCTCTGGTCTGCTGCTTCAAACTTCATGTTAGTCATCAGCTTGTGTGACTCTCCATCAGATGGGCTACGGCTCCCGAGCACTCCAGCTGCTGCAGATGTACTATGAGGGCAAGTTTCCTACCATGGATGAATCTGCGGCCTCTTCAAACACAGAAATCGTCCCCGTCAGCAGTGAGGTGAGGCTGTCTTTTGACGAAAACACCTTTTAGGAGTTAGTGTTTGCTACGTCTCACTGGACCTCTGCTTGACTCTGCAGGCTGTTAGTCTCCTGGAGGAGGTGATCACTCCTCGGAAGGAGCTGCCTCCTCTGCTGCTGAAGCTCTCAGAGAGGAGAGCGGAGAGGCTGGACTACCTGGGAGTTTCCTACGGCCTCACAACGCAGCTGCTCAGGTGAGCTGAAGATGGAATTATTTTTGCAGCTTCAGGTGTGTTAAAAATGTTTTTGTCACCTTTCCAGATTCTGGAAAAAAGGGGGCTATACTCCCGTCTATCTAAGGCAAACACCTGTGAGTTCTATTACTTTAACGTGTTAGCCTCATGTTTTTGCTCCGTTTAAATGCCATAAAAAAAAACATTTGGTTGTTTCTAGAATGATCTGACAGGAGAACACTCCTGTGTGATGCTGAAAGAGCTGAATACAGAGGAGGCCCCGGAGCAGGGCCAGTGGCTGTCTGCCTTCTGGAAAGGTGAAGCTGACCTCTTGACCTCCTGTTGGCGCCGTCCTGCAGCTCTCTGCTTAAACGGTTTTGTTTGTGGTGGTCACAGATTTCCGCCGGCGCTTCCTGTCTCTACTCTCGTACCAGTTCAGCAGCTTCCATCCGAGCTTGTCGCTCAGCATTTTGCAAAATAAGAAGTCCAAGGAGGAGGTCACTGGTATGTTTTGGGGTTTTTCTTTTTTTTTTATTCTGGAGCAAGTATAGACATATATATTCCCTGATTCATCTCTGCAGCTCTCAGCTTCTCAGAGCTGGAGGCCACTTTCACCCCCTATGACCTGAAACGTCTGGAGTTGTACTCCAGGAGCATGGTGGACTACCACCTCATCATGGACCTGATCCCCGCTCTGGCGCGCATGTTCTTCCTCAAACAGCTGGGTGACGTCTCCCTGTCTGCAGCTCAGTGTGTAGGTTTCTCTTCAACCCCACATCTCCAAATCTGCATTAATTTTGAAGAATTTTGCTCCAGATTTTAACGGGACTGTTCTTACTGAAGGCATTACTGCTTGGAATTGGACTGCAGCACAAGACTGTGGACCAACTGGAAAAGGAAATTGAACTCCCGAGCTCACAGCTCATGGGCCTGTTCAACCGCATCATCAGAAAGTTTGTGCAGGTCAATTACCATAAGGAATAAATCATTTTTAAAAAGTGAGACCATTTCATAGCATGTCGTTTAAATCATTCTTTCATTTTTTAGGTGTTCACCAGCATCCAGGAGAAAACAATCGAACAACAGATGGTGGCCACCAAAACTGTCAGCATGGAGCCAACCGTCAGAAGCCTCAATGAAGATCTGGTATGAGAATACAGTCACACATTTGTACTATAACATTTTATTTTTTAATTATTTTAGCGTACCTCTTCCAATAGTAGCTCCAGCATTAATTAGTGATGGCTGTCTATTGGAGACCGGCGTTTATTCCATCACAGACAGAATGGTGATGACTAATAGGTTCGTTTAGTCACAAAATACAGACAACAACAACAGATGAACATTTCTGGATTTATTGAAATTATGAGAACAGTAAATTAATGCCTTAAGCATAGGAATGTAATGATTCAGTCGAGCCACGATTCGATTATTTGTGCTCCTGAAATCATTTTCTTGGAGACTTGCCCTCCTTTCCTTCTTTGCTCAAAGATGCCCCACCCCCTTGCGATCACGGAAATATGGGCAGATCTTAAAGGAGTCCGACTACTAATAGAGGCTGGCGTCTAATAGAACAAGCACTTGTTGTTTATCGGAGATCTGTGTCTATTAGAGACCGGCCACTATTGGAAGATAAACGGTAGTTTATTTTTTTGGTTTATTTCTCATGGACAGTCCACATTAAAAGCATAAACTGCAATGTGCCAGAATTCGCGTAGTGGCTATTTTTCATCTGTAGTCCCCGGACAGATGATTAAAATGTCAACCTAAAACATTAAATCAACAATAAAAGCACCAGTTAAAAATAACGTTTTTAATTCAACACATTTGGTGCTTCAGGAGCAAAATGAAGGTGGAACATGACTCAGTGAATGTATAAATGTTTATTACACATTTACCATGTTTATTATTGGGGTTTTTTTGCCATAAGGATAAAAAAAATGTTGATACAAATGGAAAAAATAAATTTAGTCAAGTTGAGAGACGGAACATAAATTAAAGTTCCACTCTGATCATTTGATCTTTTGTAAAAGTGTTCCCAGTGGTCTTTTTTTTCCACATGCTCCTGTATCGCAACTATTTTGTATAAAGAAATACTCAGAAATGCGATTTTGAGTTTACTTTTCTCAATATATGGCCTCAGTTTAAAAAAAAAAAAAACTTTTTTACATCATTTTTTTTTTAAATCCAATACAATAATCTATGATTGGGAGATATTTTATTTATTTTTTTAATTGAAGAACATCTGGCTCAGGTCTTAATGTTGATGTTTTTCCACTGACAGAATGAAGCTGCGAAAGAGTTTGAGGAGAAGCAAAAGCAGGCTCTGGAGAAAGTAAAAGCCCTGGACCTGGAAGAGTGAGTATTAGCTGATTAAATCAACATTTTTAAAGCAGTTTTATTGTATTTTTATGTCTGATTTCAGGTACAGGATTCGAGGAAATGATGAGGAGTGGGATCAGGTGCTGAAGAACGCAGGGGGCACGGCTATGGTCAGCATCAAAAGGTGCGACAGCGTCTCAACACAGCTTTAGGGGGGATTGTGTAGAACTGGGCTAAAAATGATGTTATTTTACAGTGAAAAGAAGAGGAAATGGGAAGGAGGGACCTCAGCTGGAAGCAATGGAGTCCCAGAGCAAGGAAAATCCCAAAAGAAGGAAATGAAACAGGGAAAATTCAAGAAGAGCAAAATGAAACAAGGGAAATTTGGAAAGAGAGCATGACAGTACTAGAAATGTAACCTTTTTTTTATTGTCAGAACTATTTAGTACCAGTCATAAATTTGGAATCTAAAGAACACACCACAGTGTCACACAATAAATTTTGCCTTTATTTCTACAGAACATTTCCTGCATTTATTACATTGTTTCTGATCTTTTCATCTATAAATAATTTGAAAAAGTTACCAACATTCTTTCAGCTTTCAAACTCAACCTGAGGTATGTGAGGATTTACGCTCCACCTATAGGAGGTCACTTGAATACCTGTGGATGCAGATCCTGCCACCTCTTTTTGAGCTGCTGCTTCACAGCGTCTTCTGCAAAGATGCAGTCTATGGCCTGCTGGGAGAGCTTCCAAATCTCCTTCTGGCTCAGTCCAAAGGTGGAGGCCACCAGCTGATATTCCTGAGACAAGTCCGTACAGAAGACTCCTTTATCATCCGTCTGGAGGTGGAAAGAAAGTGGGTTGAGACGAATGCTGCATTGAAAAACCTTACACTGCTGATTTAATAAAAACAAACTCACACAAATGACAGTTGGATGTCCTAACTGGTACCAATACTTGAAATGATGCAGGGAGAACATTGGCACGGTTTGTCCTTTAATATTTGAGGTCAGACAGAGTTCTACAGAACAAAGAAAACAAGCATGAGCTTTGTACTTAACTGTGCACTCTAGTTTTTATTTATTTCGACATTCTTACCAAGCGGAATGCGGTTTTTCACCACTTTATCAACAAGGCTTTGAGAGCCCCCCATCTCAGGATGCAGGAAGGTTCCGTGTCCAATCCTGTCGGGAGGGAGGTTCAACAGCAATTCCGACTCCTCCCGCTGGGACTGAACCTGCAACCGAATTTGATTTAAAGCAGAGAGTGACTGTGTGTCACACTGTATCAGAATGCGTTTGGTCATACTTCTGAGAGGTGCAGCGACAGCTTCAGCCCACAGTTTTTGGCTCGCTCCAAGGCAGGAAGAAAGTGTTTTCCATGGCCCACCTTAAAATGAAACTTTATTAGTATCATGATATGCTTGAACATTAAATTTGACGACAATGCTGATTTATGAAGGCTGCTTGAAGGCGTATGTGGATAAAACAAAAACTGAACAAATCTCATCACACCTGGTTTATTTTAGATCCAGAAGAATTCAACTGTTTGTTTATTAAGACAAATGTTTGGAAATGTATTGCTTCAAAAGTTGTTTTTTAATTATTTGAACTATAAGGTTTTATTTTAACATAAAAACACCTAATAAAACTGCAGAACTGACCGTTGGATCTCCACTAAGGTCGATTCCTACAACCAAACCATCGGATGACAACATAAATTCTTCAGCCAGCTTCACCGTCTCCATGGCAACCTCCATCCCATTCCTACGATCGATTGCCACCAGAAGCCTTGCAGATAAAAGGCACTTAGTGTTGTGGAGCCTCCTGTCACTCAGCTGTTCATGAAGTAGACATACCTGACATCGATGTCTAGCCCCTCGTTCTTGCATTGGTGAATAGCTTTGATAATGGTGTCGATATAACTCTTTTTTGTTAAACCTGGAAAGAAAGGGAACTTCATGAACTAAAAAATACTTTCTTTAAAATACTTTCATGTTGACACTCGTACCTGTCCTCTGTTCTTCCCTTGGCGTACTCCTGAGTTCTAAATATTTTACCCCATCCTCTGCAAACTCCCTGATAACATCTTTAGAAACCTGAACAATGAAGACACATCTGTGCATGACACCCAAATAGACAGATTTAAGGTAAAAAGATGCTCAACTGAGTCCACCCTCACCATTAGGATGTCCTCCTCTGTGTCCACCAACTTATGAATGACTTTAAAAACCTCAAAACATCTAGAAAATGAAAGAAAAAATTAAAAAAAAAAACATATTTACTAGTTGTCCTGCTGTTGTTAAAGAGGTTATTAAGCAAAATGTAAACAGATTAAAAAAGAAAATGAACAATTTTAAGTTTTATGATGACAAAATGATATTACTTTTAGCTTAGATGCTCTAAATTGTTAATCTTAAAGAAAGTTAAAAAAATATATATATTTGGTAGATGATACGGAACTTTACATTAAAAAAATGTGTTTTTTTGGTCACACAAAATTTAATTTTCTTTAGAAAAAATATCGAACATTGAAAGCACAGACTAATCTTCATTGTAAAATACAATGTTCTTTATTAAGATTTTCTTTTGCCAAACTAAATCAAAGGTTTGTTCACACAAACATTAACATTAGAAGAATTTCTTATGCAAAAATAAAAACATATAAAAATTTAAATGAATCAATATTTTGTCAAAGGAATAAAAAAAGAAAGAAAATCTCCTTTTGTTTTTTCTTTTTGTTTCTTTTTAAAAGTAGAAATCAGCACTAAGCTGATTGTCAAACAGCTTTAACTAACTCAGTTAATAAAATATTCTGGGAATAAAAAGTAAAGTTTCTGAATAAATATTTGAAAGAATTAGATTTTTCACAAGTGCACCTTTTTATTTTTTATAATTTAGATTTATTTGTTATTATTTTTCAGACTTAAAGGTGCTTTTTGAGACTATTCACAAGTTGAGTTGTAAATGAAGACACACTCATCCAGTGTCCTGCGCTGGCCTTTCCCGATCGCCGTCATGCTGTGTTCGATGTTCAGGTGAGGTTTGCGGCTCATGAGCTTCTCCATAGTCTGGAAGCTGACAGAGCCGTTCAGGTGCGCGTGAAGCTCCTGTTGACAGAGTAAAAAAGGCTGACGTTTGCAAGTTTCCGCCTGACGCGAAAGCTACGGTTCAATATTTAACACTTAAGCAAAACTTTAACATTTGTCCTTTTTAAAGTATTCACCCCCCCTTTGTGTCCTTCACCTACCACCTTCGGCAGCTCCCGATAAAACACAAATTCGTCGTCCATATCAGGTTGGTTGGTTTATACGCTGCGGATTCTTCTTCTATCTGCCGATGTGTTCAGGCCACATTTCCCGGTGACACCAGCTGGTGCAACAATGAAAGGAGTCCCCACACTCTTGCACAACAAATGTTCCGCAACGAAAAGCTTCGACTATTTTCATACATTTATTAATTTCCCCCACGTTATTATAATAAACTTTAGGCAGCTCTCTCCACTCAGCTTTAAAAAAAAAGTTCTGATAGATTTGGCGTTTATTGGACGTTACTTTTAGTTTGTTTTAGTGGATATTCACCAATTTAGAACGTTTTATTACTTGTTGGTAACATTTTATCTAAATAAATAAAATAATAACTGTATAGCACCCCCCCTTTTTAAATATAAAATTGTATATACTTATATTTAGAATTTTAATGTTGTTTATTGGTACTTTCATCATTTAGCATAAAAAGTAATCTATGTGTACCTTAAGGCTAATATCACACCTCCTTTGAAAACAAACATAAAAAGCTAAAACAGTATTAAATACAATTAACATTGATACATCTGTTAAAACTGTATTTATTAAAACACACTTTATTTTAAAATAGTTGGAAAAATATTTTCCCTTCAAAACATTTTCAATTGTTTTTTTTAAATGTGGAAGTGGCTTCAATTGTACATTTATAAACATTTAAAGTCTAAATGGCATGATAAAAAAACATTTCACATTAAATATTTTTTTAGGTTGAACATTTTAAACAAAAACAATGCAGAAAAACTGAACAGGATGCTGGTATGATGTGAGCTATGTTGTGGTTTGCAGACTGTGGAGCAAACGTGATGTTGCTAAACACATACATGATCAATGCATAATTGCACTTATTTTAGTTCTAGCAACAAAATGGCTCAACATTCATGTGTACCTGAGAACAGCGAGATACAATGCAGGGAATATTTCAAAATGATGTTCCTCTTTATGAAGGAAAGGGAAAAGAACTTTCTCTTAGAAACTGGATGAATTCATTTAAAAATCTCAAAACAATAATCTAAACTTGAAAAATGCCATTGACATTACAATAGATATTAATTACAAATGATATTTTTATAAAATAAAATCTGTCAAATAGTAGAGATAATCTGTCATTTTTACTAATAAAGTTCAGAAAGTTTCAAAAAATCCAACCCAGTCTGAGCAAATTGACATGACAGGACATCGTTTAGAAGAGCATGTTTTATGAAATAAAGTTACAGTGGTTGAAAATATATAATTTTATCTGTAAAACTTTCATTTTTATCATTATTTTCGGTCCACATTGTGAAAATAAAAATAACTGAGTGAAATTCACTTTTTTTGACTGATATGGTGTAGCCACTCCTTCAACATCTGAAAGCTTGGTCGAGCTCCAGGATCCAGGTTCCAGCATTGTTTCATGATGTTATACACGACTTCAGGACAGCCATCGGGACAGTCCATTTTGTATCCTTTCTCCACTCGCGGAACTACGTCTTTCAATGGCTACAGACAAGAAACAAACTTGTTAAGAAAGAGTTCCACAACCTGACAGTTTTGAAACTTACAATTTCTTTCATATTTGTTGATTTAGATCCACTACTGAACAGTCTTATTGTTTACAACTCATACTTACAATTCTTGGATAAGGGACTCGCCCAAACGAGTAAATCTCCCATAGCAAAATACCATAGCTCCAAACATCAGACTTGGTGGAAAATTTCTGTTAATAGTTAACAAAAGAAAAAAAGGAAAAAGATTATAATGAAGTTTTTTCAAGTGACAAATTTCAGTAGCAGCACACCTTTTCTCTGAGAGCTTCTGGTGCAGTCCACTTCACTGGCAGCTTGGCAGTGTCCTGAGTGGAAGAAGCCTCTTTGGTCAAACCAAAGTCACTGACTTTGGCAATGTTGTCGTCTGATACGAGAACGTTTCGCGCTGCTAGATCTCGATGAACAAAGTTGTTGGTCTCCAGGTACGCCATAGCTTCACAGACGTCTCTGGAGCAGAGAAAGGAGACGTGTCCCGATAATGTTTTTTGGATTAATTCAAAACAAAATGTCGATTTTTTTTCTAAGCACTAAAATACACAATTCTGTGGTTTTCTTATAGTTGCCTATTTTATATATACTGTTCTTTCAAACTGCAATTTTTCAAAATTTGCTTCTAAAAATCTGATTTATATGATTTAAAAGCCTATTTTAGGATATTTTATCAAGTGAAATAATTTGCTTTAGTAACTTTCTTTTAAATTTTAATGTTTAAATCCATCTTATTTATTTACTTGCAGGGAATGTGGTTCTTCTGTATAGTGTTCAGACTCCACTCCACATTCGCACCAACCAAAAAGCTCTGATCCTGCAGTGAATGCAGAAAAAACTTACATGGCAAACTTAAGGAGTGCATCTCCACCAAGAACTGTACGGCCTCTGGATCGCAAGTAGTCAACCAAACAGCCCTTAAAAAAAAAAAAAAAAAATTAAATGAGCATTGAAGTTTTCCAGATAAATGATCAGAAATGAAGCAAGCTACCTTAGCCATATATTCTGTAACTATATAAAGACTTCCATTCTCCTCTACAATCACACCGAGCAGCTGGACCAGGTTATCGTGACGCATTTGCCTGAAATTAAGAGAGAAATGTTCAAGTTTCTTTATTGTGTCCAGAAGGAAAACAATGTGTTTGATGATCTTACGTCATGACTGAAGCTTCAGCAATAAAAGCCTGTGCTGTTGCGTCGTTTTTAATGCACTTCACAGCAACTTTAGTTCCTCTGTAGTCTCCCACCATGACATCTGGAGAAATCCCAAATATGAACAAGTTATTTTTTAGCAAAATGTTGCCTCCTGGTTTAATTTAACTAGCCTTTTTCACCTAAAACTAATCTAAATTCATTGTATGTGCACCAGCAGTATGCAGAGTAAAAGTTGAAGCCACTTGCCTCCAAATTCTCCCTTTCCAATAACCTGCTGCAGCTTCAAGTCTTTCCTGTTCATTGACCAGCCACCTGTTAAACAGTTACACATAAAACACATAAAAATAAAAGAAATACAACCCACAAAGGTGCCAAAGCGAGACTTACTCCTGGAAAACTCATCCTGAGCAGCTACAGTTCCCTCCTCTAGCTTTGGCTTAATAAGTTTGGTGCACAGTCCATCAGCATCTTTGGTGTAGTGCTATCAACAATGAAACATGCACATTAAAATCACATCAAAAGTCAAAATAATAAAATAACAGTAAAATCCAAAATCTTATATTAAACATCTATTATTAATCACAAAAAATTAGGTTGCATACAGAGGCCTTTCTCGAACAGTATCAGAACAGTTCTTAAAGTTCCACTGCAATAATATTTTGATCTATTTTAAAGCGTTCCCAGTGGTCTATTAATTATGATTATTCCATTTTTAGCCAAATCAAAAAACCTGTCGGTTTATAGGACATTCTGACTCCTGACTCACCAACATTTGAATAAAGAAACACTCAGAAATGCAGTTTTGAGTTTAAATTGTTTTAGAAATGTCCTCCATTATGAGAAAAATGCTACTAGAAGATGCTAGAAACACAATTTCATTCTTTATTTAAATGTTCCAGTGCAGGATAGGCAGTAAAGTGGAGATACACAAACAAACCCAAAAAACCTATCTCCTCAGTGCATGACGATCCCCCCACATCCCACCCAGAGAGTCAGTTTGTGAATTGCTTTATTGAGACAGAAAAGCAGGAGGGGAACAAAGTCGTGCAGAAACGTAGATACTAGATAAACATCTTCTAAGACTGATATTAGCTTGGTGAGTTTGTAACTTTTGGCTTCCTGTAGAGCTTTTAATTATGTTCTCTATACAAGAGATTTTTACTTAAGGTGTCAGAAGTATTAACAACTACCAAAAAATACAAATATATTTATTAAATTTAATTGAGGAAGTCATGAGATGCCACTAAAATGAGCTCAAATAAAATATGTTTTATAGGTTTTTGATGTTATATTGAAGCTATGAAAGGAAAGCACATATTTTGAGTAACAAAATACCACCAGAGCCATATTTAGCTCATCAGGTACTTAATTTAACAGAATGTATGTGATGTGAGGACTACCATTCCGTGAACAGCACAAATGCTCAAACAAGACAAAGAGAAGAAAATTGAAAACACTATGAAATCATTCTTATAATAAAAGTATTTGTCAGAGTTAGTTTTTTTTTGTGTGGATACAGTTTGATTTAACATGCTGCACAGGAAAAGAAGCCTGTTGAGACTAAAGTTATGTGTGTTTCTGAGGTTAGGACTCTGAACCTCAGTATGCTGTTCACTTCCTCTTTGACACTTCCTGTTCATTCTAAGTTCCGGGAACTTCGTATGAATTATAAATTCGTTAATTTATGCTGGAACTTTAGTATAGCAACGGACTCAATTTAGCAAAAATGTGAAAAACAGAACTCGAATCCCACGGCTCACCTCCATCAGCTGCATGAGGTTCTCGAAATAAACTTCCTCGTCAATGGTGAGCTTGCCGTTGTGGTAGATGATTCGGTAGTGCTCCACTTTCCCGTCGCAGCTCACGCAGAGCGTGTAGTCGCCGGGGAAGTTGGTGCTCTCCCGCACCAAGAACAGGCCCGTCTCCGGGGGGTTGAGGAGTCGCTCTGCCTGATCCCGAGTTATCTTCCCATGAAACCATCTGTGGAAGTGGAGCAGCAAGCCAAGAGTCAGAGCGCCCCAAGGACAGATTCACATGAAATCTGTCAAAGTAAATCCCATCCTTTCGATGCTGACATACAAAGACTTCCAATAATATCTGTTCTCTTCGGTGTTTTTGAAGACGTTTTTATTGGGGTGCTTAAACATTTCATCATACTGTTGATGGTAAAATGAAGTGACAGTTTGGAGCTGGCCTCTCTGCATGAGCACGGTAACAGCTGTGACCTTAAGTTTTTTTTAACCAAATTCTACTAATGCTGTGGTTTTATTTTCCTTTAACTCAAATGTAGTTTAAGACCTAAAAGTGCTCAAGTGTGGTTTTGTCCACATGCAGTTTGAGAGTTTTTTTGTTTCAAACACAAAATGAAAATGAACATAAGAATTTAAAAATACAAATATAAGAATAAAAAAAAAACAAATATACAAGTAAAGCAAACAATGTGCTTGAAAAATAGCGAGTAGAAGAAAATTCTTGTGTGGTCCCACCCTTTTTACAACACTTTTTGTTACGTTATCTATTTACAGTTTTTTTTTTTTCTCATAAACACTTCAAGTTACCTTCTGATTGAAACGTACTGTATGTACAGACATTTGCGCATGTTTATAAAGATCAAATCAGGAGATTAACCGTATGACACGTTTTTGAACTTTTAATTTTTTTCAGCTATATTGCAAATGCAAGACTTTGCAGGCAGTAGAGCAAAAAAGTAGGTCAGTCACTAATTCTGCAAGTTGTCCCACTTAAAAAGATGAGGTCTGTAATGCTCATCATAAATACACTTCAACTATGAGAGACAGTGCGTAAAAAAAAAAAAAAATCCAAGAAATATTATTGATTTTTGAAGACTTTATTTGTATAATCGTTCAGAAAATATATATTTAACTCCTATAAAGAATCAAGAATGTTATCCCTCATAGACCTGTTATCTGCTTAACAAGCTCTTCTATCCTCTACGTGTTACTTGTATAAATGCCATCTGTTTGAACTAGTCATCTGCATAAAGACACTAGTTCACACCCTTAACCAGTCAGACTGAAACCTCTCCACTATTCAAGACCAAAGAGCTGTTGAAGGACACCAATGACCAGATTATACACCTGAACAAGACTGGAATGAACCAGTCTGCAACGAGCAAGCAGCTTAATGAGACAGATCAACTGTCAGAGCAATTATTAAAAAATGGAAGAAACACAAGATGACTGATAATCTCCCTCCACCTGGAGATTCACAAAGGATCTCACCTAGTGGGAAACAAACGCTCTAGAAAATGATGAGGAAACGGCCCAGAACTACACAGGGGAACTGGTCACTGACCTGAAGAGTGTTGGGACCACAGCAACAAAGGTTACTATAGTAACACACAACTTCTCAGTTTTAAGTTCTTCAGAAACAATCGGGATGATCCAAGGGAAGACTGGGAGAACATTTGAGTTGGATCTCAAGAACTTGGTACATACTGTGATGCATGAGGGTAGAAACATCATAGTTTGGGGCTCGGGACAACTGATCCGTATAAAGGAAAGTATAAATTAGACCATATTTGGTGAGATTTTGGACAAAAAACACCTCCTTCCATCAGTTAGGGCATGGAGAATGAAATGTGGATGAATGAGCAGGACAGTGATCCCAAACACACCATCCGTGAAAGGAAGGAGAGGCTACATAAAAAGCTTTAAGGTTCTGGAGGGATCTAGTAAGTCCAAACAAATTAATTCCTAAAAAAAAAAAATCAAATTATGTGATTCCTTCTCTACCAATTGAAGTGATAAGCATTATGGTTGTGAAGGCAAGAAAAGCTTTAATTTTAGTGCAGATACAAGCTTTTTTTCATTTATTTTTTAACCCATAATCCTTTCTGGTTGTCTTTTTCTGGAGTTAAAAAAAGGAAAACTCCCTAAATAGTGGAAAAACAAGAGCATTATCTATTGTTCCCAAAAGCCTGCTTTGATCTACAAGTTTCCGTGTATGACAGCACAGAAAAAAAGTTCTGTTAAATTTAGAAATCATGCTAATAGTAAAGGTTGCTTTTTTTTTCCACCAATGATTCTCCTCCATCAGCATTGCGCAACGAGCCTTCCGCTATTTTAGGCAGTCGGCTCAGACACACATCAGTATGTAAAAGAGAGGAACCGCTATTGCAAAAGCGCTGACGTTTCTTAAAGCGACACGGTTGCATTACTTCTATGCAGATGACTCAATACTTTAAAGCATTCCGCTGTCCTTTTTAAACCAACCATATGATACTGTTAGCGCTGACCTTCAAGGTGCAATAAATGAAAATAATTCAAGTTAAATTTCCACTATCAACTATATATGTATAGACCAAGGTAATTTGCATTTTTGCAAGACCGGTTTTATTACAGTGCCAGTCGCATATTCAAATGTAGCTTTTAGAATCATATTTACATGTGACTCCATTGGAAATTTAAATAGATGTTTAAATAGAACACAGGGAATCTTGTTGGAAAGCTATGACGAAAGCTTTTAGTCACAATTTACAATGGATCTTTTCAGATTACTGAGAATACTGTGGAGGAAGTGTGTGGACTTTTTTTGAACATAGATAATAAAGTAAGTTTATGTGTTTGGTATTTATTCACCCTTTGGAAGATAGCTTTCAAAGTAATATATTTTTGGAATGAATTAGGAAGTGGTTTATGCATCTATTTTGGTGTTTAAACTACCATATTCAGTTAGAGATGAAAGTGCATTAAATTTAAAGTGATCATTTCTGAACAGACACCAGTGGGCTCACGGAAACGTTATGTGGGCAGATTTTTGAGATTGCTTTTGTGAAAGAGACAAGAATAAAACAGAAACAACAGGAAGCTGTGCTGACTTCATGCAAAACTAAAAGGGAGGCAGACACAGATGCTCTGCAATTACGACACAGCCCAAGCATACTGTGGTCTCCTTTCACACAACCACAGCTTTTCTGCCACGACAAATTAGGCACTGGACTTTTTCTGTGCAGAACCATAGGAAAAGGGTTTGCAGTTTTGTCCGCTACTGCAACAACGCATCACAAACTTGACAAGGCAGGAAGAAAACAGCAAATACATTTTAAAACAAGGTGTTCTTACGGCATTAGGCTCAGTTTTCCATCAGTTTTAACACGTTCTCTTTTCTGGACATAGTTGGCTGGAATCGTCCCCTCCTGGCCAGCTGCATTTTTAGCTTTGTACCAGTTTGGATCCTTAAAAAATATTGAATGTTACATGTAATATATTGTTTAAACTTAATGGACATACTCAGCGTATTTAAATTAGAAAAACACACAATGGGGAACTTTCCCTAAAAGAAGAAGTATTTAATTTACCTTTGTGACAACAATGATTGTCAAGACGTCTCCTTTGTTAAATGGCAGATCCTGCTCTGATGTCCCTTTAAAGTTGTACCTTGCCACACACTCTGTGCCTTGTGGCCATGGATTCTGAAATAGGTATAAAACATGTTACATATATACTCCAAGCAGAACAAAACCTATAATTTAAAGGCAAAGTCTGAATAAAATAGGGAAGGAAACTATGTAGATATAAATGTTTCAATAAAGATCTGTGCTAACTCAGCTGGAACAAAGAGTAAGAAAGCTGAAAAATGATTAAAGATCCTAACATGAGGGATGAACATTAAATTAACAGATTGTAGGAAAAATGACATTTAATCAATAATGCTTAGCAGGGTTTAAATAAAAGGTAAATTCAAGGTTAAACAGAATGTAAGAAAGCAAAATAAGCTGAATTCTGTTTTTGAATGCTAAAAAGTAGCTAAAATGCTAAAAAGTAGTTTTATCATTTTTAAGAACAAAAGTAAAAACCTAAATTGGAGGAACTCTAAATAAAGCAGATGAACTTGAGAAAACAATAAAATGTAAAGTAAAAGCCAATTTAGCAAAAACAAAAATGACTAAAAATGGCTAATTTAGCTAAGCAAAGTAAAAAAAATCTAAAGCTGTTAGAAAAAAATCAATAAAAAGATTATATTAAGACCTAATTCTAAATTAACTTATTTCATTTATTATACAGTAAGACAAAGCAACAGAATTGCTACAATAATGGACCCTTACAGACTTGGCTAAAAAATAATAGAAATGATAACAAAGCTAGCATGTTGGCTAATGCTAACATACGTAAAATTAGCTAGGTATTGTTTGACAAAGTTAAGCATGACAAAGCCAAAGCTAACTTAATGGTGTTAAAGATTACTAAGAAGTACACTAACGGTTAATTTATCTAAACAAACTCAAGCAAAGCAAATTTTAGGTATACAGTAAAGCAATGCTTGTTATATTGATTGCTTAGCAATCAAACGAATCAGCTCCTACCTGGTCCTCTGTCATGGTGAGGTGTTTCAGTCCTCTCACAGGTGAGATTTTCTAACTGCTACCATTAGAGCTGGAGAATATACACAGTACCTGCACAAGAAATACACAATAAATGCATTTCATTAAGGCAAAGAATTAATTCATGAATGTTGGTGTAGAAGTTCATTGCAACTGAAAAAAACACATAAGTCAGCATTTATCTGTACTGTACAGTCAAGTCAGACAGCACTAGTAAAAATAACTCGCACTGACAAGTCTGCTTCCTTCCACTTTCACAAAGCTTCACATTTCCATGACGCAGGACAACAGATTGCACATTTTGATCTGTTTTATCAGTTTTTTGTTTGTTTAAACACACTAAATCAGACAAAGCACGGCTGTAAAAACTTGTTTTTTTAAATTGAATTTATTTTTTTAGACATACAAAGCCAAAGGGATACATTTTGATTGTCCATTTTAGATTGTGAGTCCTACAGTAATTACATGTTTCCTTATAGTGCTGGAATGTAATGTTGGTATCCATTCAGACTTGACAGACTCATCCCACTCACAAGGAAGCCTCTACGACACCAACCTTTGGCCTGAGTTTCCAAGAGCTTCTGTGACACAAACAGAGCAAAGCCGAGAAACCCAATGATGACATAAGGATCAAGCTATGCCCGATCCCGCCCACCCTCTCTGTCCTCACTCAAAGCCCCACTTCCTCTTTCAGTTCCCATGGAAAAGTTGCGGCTTTTGATGGTCAGAGCTCAGGGAAAATACTGGCTCTAACAAGTCTTTTCCCTTTACATGAGGTCACATCCTGTGACATGTCCAGTACTGCCAAGTCAACTTCCTGTACGGCATCCCAGAGTTAGAATGATACTAGGTCAAAGTGGGGCGTTTCTGAACTTCAAACGCTGCTTTAAGTTCCCTCTTCCGTTTGAGAACTCCTGTAGGAAATGTGACCTGAACCTTTTCCTAAAGAAAGGTCGTTATCAGATGCCATCATGGGAAGGGACAGATCTTGGTCTTTCTGATATCCAACAGCAGCAAACTTTTATTTTAACAAGACTTAGTAAAACAGCTTGAGTTAATGTGTTTTTATTTACTACTTTACTTCAGACATAAGTCATAAGAAGATAGAACAAGCTGCTGTCCTCTCAAATTTTTGCACTAAATTTCTTTAATGCATAAAGATTTTATTTCTGAAAATATGTTTCTTAAGTTAAACCTAACTTATTTGCAGAGGTGGGTAGAATATACTAAAGTGATAATCGAGTAAAAGTAGTGTTATTTAAAAAAACAGTATTTTAGTAAAATGTGGTCATTCAAAAACACTTTGAGAGTAAAAGCTACCCGGTGACAAAAGTATTCAAGAACTCAGCAAAAGCTTAAACTTGCATGATTATTATTCTAAACCCATATGCTAATGATTTAAAATTCTAATAAACCAAACCAAAAGGAATTTCTTCTTGTTCATAGCTTATTTTGCCAATTTATATGCTAAGAACAGGGGGGAACTTAAGACTTAAATGCAATAATAAAGCCTTTGTTTAGGAGAAAAACCTCTCTGCACATCTCTGCTGCTTTACAAACGAGATTGTCGTCTTTCTCTAAGATTTCCACGTCTCTCCATATCCCAACTATCTTATAGTTTCTTGGAAAATCTACCAAAACAAAATGTAATTGAGTAGATATAGCTCCTACTACACAGCTCTGCCAATGTCAATTATAAAATAAAATAAAAATCCCTTTGCAAACTTGATTTTGGGTTTGTCCTTTAAGGGCCACCATAGAAGCATGGTCTGTAAAACAGCATACAGACATGTAGACTGCGTCACCTCATGGTTTGTTTTAGTCTCGACCAAATAAAAAGCAAAGCCTCTGATTATGTTAGAGGTAAAGTCAAAAGTTCACCAAAGACGGATGAATTTCTTTACTGTCGGCCATAATTGTTAGAATAAAATTATATGGCAGTCCATCCAAATGTTGATGAGAGAGCATCTGCCACTGGAATATCTGGGTAGTTAGAGACTGACTAAGCCTGCTGGTCCTTCGCCTCACCACAGTTTACCAGATACAAGTGAAGCATGGAAGACATCGTCAAAAAATAATAAAATAACATATTTCTACACAAAATCTACACAATGTAGCACAATTACAATTTCCAAAGAGAGCAAAGACACAACCCATTCACTTCTATTATAGATTTGTATGTCAGAGTAAAGAAAAACACTTTAGTAGTGTGCCTCTACATCAACCAGGAGTGATTTTTTAATTTTCAAAATGTGGGTCTTTGAATTTAGGAAAAAAATATTTCATTTATTCTTCAATTGGTATTAACACTACAATTTCGCTTCCTTTTCAGGGTATAAAAAAGAAGGTAGAGGAAAAAGAAATGTATCTAAACTAGAACAACAAGAATTAAGGCGCTTAAAGTTTCTAAAAGTGAAGAACATCAAGTGTTGAGGCTCTTCTATCATTTTGTGAGAGGAGCTAAAATCCCATTTACATTTGAATCAGGTTGTAGTCTAGAAAGTCTAGAACTGGTAAATTCACTCATGAACTTCTGGTTGTTTCAATAGAATCCAAGTGTGGGCCTCCCTCCACTCAGGGATTTGTGAATGCATGTCAGCTGCAGGCCACTGACAGCTCTGTGAATGAGACTGCAGAACTTCATGTGCTGCAAACTGGCTCTGCCATCTCCACAGAAGCAGGGAGCCAACCAGTTTCTACTGGCACGGATCTCAAGTCAATTATGATCCCTAACGTGATCTGTCAATGAACGACACAGAATGCAATCACTAAACGGGACAATGCTCTTAAAAGTCAAACAAAAACAACACTCCAGATTCCAATGTAGCTCTTTTCTCGTCCACGCCTGACAACTATT
Organism: Oryzias melastigma; assembly: GCF_002922805.2. Taxonomy (NCBI): domain Eukaryota; kingdom Metazoa; phylum Chordata; class Actinopteri; order Beloniformes; family Adrianichthyidae; genus Oryzias; species Oryzias melastigma. Next base: position 16,030,131 of record NC_050517.1, read on the forward strand.
TGACGTAATCTGCACAGATTCTGAACGCAGCTCGATTTAAAAGAACAAAAACAGCAAGACAGGACAGGAATGCAGAAATGTCTCCTCTGGCTTTTTGCAAACTTGCCACTCCCTCATGTACCTGCAGACAAAATCAGAGATGAAGAATCCCGATTGTGTGTGCGATTGGTATGTTGTGCATCAGGATGTAAGCAGAAACGACTTCTGTATTTAAAGAGAATGACAAATGTTTTTCCTGCCCTCAGACAACTGTGATCTAATTTAAAATGCAAACGCAAAACAACACAAATGCCACTGGTTACAGTGTCAAAAACGATCAAAAAAATGATGTGGCTTGAAATTAAGATAGGTATTTCTGAATGTTTGCATTTGGTTTGTGCACTTAATACCTGGACAGGGCGTTCCAAAAACCTTCATGTCCTTCAGGAGACCTGCTAGCAGACACACCTGTCTCTGACAAATGAGTTTTTTATTGATAATAAATAAATATAATTCCTGCTGGAATCACATTTAGATGCATTCATGTTCAAATCTAATCACTAATTGAGCGTAAAGAAACAATAGAATAAAAACAACTTATGAGAGATTAAAATGAGTACCCTTTTATTTTTCAGAGTATAAATTATTTATTTTTATTTTCATGGTTTGGCTGAGTGTGCGACTTATATT